>NC_084890.1:16058148-16383148 GCF_958979055.1 Alnus glutinosa
CATTGCACATACACAAAAAAAATATAATAAAAAAAATGCATATTTTGATTTAAGCTTTGGTTGTCTTCATCTGATAGAATTCCTATGAGTTTTTGGGTTCACAAGCTTTGAGAAAAATTGAAACCTCATGAGTCTATGTTAATCTCACTTTGCACTTATTGGAGCATGTGCTATCTCAATTTTCTAGCTATGAGGTGATTGATTTTTGATGACATGAGGATGTGATGTTCAGTTTGTTAAACATGCTTATGATGTATGAACCATGTATTTGTTTGGAGATTTTTGCTTGGTTGACAATATAGTACTTCAATGTTCGTGAGTATTATTTCTGGCAAACCCCCACAAGACTTCATTTGCCCACTAGGGAGTCCTAAGGGTTTAAAATGCTTGTTGTATATGCTAAATGCAATTGTCTCTCCCACGAAAGAGGATTTATGTTTCATACTTTCAATTTTTTTTGTTTTTGTTTTTTTTTTTCATTTTGTTTTGCTAAGGGACTAGCAAAATGTAAGTTTGGAGGTATTTGATGTGTCCAAAATTTTGTATATTTGGACTCCTTAATTTGCATTTGCTAAGCCTTTAGTTTTGTTATTTTTTAATATTTTTTGTTAGTTTTGGTGTCTCAGTATTTTGCAGGTCATTGAGAGAAAATGATGATTTTTAAGAAAAATTGCAAAGAAACGAAAAAAAAAAAAAAAAAAAAAAAAACTGTCTCAATTTGATACAAAATGTGAACATAAATGCAAATATATATATATATATATATAAGGCAAAAGAGTTAGAACAACTTTTCTCTTGATTTTTAAGTGCATATTGCAATAGAGGATCAACTTTTCTCTTGTAACAATATGTGGTGCGGCACTTTGGATAAAAAAGAAGAAGAAGAAGAAAAAACACGTGAATGTCTTCCTTGTTTGACGTTGTTGCCCTTGAGTGATGAACACAGTACACACATGACATGATTCCTCCTACAAAGCACCGAGATTTAGCACGATTTGCCAAGGATTGAAGACCTGCAGCATAAATCATGTGGAAAGCAGATGGTCGGTCAACCAAAAAGACAAAACAAAAATAGGAAGAACCAACTTTTTTTTTTTTTTTGGAAGGCAATGCCCATAAGTTTTTGCAAGCAAGAGGAAAAATGAGACACAATTTGTCCCCATTCAGCCAACTAGGAAAAACAAAAAGGAAAAGAAGACCATCTTGAAAAAAGAAAAGGAAGGAGACATGAGAGAAGGGTAGGGGCGCCAATTTTCAGCTTGTTTCTTACCTAGCTTTTCCTTATAAAAACCAAGAGACACCAATAGTTGAAGGGAGTTCATTTCTTGTTAAAAAAAAATCAGTCCAGAACTTGATTGGAGGGTAGCTCTAGTTCACGTTGGTTGTGTTCTTATTTCAGTTTTATTTTGCAAGTTTGTATTATGTTCAGTTTAATTTTTCGAGAATCAGTTTCTTTTTTTTTCTTTTGCAAAGTTCTAGTTCTGTTCTTTTTTATTTTGTAACCCAGAGCCCTTTTCTTTTGTAGATTTCCTGTTCACGCCTGCTTTCTTATCAGTAGATTCTTTCTTTTTATTTTTTAACAATGTGTGGACGTGTGGAGGCGCAACATAGCAGTTTATTTTTAGTCTCACATGTCTACTGTATGTTTTTCTTTTAGTTTTTTTTTTCACCAACTCTTTACATGTTTTTCTACTATAGTTTCTTTTTTTGTTTATCTTTTGCAAGTTTTTTTTTTCTTTTCTTTTCTAAGTAATGATATTCTGTATGTTTTCAAATCCATTTAGTATATTGTTTTTAGTCCTAAGAGGCTAAAATCCTCAACTAAGGTTGTGGATGAAACCTCACCATTGATAACACACACATTCTTGTTATGCTATTTGTACAATCCAATGTTTATGGAATTATATATTATTCAAGTTCCATTCATTTTATTGATTTTTGTCTCTAGAATGAATGTTATTTATTAAAAAGTTAGATATTTAATGTATTTTAACCGATGGATACATCGATTTATTTGATTGAAAGATGATACCCATTGTGATTTGTTTATTAAACGGATACAACGGATGATTTGATTTCAAAAGGGTATTTGTTGTGATTTATCTTTGAGTTGGATTCATCAAATGTTTTAATGTACATTGTTACGGAACTTGAATAATGAACGTAGTTTAAATGTTTATCGGGTGTATAAATAAAATACAAGAGTGTGTTACTTGATTTGGGTAGGTGGAGTCTAAAACTTTAGTGCTTTTTATCTATTATTTTTAATCAGTTTTTAATTCAGTTTATTATTTTGTATGTTAAAACCTCAAAAATTTGGAACTAGGTTAAGATATAATTAGTTTAAATAGAAATTAATTTTTACAACGCAATTCCCTGTGGATTCGACTTCGCACTTGCACGCACTATATTGCAAACAATTCGTGCGCTTGCGAGTTCTTTAAAACTCACAACAGCCATCATCCTTATCCTCTTAAAGAACGTTTCGAAGTTCCCACCGAGAATGTTCAATGACGAGGTGTACTGTGTCGTAGAAGGTATATCCCATACCTTCTGCATGTGCGTCATACCGTACATTGATTGATCAAAATAGTACAACGAACATTCGTGTTTAACTCTAAATGGTACAGGTACATTCGGGCATCGTGTTCTAAACGTTTGACAGTTGACAGATTAGTTGATCCTTATCCTTTGCATTTTTCCCTATAAATACCCATTTCTCTATGCCTTTCATTCACAAATCCTTCCATGCACTTTGTCCACCTCGTTTTTGTAAGAGAGAGATTCTAGAGAGAAAGAAAGAAAGAAAGAAGTTTTGTGGGTAATTCGCCCTCGCGAAGGTAACCCTTGATGCCTAATTTGTCTTTCATATTGTTGATATTTTGTCCTTGTAAGTTTTATGTTTTTGCAATTTAAGCACGTAGGTTGTATGAAGGAAAAAATTTTCTAAGACAAAGTATAAGCTTACTCTTAATACGTTAATATGTTTTAAAATATGCTCTTCTTAAGATATTAGAGGTCTAATTATGAGTTATGATATTTAGATAGAGTATCCTTAGTTTTCATGCATTCTGGTACCATCGAATGTTCCCTATTCCTTTAACGAACGTTCACGACCCATGGTTCGAACGATCTCTTTCGATGGACGAACGTTTGATGATGACAGAATCACTGAAATAGAGTTTTTATTTTTGTTTTTTTTATTTTATTTTTTAAATGTTGGTTTAGGGTGTTATATGTTTAGGATATAATTTAAGTAGTTATCTTCAATATTAGGGTATGTTTCGCAATAACAGGAATCCGAGATGTCCGAGGTTGTGAATTTGTAGACGAGGTAAGTAAAATACTTACAGACTGACTTCATCATGAATTGTGATATGTCAACTGACTGAGCATGGTTATTTTCTTAATAGTATGTTATGAGCCTGTCAAATTTCCAAAATATCTTATAAATGTTCAATATGAGTATTACTTATTTTATGATGGCAATAAATGAATTATACTTAAGTTGCATCGTATGACATGGTACACCGTTTTGTGCGGGATAACAGCCATGGGCTTACTATTATATTGGTTGTTCTTTATGGTCAAAAGTTTATGATATATGATGATGGGTCTTGGATCTAATGGTTGTTTTGTGACTGTTGCGCCATGTTTGAATGGGGGTCACGGTTACAACTTTGCTAGTAGCATGGGCCACTTGATGTTGGATTCGGTCAAACTACTAGTATATAACGGTATGCTTATATATCAAGAGCATCGGTATTGTATTACAGGTTCATCGAGACAGCGCCCATCCTGCCAGGGAGGAGTCAAAATCTTGGGTAAACCATGAAGGATTGAACTATGACATATATAATTATAACATGTTTCCCTTGCATCAAAGTGTAAGTTTTTGTTACTGGAACTATGCCTCCGTAACTATCCAAAACTAAACTATTTTTTTTTTTTGGTAGGCATAGTAACTTAGGCAACACACGTTATTTTGTAAAAATTCACATTTACGATTCCGACAGTAAAATTGGTGACTACATGCTTATTTCATAACCAGTATTGTAATGATTTATTTACTAAGTCTTAGACTTACATTGTGTTTTCTCTCTCGTCAAATACCCCGGTGTTTGCTCTTATACTGATGATGAGGTTAAATTCTACTAAGATTCTCATATTCATGTTTCTATTTTATTTTTCCGCTTTTTGCATCACTACACTCTGATAAGGTGCTAAAGCTAGTTTCACTAGGTAATTACTAGTTAATTGTCTTGGCAGAATCGTTAGTAACTCTCTAAATTAAGTAAAACCATTACCTAATTTTGAGGGTGTTACATTGCCTCTTGCTGTAGTAGCTCCAACAACTAACTGGGGCAATCTTCTATATGTGATCTCCTTACCGACCCTCTGATAGAGTTCAAGCCGCAGAAGGAATTGAAATGGGTGCAGTTTGAAAACAAACAAACTTCAAGAGAAAGAAATCTACAATGACTTTTCACAAAAGTCTCTTAGTTCAATAATGCTGAAGCAAGGAAAGCCTTTCAAGAGTTTCTACGGCTCAAATTTAGTCTAGGCTTCACTAAATACAAAGGGGACGTCCTATCCTATTTACAGGGAAGGGGAAAAGGTGACGCTTTTGGTAACTGAGCTATTGGGAGTCCACAAGAACAACTAGCGTAAGCATGGCTAGGTGACGCGTCAGGTGACAGTGCTCTCGGGTTGAAATCTAAAATCTTCATTCACGAAATTTGTAAGCATGACTAGATGACGGTGCTGGTAACAGCCTGGCATTCTCTCCATCATACCTAATCAAGCGCATCAGCTCCACATGACTTGCACCCCTCATTTCCTAGGCCTGGCTGACAACTTCGGTATCTGGCCAAACTCGGAGTATGCAGAGGATGTCATAATCGGAGTTCTCGACATCGAAATATGGCTAGACACCCAAGTTTCTTGGACATGGCCCTGTCCCCTGTGCCGGACAACTGGAAAGGCGTGTGCGAGACAAGGAACGATTTCCCAGCCTTGGCTTGTAACCGAAAGATCATCGGTGCGAGAGGTTCCTACAAATCTCTCTTTCTGTGGGAGCAACCGGTTGGGCTTCTCCGTATGATCTCAACTCAATAGCGATCGGGGCATTTGGTACAGCTCAGCATGGGGTTCTTGTGCTTTGCCGGAAACTTTGGCTCTGGCCCATATACAACGGTGAAAATTGCTTCTTGGATTTTGACTGTCGGTGCTTCTATGATCAATCAAGAATTTCCGGCCGATGTTTTTCACGGCTATGGAAAGATTTTTGGCGGCGTGTCTCTATACTCAGGTGACCCTCTTGTTGATTTCAAGCTTCCGTTGTTCTATGCCGTTGACTGTGGAAATAGGTATTGCTATATGGGAAGTCTTGAACCTTCAAAAGTTACCGGAAAAATTGTTGTGTGCGATCATAGAGGGAATGCAATGGTTGAGAAAGGAAGCGTGGTGAAGCTCGCTGGTGGTCTCAGATTGATTCTTGCTAATACCATCGACAACGGCGTAGAGCTCATATTTGATTCGTAGGCCACCCGGGCGCCTGTAATACCCGGGAAATATCATGCTTAGGTTAATAATGCGCATATAATATTATTTACATGTGTATGTACATAGGTATAAGACTTAATTAATGTTAGTTATAGATTAAATAGACTTATATATATATATACACGGATAAGTAAAAATGTTATTAACCAAAGTCGATCGAGCGACTTTGGAAGCGAAGTCGATTGATCGAATATTCAATCAATCGAACGACTTGATATTTGCAGGTAAATGGAATCGATCGAGCGACTATATAGTCGATAGAGCGATTCTGGGTCGAAGTTGATCGAGAGACTTAATTATCTAGTGCGATGCAGTTTACGTGTAAGCTGCAAGTGTCGATTTTCTACCTTTGATTTTTGAACCCATTCCGTGTTATTGGTTTCAAGAGATTAAAAATTCGTCTAATTAGTCTAGTTAGCCCAATTTGGTTCAATACCAACTAGATTTTATATATATTAATAAATTATTACCTAAAGATTTGAAAATAGTATCCTAGGGGATTTGTGCTACGATTTTAGGGATTATTTGGCTTCAATCCGACCATTGAAGGGGATTGTATTGGTTTAATCTCAACCATCCAAGATTGCTATATAAGGAATGCATGGATGATCAATTTTCATGAAAGAAAAACCAAATTCCAGCAAATACTCTCACGTAAACCTGTTGTCTCTCTTTTCTTTTAGTGCAGAAACTCTAAGCTTGGAAATCTCCTTGTTTCATCATGTTTTCAAGCACTTTGTAATCCAAAACTAAGCCTTAATTGCCCACTCTTCACCTCAAAATCAGTAGAAAAACAAGTTAGCATAAACCCTTGTCTTTAGACCAAAAAAAAAAAAAACAGAGTATATGTAGTAGAGTTTCTGGTTTGGACAACAACTCTTCATCACCATTTGAGTCCCTTTGAAGAAGCTTCAGTAAGTGAATTGTCCCTTGAACTCCTCAAATAATAAGTAGTCTTTTTCTGTTTTAAACCATGGCTTGTTCTTCCCTTTTTGAAGAAACAAGGAAAAGTAGTATATGTATGAATATTCATGGGCCTCTTTTGTTATTAACATAAAATTTCCAGACCACAACCAGCAAGCAAATCAGTAAGTTGAAGCTTGTTTAAGACATGGGTGTGTTGGGAAGATTATGAATTTATTAGCTTAAGATCAAGTGTGTGTATATATATATATATTTGTGTGTGATATTGATAAGTATGTGAGTGATTAAGAGGAGTAAGGATATGTATTTGTGTGTGCTGTGAGCGAGTCTTAAGTAAAGGAGTTTGTGTGTAAAAGAAAAAAAAAGAAAAAGAAAAAGAGTAGCAATGTATGTGTGTGCCGTGAATGTGTATGTGTGTGAGTTACTTTAATATCTATATATATATATATGGAACTAATAGTTAATGAAAAGAAGATGTTTGATTATAATTATAGTAGTGTCATTTCATTACTCAAATAATTTAAAAAATAATATTCAATATTCTAATTAAGAGAACAAAATATCAATACCGTTATGTCATTCATTTTTATAAATGGAAGTATTAGTATAATTGTTATCTGTAGTCAGTAATAGAAAATAAATTCCAAAGAATAAGTATAGTAATAATAAATATTTTCGTAAGTGTCTAATTTATTATTATTGCATGATTATGATTATGCAGTTTGAAAATTGAAATTTGACTTCAAATAAAAAGTGTGTGCATAAGTGTCAACAAAAATTAAGGCACAGCGGAAAGTAAATGACACAGATTTTTGTTGACGAAGTGGAAACTCAGTTAAGAGAAAAACCACTCCGGGGCAGCCAAACCCAGGAATTCCACTATTCAGAAGACAAAGCTAGATACAAGATAGTAACACTCACATGTATCGATGCAGTGGTCGTACCTTTATCTCTGACGTGTAACCCAACACGAACGCTTCCCAACCAGGTTCACCTATCTGAAGGGGTCTTCAATGGAACTCCTTTATCTTAGAGCCAACCTCTAAGATAGACTTCGGTTTAAGCACGACACACTTGAAAAAAGGCTTCAGAGGAAATATCACGTCTCTGAGCTATAATGGAATTCACACTGAATTCTTGCAGCTCTAAGTGCCCAGAGGCCCCTATTTATAGGATGGGGGTCAGAATGGGCGTCAAGAAAAATAAGCCTATGAGCCGTCCGGACGGTGGACCATGACCGTCTGGACGAACAGCTGTGCGACAGGATTTTCTAAAATTTTCGGGGAGAAATCTTTCCTGTATAAGAACATCGTCCGGACGGGATGGCTCGATCGTCCGGACGGACGCACGTCCGCTGCAAGTAATTTCCATAACAGGCTTCACGCGTCCGGACCAAGGGGCAGGAGTGTCCGGACGGCTAAACTTCAACACGCAATTTCCATATTTAATACGCGTGCATCCGGACCATAAGGAGGAGACGTTCGGACAGTTGAAGTCGAATCGTCAGTTACCATATATGATGCACCAGCGTTCGGACCACAGCTGTCAGATGTCCGGAACCGCTGCGATTCTTGCCTTACGGAGATACGCATCCGGACGGGATATCACATCGTCTGGACGGTTGATTGATCTTCCCTTTCTTGAACTTGGAAAGAATCAGTGAACCGTTCGAGAACTGATAGGCGTCCAGACGTGCTGCTGAAACGTTCGGACGGAGCAAGTTGGCACAGAAGCTTCTCGAAACGATGTAGGTGTCCGGACGGAAGAAACACGTCGTCCGGACAGATGATGCTTGTCTGTCTGACGTCCGGACTGATGGAATAGTAGACAGATGGGCATCCGGACGAGATGACACATTGTCCAGACGACTGACAGGGAACTTTGAAACTCTTCGGACTTCACTCTGAACAGTGGAATCCCTGTTTGCAGCATCCTTACATATAAGTGATTTTGTCCAAACATAGAATGAGGCCAAAATACTAACAAACTCCCCCTTTGGCCATTCTGGGACAAAAATCACTTGACCGGTTTGGAAATACATTCCCGGTTCAAAATAAAAAATTACTCCCCCTTTTTATCACAAAGGGACAAAGGGTAAACAGAGTAATAAAAACTAACTGTCATAATAATTACTCCCCCTAACGGTCTCAGAAGGACCCGGGAAACAAAGTAATATATATCAAAAAGTTTTAACCAAAACAGAAATTGTCTCAAAATAACAAAAAAAAATCTACAAAAAACATAAGAGGGAATCAAACATCCTCAGTCATGGGTAAAATCCCATCTGCACCATCGTCATCATCACTGCTGCTAGGATGATGATACTTCAGGCACTCCTGAAGGTCCAGCTGGTTCTACTCCACGTGCCTGTCGATGGAGTGCACAGCAAGATGCATGGAACTCATAGACTGCTGCATGGAGGACATAGACACCTGCAAGCTGCTCATCCCTCCCTGAAGTGCAGCAAAAGCCTCCATAATCTGAGCATAATTGACCTCTGGCTCAGATGGTGGTACAGTATGTGAGGATGAAGCCATATCTGGAAAGCTGACTAGCATAGCAGCAGGTGGAGGCGCCTCATCATCGGAGTCATCTCTCAGCAGCTGCGCATTAGACTTCACCAAAGTCTTCTTGCTGATGGGCTGCTGGATTTTCATCTTCGGTTCGCCATTGACATTGATGCCCGACTGAAGAATAATCTGAGTAAGGAGGCAGCCAAAAGGGAGACCAGCAGTGCTCTCATCACGGGCTTCTAATATAACCCCCAAAATGTGCTTGCATAGGCAGAAAGGCATGCGGAGGTGGATAGCATAAACAAACTGGGCCCGTTTCAGGATCAGATCACTGCGCCGGGCAACCGGCCAAATATTCTGCTGAACGTTCTTGGCCAACATGCGGTGGGAGGATGACAGGGCACCAATCCTGATGGCAGTAGAGTGCTCCTCACCTTGGGGAACGGCACAGAAGAATTCCCTGAGATCATCCAGGGATGGAGGAAGCACCACCTCATTGTAGGGGCTGGCTGAAATCTCGAGCACTGGGACTCGGATGATGTGACTGATGACCTGAGGATCAACAGTGTTGAGATGACCTACAACGGAGGACTGAAGTACTACTCCATGATCATCATCCTGCACCACCTCCAAGTTGGCGTAGAACAGTTTGACCAATCTGGTGTACATCACACAAGCACAGCTGTGGAGATATCCCCAGTTGTACGTCTGAATGATGTCAAGTATGTTGTCCAGTGGTGGCACCATGATATCAGCCCGAAGCACGTTCCGCTCAGCAATGACAGAGCGGTCCATAATTTTGGCCTGGATTGCAGCCCTATCTTCCACAAGCCTCTGACGGACCCTGCGGGGTGGACTGCCGGCAGACATGATTCTGCAAAAGATCCAACAAGAATTTCCAAAGAAAAATATTCCAAAAAAATATTCTTGTTAGGATAACACAAATTTGGCAAAATAACAGTAGTAAAAAGGACTTCAAAAATAATATCAACTAAGTCCAAGAAATTTCAGCATGGCAGATATATGCATCTCATATTCCAAATATAAATAACATTCTAACAGCTTTAAAGAAAACTGAAGAGAAAAAGACTAGAAAAATACCTGAAATATAAGAGATATATGCAAAAAGCCAAAAACTTAAAGCCAACCTTACTCACAAACAGCCAAAAATTCTGATTTTGTGAGGTATGAAGAGAAATCGGCGATCTGGGCATTTTATAGCGCTGTGGGGTCCCCGTCCGGACGGTGGATTGATGACATCTGGACACTCTTTGCCTCGGAAAGGAGCAGGATGGTCGCGCGCGTCCGGACAATACAAAGAGACCGTTCGGACGATGAAATGGAGAATCGTCCGTTCGGACGTCAATGTAGACCGTCCGGACGCTCCACACTGAAACACCATAAAAGCTGAGAAGAATTTACATAGATCAAATTTTCTCAAGTCAGTGTTAGAATAAGCATGCATAATCAACTAATAACACAATCAGAGAGCATCTCAGAAATACACAGAGATATAAAAGGAAGTTGAGATTTCAATTAGCACACATAATTTTTCCTGATCATATAAAAATCAAATAGGCAACTCAATTCAAGCAATGTGTGTGTGTGTGTGGAAACTCTTTTCCCACAAGGTAAGACTATCCAAGACATGACAAAATGCAACTAGATTTTCTAGACATGAGAGAAAATCCAAGACAGATTAGCCAAAAGTCAAACCTTATAGCTTGCTAGGGCCTAGACACCCTCATCTGATACACTCCCCCTAAGATACAGCACATATAATTTTTTTTTACTTGCTCATAGAGGGCAAGGAAAATTTAAGCACACAAGCAGTGATTAAGCAATTTTAAAGCACATAACCTTTTATGAATTACTGCTCGAATCTTATGGTGCTGCAAAAAGTAAGGAGTGCCAGAGTTTATAGATGCTAGGTTCAACTAGCCTGTGGTCAATTTGGCCATCCTAACAGGGACTTCTTCTCTTATCCAAAATTTCCAAAAGCAAAGAGTCAGAGAAGGAAAGATGTACCTTTAGGGGAGCTTGGGATAGTGCACATTTTCATCGCAAGAGGAAAGAAGCTATCCTACTTTTTGCATAAACAGGAAAAACACCTGGCTAGTATAGTCAAAACTCTCAATTATATCAAGGCATATTTAATCAATGCAAATCGAATTGAGATATCAGGCAAGAATGCATGCAATATCTAATAAGCCAAGAGAAATAAAATCCTGCAAATTCTCCCCAAATTTTATTTATTTATTTATTTTTATTTAATAAAAGAAATAAACAGCATAACTAGCAATATGGAAAGCAACATCATATGCTAAGGTACAATCAAACTTGTGTGCGCTCAATGATGCCACTACAGAAAAACAGTTGCTCGACCTGCTTTTTCTGTCTTCCCCAAAAATGAACACCTGTAAAGTTTTCTCAAGAAGACACAAGGGGGCACAACAAACTGGTTCCTAGATAACTAGCACATAAATATGACAAGGGAAATATGCTAGCAATCAAACCTGATCCTTAGGATTAGGAACCAAATCCTTGGCATGAACACCTGAATCCGCTAGGTGCGCCTATTCCCCCTCCTGGGGTAACCGTCCTTGTCAGCCCAAGTTTGCCTTCTAGTGGGTGGTGGCTGACAAGACTGCATCATCCACTCCATCATGTTTTGCATCCAAACAGGAGGCTCACCGATGTATTGCTCTCGAGGCCTTCTCAAATGCCTGGATTTGCTCTTGTAAGTGCCACTCTGATTGGCTGGTACAAACCGCTGTTGAGGTCACTGATGATGAGGATCATGAGACCAAGGGGCTTGGAACTGATGTCTTGGTGCTTGTCCCCATGGTGCCTGATGCCAATGAGTCTGATGCTGAGCTGCAGGTACAGTGCCATAATGAGCTTGTCTTGGCACTTCTTTCTTGGCTTTGGCCTTTTGTGCTTTCAAGAGGGAGCACTGAGGCCGCACATGTCCACTGAGACCGCAGTGATGGCAAATAGGAGGTCTTCTGATGGAATGAGGCTGCTGGGTGCCTGGAACATCATCATTGACCTTTTCCTTCTGTTTTTCTTCAATAACTAGAGGAAGCTCTGGGACTGTAGGAGGCACAAACACAGTCTTTGAGGAAGAAGGAACATAAGAAGAGGAAGCTACATACCCGAGACCAATCTTGTCATGTGGGCTCTTCTGGATGGACAGCATACGAGTCAGCTTCTCATCAGTGACTCTCTCTAGCTGGAGCTGTGTCTCAAGTAGCTTTTCCTCGAGCTCCTGTATCTTGAGCAGCAATGAGCTCTTCTCAGTATGCAGACTGTTCAGATCATTAACGTGCTGCTTTCGGCCTTCCCTCAGCTTCTCAAACTCTTTGTAGAGTGTCTTGTAGGCCTCTTTGAGCTCTACCTCATTCTCACTATGCTCAGAGTAGTATGAGTCTTCTTCTTCAACATATGGGGCCATAAAGGCCAGAAATTTATCAGACTCAGGAGCATCTTCTTTGGACTCATCACTGAGAGTCACATTGTAAGCCTTCCCCTTACCCTTCTTGAGATTCCCGCAATCGGCCCGGATATGCCCATAGCTTGAGCATTCAAAACATCGGGGTCCTCTGGGATCTTTCTCATCCTCTGGTTCAGCTTCTTTGAGAGGTTTCTTGGCTTTTTCAGAAAACTTCTTCATGAACCGATCATCTTTCATTAGTCTTCTGAAATTTTTGGCAAGCATTGCTACAGCCTTTTCTTCATCCTCAGATTCTTCTTCAGAGGAGGCTTCTATCTTCTTCTTGGAAGCCTTAAGAGCAATGGTCTTTAAGAGATCCAATCAGCTCTTCAATCTTCATTTCTTCAAGATCCTTGCTTTTCTCAATAGTCATTACCTTAATCCTGAAATGCTCGGGCAAAGATCTGAGAATTTTTCGGATGAGTTTTACATCTGAGATAGGTTTCCCAAGACTCACCATGGAGTTCCTTAGGTCACTTATTTTGGAGTAAAACTTTCCAAATGTCTCTTCCTCTAACATCTTAATTTCTTCAAATTTTGAAATCAACATCTGAAGTTTGGCAGATTTTACAAGTTTTGTGCCTTCATATGTTTTTTCCAAAATTTGCCATGCTGCTTTGGCTGATTCGCAATTTGAAATTTTGGCGAATTCAGATGGAGAAAGTGCTTGGCATAGAGCATGGAGGGCTTTGTCATTTGAAAGACGAGCGTTCTTTTGAGGGACTAGTTCAGGTGTTGTATCCTCTGGTTTAGTCCAACCAGTCTCAACAATACCCCAACAGTCAATAGATTTCAAAATGAAACGCATACGTGCCTTCCAATAGCCATAGTTCGAGCCATCAAAGGCAGGAACAGAATTAAGAGTTTGAGACATAATAAAGATAGAAGTCAAATATAAAAACACTCAAGAAATTAATCTTCTCAGAGTGTACCAAACTCTGATACCAATTGAAAATTTAAATTTGACTTCAAATAAAAAGTGTGTGCATAAGTGTCAACAAAAATTAAGGCACAGCAGAAAGTAAATGACACACAGATTTTTGTTGACGAAGTGGAAACTCAGTTAAGAGAAAAACCACTCTGGGGCAGCCAAACCCAAGAATTCCACTATTCAGAAGACAAAGCTAGATACAAGATAGTAACACTCACATGTACCGATGCAGTGGTTGTACCTTTATCTCTAACGTGTAACCCAACACGAACGCTTCCCAACCAGTTTCATCTACCTTAAGGAGTCTTCAATGGAACTCCTTTATCTTAGAGCCAACCTCTAAGATAGACTTCGGTTTAAGCACGACACACTTGAAAAACGGCTTCAGAGGAAATATCACGTCTCTGAGCTCTAATGGAATTCACACTGAATTCTTGCAGTTCTAAGTGCCCAGAGGCCCCTATTTATAGGCTGGGGGTCAGAATGGGTGTCAGGCAAAATAAGCCTATGAGCCGTCTGGACGGTGGACCATGACCGTCCAGACGGACAACTGTGCGACAGGATTTTCCAAAATTTTCGCGGAGAAATCTTTCCTGTATAAGAACATCGTCCGGACGGGATGGCTCGATCGTCCGGACGGGATGGCTCGATCGTCCGAACGCACGCACGTCCGCTACAAGTAATTTCCATAACAGGCTTCACGCGTCCGGACCAAGGAGCAGGAATGTCCGGACAGCTAAACTTCAACACGCAATTTCCATATCTGATACGCGTGCTTTCGGACCATAAGGAGGAGACGTCCGGACGGTTGAAGTCGAATCGTCAGTTACCATATACGATGCACCAGCGTCCGGACCACAGCTGTCAGATCTCCGGACGGTTCATTTTGAACTGCGATTCTTGCCTTACGGAGATACGCATCCGGACAGGATACCACATCGTCCGGACGGTTGATTGATCTTCCCTTTCTTGAACTTGGAAAGAATCAGTGAACTGTTCGAGAACTGATAGGCGTCCAGACGTGTTGCTGAAACGTCCGGACGGAGCAAGCTGGCACAGAAGCTTCTCTAAATGATGTAGGTGTCCGGACAGAAGAAACACGTCGTCTGGACAGATGATGCTTGTCTGTCTGACGTCCGGACGGAAAGACACGTCGTTTGGACTGATGGAACAGTAGACAGATGGGCGTCCGGACGGGATGACACATCGTCCGGACGGCTGGCAGGGAACTTTGAAATTCTTCAGACTTCACTCTGAACAGTGGAATCCTTGTTTGCAGTATCCTTACATATAAGTGATTTTGTCCAAACACAGAATGAGGCCAAAATACTAACACAGTTTTTGAGGATAACCGTTGAAGCAAACTAGTAAGTATCTCTATACTTACTGAGGACGAAGCTGGTGGATTTTTCCCTATAATATTATGTTTACTGCTTTATTTACTTGTTTGCGCATGTGACTTTGCATGTTTTAATAATCTGTTTAATAACAAGCTGTGGATCTAGATCCACAGTGGTACATGACGATTCACTGGTTGCCCAGGTGCAGTGAATGTAGAAGTACTGAAAAAGAGAATAATAAATATAAAAACTGGTGTACCTAAGTCACTAGGGAAGACTTAGGTTTTCAGGAGCTTAGGCTCCCAAAGAATATAATTAAAAGTTAAAGTGAGGAAGCCCAGGCTACAAATAAGACGCTAACCGTGTCTAGGCCAACAGAGGAGTGGAAAAATTGAAATACCTAAAACTCTGCATTTAAAATTGTCATATCATTGCTTTATGATTGTATTTATATTCAATTTATGTCTATGATTCACGACCATAGATTATATATTGTGTATACAGGTGAATATAAAGCCATATTGCATAATGTTGCATTTATTAAATAAATCAGCACTCACTATATTATGGGAAACATCAGACTCACTTAGGTATTTTGTTTTGTTGTTTTTCTCTTTGTATTGTGTGATAATACATGTTATGAAGAAGAAGAATATCAGGACTATCCAGACCCTTAGATGGATCTTAATACTAGTATTTGAGGCTAGACTGCCTCCTTTTTGGGAACTACTATGATGTAGTTCATTAACCTAGTTTTAGAGACCATATTTATATTTCTGCCATTATGTAATTATTAAACTCTAGATATTTTGACTTGTATAATTATATATGCCCTGTGAGGCATGACTACTACTACTTTTGTATAATTACGCTGGCTTGCTTATTGTATATCTATTTTGAGGTATTTTAGTAGAAGCTCTGAAGTGTTATTTAATTCCAAGTCTGTTGAATATATTATATTCCGCTGTCAAATCTTAACTCTAACGATGTCGTAATATCATGTGAAAATTTAAAAATTTTACTTACGCCTTTTTGTAAAAGGCGGTGTGTTATAATGCTACCTCTGGGGTGGCACGTAGCCACCCCCGGCCCACGAGGGAGGCGGCGAGCCACCCCCCAAACCCCATTTTCTTTTCTTTTCATTTTGTTTAATAAAATTATTAAAAATATAATATTTTAAGGTGATGTTGCAAAAAGGCTGATGTGACACTAACGAAAGTTGGGAAAATGGACGGAAGAACTGATTTCAAATCCGCGACAAACTAAAAGAGTAAAAATTGATTTTTAGAAAATGATGAACTAATTTCAAATTACGCGTTGACTTAGGAATTTATTATACATTTACCACAATTTTTTTTCCTTATTTATGAAAAGTTTAAATTGAAGACTTGTAGGGTTTTCGATGAAGGGACAATTTTTCATATTTGCCACTCTGGCAAGTGGTAAGTAAATACACCCTTTAAAATCACTTATACTAGTTTTTAGGGATAATTGTACATTTGGTATCTGTAATTGGCATAAATTATAAGTCACTCTTTGTGGTATCAACATGAATTCAGAAATCCTTGTGGTTGGCTTAATTTACAAATCTATCATTGGAGTTAAATTCCGTTAAAAATTTTGACAGATTTCATTAAACGCCATGTAAGCTCCAATAAGATGGCGACACTTGTCAATCTTAATAAAAAATATAAATATATTAAAAAATAAATAAAACTTTTTTAAAAAAAAATTAAAATTAAAAAAAAAGGCAAAGGTTGGCGGCCACCCCGAAACGCAATTTGGGGTGGCCGCGCGCCACCCCTGACCACTGCGGCCACTGGCAGCCACCCCTTTGCTCTTTTTTATTTTTATTTTTTATTTAAATATGTTTTATTTTTATTTATTTATTAATATAATTATATTTTTTTTTATTAAAATGGACACGTATCACCATCTTATTGGTTGGCATGACGCTTACGTGGCGTTTAATGGAATCTGTCAAAATTTTTAACAGAATTTGACTCTAGGAATCGATTTGTAAATTAAGCCAATTACATGGATCTCTGAATTAATGTTGATACTATAGGGAGTGATTTATAATTAGGCCAACCACAGGGACCAGTGGTACAATTATTCTTAGTTTTTACTAAACTTTTTATTTTGAGAAAAAGCAGGGTTTCTAGAGACCATGGCATAGGGATAACAGTACTTGTCACATAAGAAAACAAACTATCAAAGCACCAAACAAACAAATAGAGAAAGCTGCCAGACGGGAGAATACTTTTGCCATCTCCTTCAGATACCATTATAAAATCGGATTAGGATCTTCTCAAATTATTTGTTCGAATTTGAGAAAATTCAGGCATGTGATTATGAGATAATACTTATGAGACCCACCTAATCGAATAAGTAGTTATGCAGCTCAATTTTTATTTGGTCAGAACCCATAAATGCTATTTCACAATAACATACTCAAAATTTTACAAATTGGGGGACAGAGAATTTGAGGATCCTTATTCTACAAAATCTGTGGCACAAGTACGGCGTCCAATACCTCAAAAGCTCTGACTGCATTACAGAGCAACTGAGAAAAGTTGGAAATTGAATTTTTATTCAATTCAAATGGGCACTTCCACGGTCTTCACCACTAGCATTCCTCTGAAATTTTCTCAAATACCCAGATCGGAAATTCGATCAAACCAGCGAACACTATTGGATTTTAGCGACAAATTCCAACATGGGTTTGGAGGCATCCGGTTTTTCAAGGCCAAACCCAGAAGAAAACTTTGCACAAAGGCCGTGTTATCTGAAATTCCGAACCAGAAACAGTATCCAAAGATGGGTGCCAAATCTACTGGACCCATTCTACCTAGCCATCTCATTCAGGTGGTTGAGACTGCTGCTAAGACTGGTGCTGAGGTTTGCTTTCTTTCTTTCTTTTCTTTAAGAAGAACCCAGATAGTGACCTTTTCTTTATTTAATTTTTTTACATTCCCAATTTTACAATGCTGATTGTTTTATTTTATCTTTTAAATTTAATTTATTGTAGAAGTGTGCAGTTCATGAGCTTTTGAATTTATACATGAGAATATCCAGTTGATTTGGCCATTTAGGGCCTGGTGCTTAGAATTTGATCTTATCGTGAATGCCAGCTTCAGCTGTTCTTTAGAACATCCAATGCTAATTTTCACTGTCACATTATGGAAGTATAAACTTGGGAGTTTGTGTAGCATTTCTCTTAATAACGTGGGAGAGATTCAACAACTAAAAGAAAGATCGATTCTTTGGGATCCTTCCTTTCTTCAAATGGAACGAATAGAGATAGAAAAAGGCCAATTCCCTAAATGCCTTTTTGGATATTCCAGCCCCTTCTCATCAATGGACTCCTGACGTATACGAAGGAGTGCGGTTCGTTCAATAAATTCCTACCTCTTTATCTATCTCTGAGATGTCTGGATTTTTCAAAACTCCATGGACATGTAGAAGAGAAATGCTATACCCACTCGGACCAAGACATAACTTTTACTTCTTCAAATAACAATTAAGGTGAAGCAGGGTCACGAACTAAGTATATACTAAACATATTTTGATTGAGCCTATAGATCTCGATTATGCACTTTTAGCAGTGGATTATGAAATTCTCTGTGTCCTACTATTTTTTTTTTTTGAAGATAATTGCAATTTAGATAGCATTGGAGTGAAACCTTTCATTCTGTAAAATGGCCTATGCATAGATATTAGCATTGAATGACTCTCAGTGTAATTAAACTTCCTAGTCCTAAAATTTCTGATGCCAGTCCTTACTAATTTTCAGAGAATCCGAAATCTATGGTTTATAATTATAGACTGATTGTGGTCATAAACCTAATTTGGCTGAAGTACACAAAAGGGACTTTGGTTCAATTTTTCTGGAAGTTTTTACAAAGTCAAAATTTTGGTTAAAATAGTTGGCCCCTTTTTATTGTTGTAATTTAAAGGTTGAAATTGTTTGCAATGAGCATTAGCTCAAATTATCTCGTGGCCAAGAGCCCGTCTCTCTTTTTCCTCCAGAGAGCTTGTCTTTCTTTCCGCCTAACTTTGGTTCACCTTCCTCGCTCTTCCGCCCCCTTCCTTCTTTTTCCCCTCTCCTTTTTTTTCTTCCTTTATTTTATTTTATTTTATTTTTTGTTTTTCTATTTGCAAACTTGGAAGCCAGATCTACCGTGTCCCTCTCCTCTCCACCGCCCATGCTACACCCCGTCAGATTCACCGGCCTCCCCTAATTCTGGAAACCTTCCCTGCTACAGCACGTGCTCACCACGCGCCGCCACCACCACAACCTTGTTTTTGCTCATGCGGCGGATCCTTGGGTTCTCCTCCCCTTCTTCATTAGATCTTCATAGATGGTATCCTCTTTTTGGCCTATGGAGTCTCAGATCCAGATGAGGTGTCCACCAAGTCTATTTCTTCGGGTACCTCCCTCACTGGAAGCCATTGTGGTGCTTTTCTTCGACGGCTTTGGTTTACCCAACATCAGTGCTTCTCTTTCTGTTGTGGTTCTCAAGGCTGCTTGTTGCTGCAGTAGATGTTATTTTAGGCAGATTCACCTTTGGATTGCCCTTTCAAACTGCCATATAAGGCGGTCCCTCTCTTGGCTTGTGAGCCAAGAACACAATGGGGCCGAGCCAATCATTTGGCCCATTCCCAATAGTGTTTTTTTTTTTTTTTTTTTTTTTTTTTTTTTTTTTTTTTTAGATTTATATATATATTTTAAAATTTATAAATAACTCATTTTAGTGATAAGCGCAGAGGGGCGCAATCTTTGTACACTGGATGTATACAAAGAGAGTCCCTCGTAAATGCTAAAAGAACAAAAAACCACAAATTCAGAAAAGTTAGAAAAATGAGAAATATTTTACGTCCCTATACAATTAAAGAGCGATTTGTGAGCTCACAATTTCATCCAGTTCAATCGAGCACTCCTGGGTAAGTGGTTGTGGAGATATGGTAGGGAGAGAGAGGCTTTATGGCGATTGGTGATTGATGCCAAATTTGAGAGTCTAAAGGGTGGGTAGTGCTCGAAAGAGGTGTCGGGTTCTTTTGGAGTGGGTGTGTGGAAACATATTAGGAGGGGGTGGGAGAAGTTTCACAATTTTGTTCGTTTTGAGGTGGGGAATGGATCACATATTAGTTTTTGGCATGATTGGTGGTGTGGGGAGATCCTTGAAGCAATGCTTTCTAGCTCTTTTTAGTATTGTGAGGAACAAAGATGCGATGGTGGTGGATTATTTGGCTGTTCATAATGGTATTATTCAGTGGAATGTTCTTTTCACGCGGCAAATCCAGGATTGGGAGATGGATAGGGTCCTTTCTTTCTTTGATCGATTGTACTCCATTTTGGCTCAACCTGGAGAGGGTGACAGGTTAGTGTGGAATCCCTCTAAAAAATGTTTATTTGAGGTGAGATCCTTCTATGAAGAGCTTATTAGGAAAGATGGCCCATCTATTCCATCTTTTCCCTGGAAGAATATATGGCGTGTTAAGGCTCCAACAATGGTGGCTTTCTTCGTATGGTTAACAGCTTTGGGCAAAATATTGACGCATGATAACTTGCATAAGAGGAATGTTATAGTGATTGAGTGGTGTTGTTTGTGTAAGAAGAGTGGGGAGCCTATTGATCATTTGTTGCTTCATTGCGAAATCACCCGGGATCTTTGAAGCTACATTCTTATTTTATTTGGGGTAGAGTGGGTTATGCCACGAATGGTGTTGGAGTTGTTGAATAGTTGGGGGTGGCGATTGGGTATGGTCATGCTATAGAAGCTTGGCGGTTAGCTCTTTTGTGCTTATTGTGGTGTATTTGAAGGGAGCGGAATGCGTGGCTCTTTGAAGATGTAGAGACATCTATGGTGGAGCTACGGAAGCGATTGCTTAATACGTTATATATTTGGATAGTGTTCTATCATAGCTTGAATGTTTTTACTTATGTAGATTTTTTAAAATTATTCTCTGTTCGTCCCTTTTAAGGGTTCTCTTGTATACTTCCCGTGTATAAGGGTTGCGCCCCTCAGCACTTATTTTTATAAATTGTAATTACTTATCAAAAAAGAAAAGAAAAGAGCGATTTGACCAAGGTATTCTTGAGCTCTCCCTTCGTCCTCACACGATCTTCAAAACATCTTGTATTCCACTCTCTCCATATTCTCCACATTAAGCACAACGAGGCTATCCTCCATAAGTATAGAACTAAACGACTACCCACCTGACCTCTTCAACTATCTAACAGCTGTCTCACCCTTTCTAGGAATAACCCATTGGACTCCGAAAGGGTAAAGATCGCACTCCATAATTCTCTTGCCACTTCACAATGGAGAAAAAGATGATCAATAGATTCCTTGCTCCTCTTAAACAAAGATAAATAATATGTGGGTAATGACAAAGTACTTAATTGATCAGTGTCAACCTCCCTTCCTTCGACAAATATAGCCTCTTCCAACCCGCCAACACCCATAATTCCATAATTTCATTTTTTCTAGAATACCATTCCATAAAGAAGCTGACTTGTATGGCACCCCCAAAGAAAGACCCAAATATTTCATCGGTAATAGAGCCACCTACACCCAAATATTTTGGCCAAACTTTCTACATCATCCACTTCTCCAATAGGAATGATCTCTGACTTTGACAAATTAATCTTCAACCCTGAGACTGCTTCAAAACATAAAAAATGACATTTTAAATTCCAAAGATTTTCACCATTAGCCTTGCAAAAATCAAGGTATCAACTTGAAACAACAAGTGCGAACAACCATTCTTGCAACATTTCTCGAGCCCACTATAAAGCCATCTAAAAGACCCCTATCTACTGTTGCCGACATCATCCTACTCAGAGCCTCCATACCCGCTATAAAAAGCAAAGGTGATAACGGATCTCCTTGTCTTAAACCCTGAATACTACTAAAGAATTCAGAGGGTGCTCCATTTATTAAAACTGAATAGCGAACTGTAGAAATACAAAAAGCTATCCATGCTCTCCATTTCTTCCCAAAACCTCTCATTTCCAACAAGTACAACAAAAACTCCCAATTCAGATGATCATGTAGAAAAGTAGAGGAGGAGAAATATTCTTACTTCTTGATATACTTTCATACGGTTACATAGGTTAAAAACCTACGGACTAATATGGAAAGAAAAAATGACTTATTACAATAAGATCAATTCAGAATAAAATCAGAATAATAATTGGCATAAATCAAGGAGGACCAAATTGTATAGATTGTTTTCATCTCCAACACTCCCCCTCAAGCTGAGTCATAGATGTCTACTCAGCTTTCATAAGGTTGAATGAAAGACACTGCTAGACACTCCATTTGTCAAAATATATGCAATTTGTCGTCTATACGCAAGTTGTTCTCCTGTCTTCACATATGGTATCTAGATGATATCTTTTGAATGACCCCCTTGACTTCTTGTAGGACAGCCACAACAAGTCTCCCGACATCTTGAGCCTCGTGTGTGGAGAGTTAGATTCTCACAATGTGAGGTCACCTGACTCTCTATCCCCATTTTGTGAGTTTCAAACATCCAACAAAATAGCTCCAATACAAAAGCACTTGGGCTCAAGCTCAAGGGAGATTAAAGAAACACTTGAATTGATCATCAATACCACCAATGACGGGGAAACTAACGAGAACGACAACTTGTAACTTACTCTAGTACTCCCCGAACCAATGGTTGCTCCATGTAGCCCAATCGTGTGATAAACCATTTGAACCGGAAAGAAAACCACTGAATCAGTTGAAGAAGACACTAAACCGGATGAAAAAAATGTGCTGAACCGGTCAGAAATGATCTGAACTGGCATGAAAATGCTTTGAACTGACAGGAAACGCACTGAACCGGCCTTAGAACACTTTAAACCGGATAAAGCACCACTGAACCGGGCCAAACAGTACTGAACCGGTCAAGAAAAGCATTGAACCGGGTAAAAACCCACTGAACTGGATTTACAAGAGGCTGAACTGGTCAGAATAATGGAAGAGACCTAGTGAACCGGTAAGAAAAGACACTGAACTGGACCGAAAATGAAGCAAACCCAACTATCCTTATCTAGGATAGGGAAAAGCTAAACACCACTCCAGCTATCCTTATCTAGGATTGGGAACAACAAACAACCAGAACCAAATAGAGGTTATCTTCCCAAACAACTCGCTGGCGACAGCTAGAACTTGCTGGAGACACCACAGAACACGACAAAAGTCACCAGAGAACTCAAAAAATCCTCCGGAAAATACCACAACAGCCGTTGGAAACAAATAAAAACACCAAAAATTGCAAGATTTCGCCGAAAAGTCGCTAGAGACAAGCAGACGGTGCTGAAAACACCAAAATTGCCGCTGGAAACTCAGAATTCGCCAGTGACACCAACTATGACCGCCAAAGAGCTAGTCGACAACCAACAACCGAGAACCACCGTAAAAACGCATGGTCAACGGTTTTTTTTCTTCTTCTTTTCCACCGGAGATTGAGACTGAGCCGGTGATGCCTTCCCTAGCTGCTCTCTCTATTGTAGCAGAGATGTTCACCATGTACAACTCTTTTTAGAGCTCTATCAAGCCCACACGGGCGGTGCTACCACTAACGGGAGAAAACCAAAAAAAGAGGGGTTTAGCCATGGATCTAAACACGCTCTAATACCATGTAGAAAAGTAGAGAAAGAGAAATATTCTTATTCCTTGATATACTTTCATATGGTTACATAGGTTAAATAGAAGAGACCTACGAACTAATATGGAAGGAAATATGACATTACAATAAGATCAAATCAGAATAAAATCAGAATAATAATAGGCATAAATCAAGGAGGACCAAATCGTATTAGATTGTTTCCATCTCCAACAAATCATATACCTTTTCTAGATCCAATTTGCATATTAATCCTGGGTATCCTGATATGAGTCGACTATCAATACACTCATTTGCAATCAAAACTGAACCCATAATTTGTCTCCCCTTAATAAATGAATTATGATAATTCGATAGGATCTTCGCCAACACGTGTTTCAATCTGTTTGCTAGAACCTTAGATATTATTTTGTACACAACACCCACTAGGCTGAGAGGACAAAAATCCTTAATATCCACCGCACTTGCTTTCTTTGGTATGAGAGATATAAAAGTAGCATTAAAGCTTTTCTCAAAACTCCTACTATGAAACTCTCGGAAAACTGCCCTCATATCATCTTCCAGAACGTCCCAACATGTTTGAAAAAAACACAAAAGAAAACCCATCAGGTCTTGGGGATTTATCTCCATTCAGATTTTTAACCACCTCAAAAACCTTAGTCTCCTTGAAGTCTCTTTCCAACCTAGAACCCTCCTCTTGACCAAAGGCTTGAAAAGAGAGTTCATCTACCTTTAGCCTCCAACTGTACTATTATGAATTCAATTGCATATAAAACTGTACTATATGCTCCCTTATTTCTGTAGAATCTGATGATAATGACCCGTTAACAATTAAAGATTCGATAGTATTATTTCTTCTATTTAAATTCGCTACCTTGTGAAAAAATTGTGTTCTTATCTCCCTCTCTCAACCAAAAAGCCCTAGATTTCTGTCTCCAGTTCACTTCTTCACAAAGAAGCAACCTCTCCAACTCCCTAGCAAAATCCTCCTGCCTCACCCTTTCCTCCTTAATCAACATTCTCCCTTCCCCAATGATATCAAGCTCTCGAATACCCTCCAATAAAACCGTTTTCCGCTTGCCTACATCCCCAAAAATTTCTTCATTCCATTTTCTCAAATCTACTTTCAAGGCTTTCAGTTTACAAGCCAACACATAACTAAGACAGCCTTGAAACTGATAATTCTGCCACCATAATTTCACTTGATTCACAAATCCCTCTGATTTGAGCCACATATTTTCGAATTTAAAGTACCCACCACTTCTGTTTGATACCCCACAATCTAACATTAAAGGAAAATGATCGGACAAGAGTCTAGAGAGTCTCCTTTGAACTACATCAGAAAACCGTTCTTCCCAATCAGGAGAGAATAAAAGTCTATCAATTCGTGACCAGCATTGATCATCCCTATTGTTGGACCAAGTGAATTGGTAACCCACAAGAGGAATGTCCATGAGCCCCTCTTCAAAGATAAAGTCTGAAAATTCCCTCATAGCTACAGAATAATGGGTATCTCTTGATCTCTCACTCGGATATCGCCCAATCAAAGTTATCACTGACACCGAAAAGAACACGTGACAATAAATCTCCCCAGACAATCCTCCAACTTTTCTACCACCCTTCTATCCTACATAAGTAAAATTCCTTCAAAGGCCCCTCTCGAACCTAAAAGGCACCAATCCAGATGAGCACAACCCCACAAACTCTTTACCAGCTTCCTTTTTTTGATAAGTAATAACCTGGTTTTATTAAAAGCGTTAGGCGCCCCTTAATACACGGGCAGTATACAAGAAAAAACGTAATGTTGGAAAACGAAAAAAAAACAGCCCAAAAAAAAGAAAGAAAGAAACCCACCACACAAACCCACAGGAACCTAAGCCTACAAGCACAAAGAACCCCAATCCAACCCACAAGGAACACACAAGAAACCCACCCAAAAACCCACAGGAACCTACACCCTAAAACACAACACCCGCAGCCCACAAGCAACCCACAAACTACAGAACCTGAGCCTTTCCTCTCCTACTCCTAGAATGCACACTCGCAACGTCGTAGTTTATGGAGCTCTTCAGATTCTGCAGTTCTCTCCTTCCTTTGATCTTATGCCACTTCCCCATACTACCCCGATGAAAATCTTCCTCAATGGCGTCCAACAAAGCCAGGGCCGAATCTTCATCCTCAGCACCATCTGACTCCCACTCCAAGTGTAAGTCGGGAGGAAAAACGCCCAAGGGGTGAGGAACTCTTTACCAGCTTCCTATTAATGAACTCTTTGGTTTCCTGCAAATAAACAATATCTGCCTTCCACTCTCTAATAAGTCCCTTAATCATCCTCCTCATTCATCCCTCTCACATTCCAAGATAAAATCTTAGGCTTCATTAATCATACGGATGCCCTTTACCTTTCCTTTATCTCTATGTGAATGCCCTCTCTTTGCATCATAATTGATAGAGCAAGCCAAACGCTTTAATTCTCTTTTTCCTTTGGTATTTGTCTTGGTGGAAGAACCAGAAGTACTAGCCAGATAGCTGTAAACAAAGCCAGCATCTGCCCTCAAACCCCTCATACGACAAACCCACAACATGACATAAATCTTTCACTCTTTGAACTACCCAATCAAACGATATTATCTCAGGCAGCTCCCGATCATCTCTAACATCCACAGGAATAACATCCAATGGTTCTGTCTCCACCAAATCATCGACTTTGTATGGCACCATAGCCAAACTAGCCATATGATTATCCCCATTTATATTCACTGAACAGGACCCACCCTCAACCCACACCCTCTGGTCTTTCTGCCACTCTTCTCTTCCTTCCCCCAAACCTTTTCCTAGAAAATCACCCATGTTCTTAGAAACACACCCAAAAAAACTGCCCCCTCCCACCTTCTTTGACATTCATAGGCTGATGCAGCAACTGCGGAATAGATGCCTGAAAATGCCACAATTGCCTAGGAAGGTCCTTCCCACCCCAGATACTCTTCTCCCCCAAACCCTCATAGCCACTCATCTGTGCAAGAGTCCCTGCCTCACTTACTACCTCCCCTGCATGTGATTGAGAAGTTATAGCCAATCTCGTGCTGGAATTGGTTTGAACTGTTGCAATACTCTCTATTTCACCCTTATTGTGCTCTTCGACGTTCCTTGAGAAAGATCCGCCATCTCCTTCAGCCTTAACCACCTTCGAACTACTTGCTAAAAGAGACGCTTGTGATGACCCTCCATCAATGGGAAATTTTGCTCCCCCATTGACCTTATCGGCGTCATCCGTCCAAGCAAAAACATGTTCCGATGCCTCCTCCCTGCTCCAACTTGTCTCCTCCGTTATATTGGCCATCCCCTTCTTCACTCACCACTGCATCTTATGTTGGGATAAGGCCCAATGCCGGTACACTGCAAGAATACTCGGACCCGTCGCATTAACTAAATTATGGGCTCCCATTCCAGGCTTAGCTAAATCATGCGGGCCATTCTCCATAAGCCCATTCTCCTTATGGTCCTTTACCAGGTCATTTTCACTGTCAACCCGATTCTTATCTTTAGGGTCCGTGAACTTCCCTTCTGTTGGGCCTTCCTCATATCCGCCCCCTTTAACATCAGGTCCACATCTAATTGCTCCAGACAGCTGTCGATTTCCTTCTTAAGGGACAACAAAGTATCTTTTAATCACTGCATAACCTTCCATAACCTTCTTCAAAATTTCAGACCCAGCCTATGCAGCGTGATCTCCGGGCAAGGATGTTTTTTTTTTTTTGATAGGTAATAGCAATTTATAGAAAAGCGCTAAGGGGCGCAACCCTTATACACGGGAAGTATACAAGAGAGCCCTTAAGCGGGTCGAACAGAAAGTAAATTTAAGAAGTCTACAAAAGTAAAGACACTCAAACTACGATATGGCGCTATCCAAGAGTATAAAGTGTTGAGCAACCACTTCCTTAGCTCCACCATAGGTGTCTCTACATCTTCAAACAGACGAGCATTCCACTCCCTCCAGATACACCACAACAAGCATAGAGGAGCTAACCGTCAAACCTCTTTCACATGCCGACTCCCAATAGCCGCTCCCCAACTAATCAATAACTCCAACACCGAATGTGGCATAACCCACTCAACCCCAAATAAATTAAGAACGTAGCTCCACAGGGCTCGAGCTACCTCACAATGAAGCAACAAGTGATCAATAGACTCCCCACTTTTCTTGCAAAGACAACACCACTCCATTACTATAACATTCCTCTTACGCAAGTTATCATGAGTCAAAATTTTGCCCAAAGCTGCTGACCATACGAAGAAAGCCACCCTAGTTGGAGCCTTAACACGCCAAATATTTTTCTAAGGAAAGGAAGGAAGAGAAGGGCCATCTTTCCTACAGAGCTCTACATAGAAGGAACTCACCTCAAATAAACCTTTTTTAGAGGGATTCCACACTAATCTGTCACCCTCACCATGACGAATCGAAGTAGAATATAATCGGTCGAAGAGAGAGAGAACCATATCCATCTCCCAATCCTGGATATGTCTTGTGAAAAGAACATTCCATTGAACTACACCATTAAGGACCACCAAATTATCCGCCACCATCGCGTATTTGTTCCTTACAATACAAAAGAGAGCTAGAAAGCATTGCTTCAAGGAACTATCCCCACACCACCGGTCATGCCAAAAACTAATATTAGCTCCACTCCCCACTTCAAAACGAACAAAATTGTGGAAATCCTCCCACCCCCTCCTAATATGTTTCCATACACCCACTCCAAAGGAACCCAAGACCTCTTTCGAGCACCACCCGCCCTTAAGACTTTGAAATTTGGCATCAATAACCAAACGCCATAAAGCCTCTCTCTCCCTACCATATCTCCATAACCATTTACCCAAGAGCGCTCGATTGAACTGGATGAGATTGTGAACTCCTAACCCACCTGCGTATAAAGGTGTACAAATCTTCTTCCAACTCACTAGATGGAACTTTTTCTCATCACCAATGCCTCCCCAAAGAAAATCCTTTTGGATTTTATCAAGACGATTAGCCACCCTCACTGGCATAGGAAACAAAGATAGGTAATAAGTTGGAATGTTGGAGAGCGAACTTTTGATAAGAGTCAACCGGGCACCCTTCGACAAGTACATCCTCTTCCAACCTGCCAACCTCCTTTCCATTTTTCAATAACACCATTCCAAATAGAATTGGACTTGTAAGAAGCACCCAACGGCAAACCCATGTAAGTCATAGGCATAGAGGCAACCCTACATCCAAGAAGATTGGCCAACCTTTCAACCTCCTCTACCCCACCAATTGGGACAATTTCTGATTTTCCTAGATTAGTTCTCAACCCAGAAGCTGCCTCGAATCCTAAGAAGATACATCTCAGGTGGCGAATTTGTTCTTCTTGGGCACCACAAAAGATCAAAGTATCATCAGCGAACAGCAGGTGGTTCACAACTAGTGCCTCTGAATCACTGGAACCCACTGAGAACCCTGTCAAATTACCCTGGTCCAATGCGGCAGTCAACATCCGACTCAACGCCTCCATAACCACCACAAACAACAACGGAGAAAGAGGATCTCCTTGATGCAATCCCCGAGAGCTATTAAAGAAACCCGAAGGGGTTCCATTAACAAGAATGGAGAATCTCACCGTTGAAATACAAAAACGTATCCAATCCCTCCATTTTTCCCCCAAACCACATATTTGAAGCAAATATAGCAAGAAATCCCAATTCACATGATCATAAGCCTTCTCCAAATCTAGCTTACACAGGAGTCCAGGTTCCCCCGATCGAATATGACTATCCACACATTCATTTGCAATAAGCACAGAGTCTAAAATTTGTCGACCTCTGATAAATGCATTCTGAGTGTTGGAGATAATCTTGCCCACAACGGACTTAAATCTGTTGGCAAGGACCTTTGAGATAATCTTGTAAACCGCCCCTACCAAACTAATAGGGCGAAAATCTCTGACATCCATGGCACCAGTCTTCTTAGGAATCAAAGAGACAAAAGTAGCATTCAAGCTCTTTTCAAACTTTCCTCGAGAATGAAATTCTGCAAAAACATCCATAATGTCAGTTTTTAAAAAATCCCAGCACTTCTGAAAGAAAGCCGCAGTGAAACCGTTAGGACCCGGCGCCTTGTCACCATTCATATCCCTGATTACCTCCCACACCTCCTTCTCCTCAAAAGCTCTTTCTAACCAAATGCTCTCCTCCGCCTTAATGGATAAAAAAGATAGGCCCTCCACCCTAGGCCGCCACGAGCAATTCTCCAAGTACAAATTACTGTAGAAATGAACTAAGTGCTCCTTAATCTCCGCAGGATTTCTGGAAGTTATACCATTAATACTCATAGAGTCCACTTGGTTGAATTTACAATGTGAGTTGGCCACCCTGTGAAAGAATTTTGTGTTCTTATCCCCCTCCTTTAACCACAAAGCTCTAGACTTTTGCCTCCAGCTTGTTTCCTCAAAAAGAATGGATGTTGCTTCCTTATTTACATAACCGTTTGATACCTTAATAGGCTGTTTATCATCCTTTCCCATAATACCTTTGCTTGAATCCTCTCTTTCCTGAACTAACCCTTTCCCTTTCACCACTTCCACGAATGACCGCTGCCCCTAAATAGCAACTTTCGTCCCTCCGACTACATCTTTCTGTTTAGCATGCTTCACCACCCTTCTCAACTGCGATATGCATTGTCTCCATCCACTACCTTGTCAACCCTCTAGTATAATTATGAAACTGCGCGGCCCTCCATTACCGTATTCTGAGAGTTCCAGGAACACTATATCCAATTCTATAGGTCCTATATAAGTCTTTCGATGTATCTCCTTTGATCAATTCCTCCATTGTATTGAGCAACCAGACTATGCTCTGTATGGCCATAACAACCGATCGAAAGATCCCTCTACTCCATTTGGTGAGTGGAACACCTCCATTCCCAAATTCAGACCGAATCTTGAATGACTTTGTTTCAACATAAAAATATCCCAAATAACCCATCAGAAGAAAAACTATTGTCTTCTTACATATTTATCTATTGTTATTATGGAAATTTTCCTCTAGCCTACTGCAGTTTTCTTCTTACATAGCTATCTTCGTTTCCAGCACTGTATTGGTTGTGCTGAGGCTTTTGTTGGGCTGCCCCACCCTTATTTTGGGTTTTTTTTTTTATTTTATTTTTTTGTGTTTTTTTTTTTTAATTGTGCTTGCTTAGAAAAAAAAAGGGCATTAGCTCAAATTGCACTTCCTCTTCCCACAAGAATGGCTTGGAGGACGTGGTTGTGGGATCACAATCCATTGGATGTGTTTGTAATGTATCAATAATTACAAAAAAGGTTTAAATTGTCTTCAAATGGCTATGAAGAACTGATTTTGGATGAAGAAGTATGACCAATTTATTAAAAGAATGCCAAGAGGAGAAAGTCCATTCTGTGCAGTTTCTCCAAACTGTGGTATTTTACTTTTTTAAAAATAAGATATATTATAGCTAGTTATTTCACTATATAATTGGATCGTTTGGAAATATGTGAAATATAATTCATCAATTATCTCCCTGTGTTTTCTCACACCTGTCTTCTTTTATTTCCAGGTTGTGATGGATGCTGTTAATAAGCCTCGAAACATAACATATAAAGGACTTACTGACTTGGTGACTGAGTAAGGACATTTTTTTTTTTTTTTTTTTTTCCGGAAATTTTCTTGCAATTGGTATATGCTTATGTTTTTCAGATAACTTCTAGTTATATGCTTACATAATCTTCTTTGGGCTATCCCTGAGCGGCAATGTTGACCTAATTTGTCCCCCCCCTCCCTGTGCTTGGGTGGGGTTGGGGATTTCTTCCTCCCTCTGATGTTGATTCTGGCGTGATCCACGGAGCACTGGTGAGTCTAGCTGAGTCAAGGGTTGTCCGTAACACCTTTGGCTCTCTCTGCTCCTTCATTCCATGGCTGGGTTGGGGTCTCATGCTCGCTGCCTCTTGCTCTTCCTCAGGTATCGGTGGTCCTTCTGAGGATGGTGGTTGTTGGATTCCAAGACTGGGTGGGGGTCTCTTGCCCGCTGCACCTTGCTCTTCCTCGGTTATTGGGGGTATTGGTTGTGCTTTAGATGCCTTGGCTGGAATGGAGTTAAGGTGTGACGGGGGAAATAAAGAATTGGAGCTTTTCAAAGGGTGGAAGCTTTGTCCCCTCTAAGCTCTTATCCCCTTGCCGTGTTGGGGGATTTGGGTGGCTTAGGATTTGAATGTTCTAATTGGGTGGTACAAATAGCGATGGGATTCTATCGGCTTGTGGGGCTCTCTTGTGAAGGCTTTGAGGGGCAATTACTGGCTATTCTAATAGCTATTGAAGCTGAAGAAGGTTTGTAGGCAACATGGGATAGCTTCTACTCCTAAAAAATGGATCAAAGGTAGTAGAGAGTTGAGAGGGTTGAAGTGTTCCATTAATTATGATTCTAAAAGGAGTGTTCTAGTCGTAGTAAGGGAAGGAAATGGGACTATTAGTTTCTTTTATGAAGCCTAAACTGATATACTGGAATGTGAGAGGGTTGAATGATGGGGATAAATGTCTGAGGGTGAGGAACTTACTCAGAGAATGGAAGGTTGGCATTGTGAACTCATGTCTCGTATTGTTGTGTGCAATTTGTGCGGTTGCCATCTTGTGGATTAGTGTTGTTTGGATTCTAGTGGGGCTTCAGGTGGTGTTTTGATTATTTGGGATAGGAGGGTGGTGGAGAAGATTGATGAGTGTGGGAAAATAATGTTTTTTTTGTTAACTTTTAATTTTTTTTTTTTTGATAAATAACTCATTTCATTGATGAGATTAGAGGGGCGTAACCTTAGTACACATGATGCATATAAAGAGAGTCCCCCTTACATGCTAAAAAAAGAATAAAAATCCACAAATTCAGAAAAGTTATAAAATTGAGAGATATTATACGCAACAGTCCAACTAAAAAGCGATTTGACTAGGATGTTCTTGAGCTCTTCCTTGGTCTTCTCACGATCTTCAAACCATTTAGCATTCCACTCTCTCCATATACTCCACCTTAAGCACAACAGGGCTGTCCTCCACACATTTAGAACTGAGCGACTTCCCACTTGACTTCGCCAACAATCTAACACTTGTACCACCCTTGCAGGGATAACCCAATGGACTCTGAATAAGGTATTGATTGCACTCCATAATTCTCTTGTCACTTCGCATTAGAGTAAAAGATGATCAATAGATTCCTCGCTCCTCCTACACATGCAACACTATTCCACCACTATGACTCTTCTCTTTCTCAGATTATCCAATGTTAAAAGCTTCCCATGAGCTGCTGTCCACACAAAAAAACTCACTCCCAAAAAGACTTTACCTTTCCAAACGCTCCTCCAAGGAAAAGAAGAACCCCCTCGAAGTAGATAACTCAAGAAAAAACGACCTCACCTCAAATTTCTTCCTCTTTGAAGGAATCCACCTAATAAATCCTCACTATTTATGGCGTTTTCAAGAAGGCGGTCGGTGGAATCCAATGATTTTGAAGTGTTGATGGTGGGTGGCGAAATAGGGGTTCGTATCTGTGAAAGATGCAAAGGATTGATGAGGTCTATTATTTTGGGCAGAGATGAGATAGCTTGGTTGGTGCGCATCTTTAAGGAACTGGTGGTTGTGGAAGATTCTCGGGTCTTTTGGGATCAATCTTGGCTTGGTTTTCCCCGGCTTCTTGCTCAGTGTCGTTTCAACAAACATGATGGCTTCCTAGTGGTTGAGGAATTTGATGGTGGTAGAAGAAGGGGATCGATCCTACTTCCAAAAGGTAGACATGGTAAAGGTTGGGTTACGTTCGGCTTAGTATTACGGTTGGTTCATGAGCATTTAAGAGCTGGGGTCAAAGATGTGGTGGTAGAATTAGAGGTATAGGCGGTGAGGAGTAGCAGGAGGAGTTACGCAGAGGTCCTGGCGAAGATGTCGCCACCGTTGGAAGAGAGCTTTGGTGTATATTTTGGGCTGGTAGCTAGGGTCCCTAGGTGGGCAAAAGAGCTCTTTGCGGGTGTATCCACGTATAAGTCTGTCCAAGATCCGGCGATTTTCAAGAGAAGTACCCAAGCTCCGGCAAATAATTCTATTTTTCCAGCGGGTGCAGGTATGGCTTCGGAGAAGATGACCCAAGCTCTGGTGAAGTCCTGCACATTGAGTTGTGGTCTTGAGGTCTCTGTAAAGCCAACTGAGAAGGGATGGGAGGGTACTGACACGCACGTCCATTTTGGTTAAAGTCTCGAGCTTACTAATCTGAGAGTGACGTTGCTAAAGCTTAAAGAGGAAGTAGCCGTTTGTCTGGAGAGGCTGGACTCGGCTGTGGATGGGCTGCTGGGTAGTGGGCCTAAGCTGAAGTTTGTTGATGTCAAACAAGCTCAGTGTGCAATGACGGGTCCTAAGAATTTGTTGAAGATTCCTTCGATCTCTCGGCCCAACTGTGGAGTTAACACTTTCAAGGTCCCGGTTGGTAAAGAGACCAGTCGGCCCAAGGGTGGTTTTGTTCTTAAAGATAAGACCCCGGTTTATAGAGAGATTTCGAGGCCCAATGGTGGTTTTATGCCCAAGCCTAACGGTGTGTTGTCTAAAGTGTTACCTACATTGGGCTCGGGCGTGGATCAGGCTAGCCATAATCCTGACCCAAAAGCTAAGGCCCGTATCTCTGAAGTGCAGCCCATTTGTTCTTCCTCTCCGAGTCCGAGGGGTGTGACCCGTTCGTGGGTGAGCTTGGACGCGGGTCAGCCTGGTGACCCAGGCTCATCGTCGTTTGCTGGTGGTTCTCCCATTGTGAGGCGAATGTCGGTGCCTTTCCCGGTGAGTGTTCCGGTGGGCCTCGCGTTCTGTCCTCTTTTGGTGGGTCATTATTCTGGTGGTTCTTCCGACGAACTTTCGGTGGCCGTTGCTTTGCTTGATAGGGTCCAGCTGAAGCAGAGTCAGCTAGTGAGTGTGTTTCGGACCACTGATCTTACAGAAATGTCTCAGAGATAGCCGGCGTTTGAGGTTGTGAAGTATCCAGTGGTCGAGCATAGAGATCTGGTGACATGGTCCATGAAAGGGCTGTTTTATTGTCCACTAAAATGGGAAACTCTAATGCCTTGCTCCCTCTAGTCATTTATCGAGCCAATAAATTATAGTAAATGGGTTATTTGGGTTTTTTCTACTTTGAATTGAAGTCTTTTGAGTTACGATCGGGAGTAGGGAACAGTGGTTTTTGTCTTGCCGAATGGAGCAGAGGACTATCTCGGTCGGTGGTCATGGGTTTCCAGAGTGTGGTATGGATGCTGAACATGATGGAGGAGTTGATGAATGGATTGCCATCGAAGGAGTTTTGTAGGTCTTGTCGAGTTGGAGACTCGGTGCTCATCTTGCAGAAACGTCAGAATCACTATGGGCAATTTTTGGAGATTACAGAGTATCGCAAGGGAGGGAGACGTAGCTATGTAGTCATATCAGAAGGACGAGATAACTGTGGATGGGGACGATGCATTTCGCAGTTGAGAAGGTTGGTGAAACGTTTTGAATTGGCAGGAATTGCAGGTCAATAGTAGGCCTATTCAGGGGAAGCTGCGGCCGGTGGAAGACCGTCGGATTTTCGTGGAAGTGGTGGCAGGGCAGAGGGTAGAAACAGTAAGCGAATCATTGAGTAAGGGTAGCGTGCGGAAGTTAGTCATCCAGCCTGGTAGCATTTCAAATGAGATTGGCACGAAGGAGATATTTGCGCCCGGAGATCACGTTGTTTGATTATGGTCTGAGATGTTGCATTTTGCTAAAGGAGGAGCATTCACTGCGCAGGCTTTACAAAATCTTTTATTCTCGCTTAGGAAGGATGTGGACAGGTGTATGGAGCATCTCGGTCTTGGCCGGTCTGCATGTAATATGGAACTGGAAGAGGGGATTAAAAAATGTGGGCCTATTGGGTCTAAAGGCAAAGGCCTGTGCGGGGATATTTTAATTCCACAGTCCAAGTTGCGGCAGGATGAGTTGGCCCATCATCAAAAGCTAGGATTCTTTGGCCTGGTCTATCAACATCGCAACCCACACTTAAAGGCTCAATGGAGAGTGAAGTAGGGGATGGAGCTGGACGTTACCGAGGTAGGAACGAGCACGAGCTTGGAGAAGGCTGCGATTCACTCATTAGTTGGGGTAGAGAACATCGTTCAGGTCTCTAAGGGTGCGATGCTCGATGAAGGAGGACATAAAAGTCTATGGGCCTTACTTACTCTCAAAAGCCGCATTGAGAGAGGAGTGGTGTCCATGGCTTATAAAGTCTCCAGATCATGTATCTCTTGGCGATGTGAGACATTTTAACACATCCCCTCACGTGTGGCAACTTTTGGCCAAACATGTGTTTAACATCAGGAGGGAAATGCCCATCATTGTCCAATGAACTTGTTTTGATACCATGTAAAAGTCCATAGGCCTTACTCACTTTCAAAAGACGCCTTGAGAAAGGAGTGATGTCTATGACTTATAAAGTTCCCAGGTCATGTATCTCTTGGTGATGTGAAATATTTTAACAGAAGAGTACAAACTATTTCGTTGTTAGTCAGAAGCTCGCCGGAGGCTTTGGTGGTTGGAAAGATTGGGTCGGAATTAGAATATTCCGCAGTAGCATCTGGTCAGCTTGGGTTTGCTCAGACGATGCTGATGAGCCCACCAATATGATTGGGCTTTGCTCAGTAGACGAAGAGCAGCCAGCCCAAGAGTTGTTGGAAGCTGGTGGAGGACTGAATCAAGCTCCATTGCTCTCCTGGTGTTCGACGTTGACTACTCTGATGGAAACTTCTGGGTCTGCTGCAGAGACTGTTGATGAGAGGATTGCAGAAGAAAATTTGTTTGATGGTCAAGGAGTCCCGCAAGTCACTATGGTTTATAGTCCATTGGTAGAGGTGAAGGTGGGAGGCGACACAGGAGAAGCCATTTCAGTGGGGAATCTTGGGGAGGGTGGGGGGGGGGAGCATTTTCTTGGAGAACATTGATGGCAGAATGGAGTTGGGTCCACGTCAAAGGGTGTGAGGTGGGAGAGGACGCGGGAGTTTTGTTTCAGTATTCTTTGGACACGCAGGAGTATCTACCAAATAAATTGCTCCAACACAACAAGTGGGCTCAAAAAAAGAAAATTACTACAAATCCACCACAATACCAACTCATCAACACTGATTAATCTGTAATCAGTTTTTTTTTTTTTTTTGGCTAAACTACAAGTTGTTTAGGGCTTACTAGTCGTTTTGCCTAGGGCTGAACGACAGGCTGCTACAGAATGAGATGTCATTCTCCAATAGCTACAAAACGACTTGTTGTTTTGCGCTCAAAGAAGAAAGTCACCTTGCCGTTGCCCAAGTGTTCCGGTAGGCCACAAAAACTCTAGACCCAGCCAGACACTGCCGAGAAATTAGAACGGGCAGGCTGTGTTCACGATCAATGCATCAAAAACACATTGTCTCGTGTTTGTGATGGATCGAGTTGTCACCTAATCACAACCGTGCGCCAGAGGGACGGCCCAGAGGACGCCTGCGGTGCCTTTTGTGGGTGGTGCGACCTAGATGATGGAGGATAACATCTAGTCGCACAACCAACAACTCTTCGGAACACACAAACATTGTAGAGAAGCAAAGAACACACGAACACGAACCAGAAAAACAAACAAACCAGGAACCAAATTCGGCTCTGATACCAAGTAGAAAAAAGGAATTGTGAAAAGAAGAGAATTATTCTTATTGCTCTTATGTTCCATACAGCATACGGCTACATTGTTATATAGAAAAACCTAGAACCTAATATGGAACGTATTACAACGTAATCAAATAAACATAAATAAGCAACAATCACGGTGAATCAAATATTCAACAAATCTTCAACAGACACCATTTTATAGCTTTAATGCGTTGAACATGTGTAGAAAACCTTGTCTAAAAGGCATCTCTTTTGCTTGTGCTCACCAAAACTCTTTTAGTCTACCTCTCAAACCATTTCATGTCCGAAGTTTTTTTTTCTCAATGGAAGAGTTAAGTTACAGTACTTGCCATGCATTTAGACTTGATCAAAATATGCAACTCATGTAATAATATGATATTATTAATGAATGAGATAATTTTTTGATAAAATAGAATAACATTTGACCAAAAAGAAAATGAAAGATTGAATTAGCAACTGATATGTTGTTAAAGTTTTATTATCTTTGTAGGTGCTACATTATACTGTGGAACTACTTAACACATGTTCGGAGTGGATCCTTTTTAAACTATTAGACGTTGACAAATTAGTTTGGAGAGATAAGCTTTAAAGTGGACTTGATTGCTTACGATCAATTTTCTTAATATATGCAAGGGAAAAGAAATCTTGCCATGGCATAATAAATAGAAGTATTTGTCCAGACCTTGAGTTTGCTTTAAATATATGCACAACCTTTCAAAGGAGAGGGTTGTTTTTGAGAAATTTTCCCTTCTTGTATCTCCTCTTGCGACTCTCTTCCTCTCTCTCTCTCTCTCTTTAGTGACATACAAATGTACACTGAATAAATTAAAGAGGTTAGTGTTGACCATTCTAACACAATGCTCTATGTAATTACTTATGTCTAATTATCCTTTTGAGATTGCATCTGATTTTACGGATTGCTGATTATATTTTCTTGGGTTTCACAAAAATTAAAAAGAGGTTTGGGAAACAAATTTTCATATTATTACAAAGGGGTTGTTTGTCAAACCACTCTAACTCTCCCTCTATTTCTTTTCACTTCTCCCAAAAAAAAATTCTAACTTTTAAAAAAGCATTCTAACTTTTTTACACTTTTTATATCACATCAATCATTTTTTATTACTATTCAAATAAAAAAAACCCACTACAAAATAAATCTTTTTCACTTTTCTATAAAACATTCTCAAATTTTATATCACATCAATCACTTCTTATAACTATTCAAACAATTATTCCACAACACAACTACTTACCAAACAGGCCCAAAATTTACCTGCAGGACAGATAAAATGAGTGAGGCTGCTATTTTGGAAGTTGTTAAAAAGAATTTTGAAGATCACCTCATTCTTGGGGAGGAGGGAGGAATTATAGGAGATACTTCATCTGATTATCTCTGGTGCATCGATCCTTTAGGTGTGTCTCTTGCGATGCTTATTTGCTTATTTTTCTTGGAATGAAAGTTACATATGGTACTTAAGAAATCTTCTGAGGATTGAAACTATAATTTTAATTTGTGAGTTACATTTTTTCAAAGATAGGGATGGATTCTATTGAGGAAAAAATGAAAGTTAGTCGTTTAAGATGGTTGGCTATGTTTTACGGAGCCTGATTGATGCATCCATGAGAAAGAGTGATTTAATTCAAGTTGATGAAGTTAATATTGGTAGAGAGAGGCCTAAAATAATATGAGTGGAAGTAATCAAGAAAGATATGTTGAAGGAGGCTATAGAGAGTATGATTTTAGATAAGATAAAATGACGGAAATAATACATGCGACAGATCCCTTTTAATTGATGAGGGTCCATAGTCAACCCTAATTTCATTGGATGAAGGTTTAGTTCAGTTAAATTGAGCTGAGTTATATTTTTCAGACTGATTATAAACTGTATTCTGATATGCAACTTTTTGCATTAAAATCAAATTGACTTGGTAGGATTGAGTCCTATATGCTAGAACAAGTTTTTGTTCTGTAGAACCTTGTTGGTTCACTTTCTTCAATTATGCATATATATCTTTTGAAACTGGGAAGCTGAATTATTACAACCACAATTATGATACACATAAAGAAAGTTATTAGAACCGAACTTGGGATTTGTTAGAAAAGATATTATTGTAATAATGGTTAAAGAGTGTTCTTGTAATAAAGTATCCCACACAAGGATATACTAGTCAATTATACTACTTTCTCTAATATTTATAATTGAATAGCGAAAGGGTGAACGTATGTTTGCCCCTCATTCTTATGCAAACGTTAGTATTAACACAGTGTTAGAGCAAGATCTTAGGTTTATAACTTTAATTAATTGTTTTCCTCATTTTCCGGGCCTTCCACTCTCTTTCCAATTTTGTCTATCCACTTCTTCCCCCTTCTATTCTCCGTTGTGGTGATGTCGACAATGTGTTTAGGTTTACTTCCGTCATCATCATGACTGTTGGGACGCCATTGTGAAGTCCTTGTAGATGCAGCCATACCATCGGTGTGCTTTGCATTTATGTGGTAGATAGCAGATCCGCATGGTGGTTCTTGTAGTAGTGGTTTTACCCTTAGTAGCTTACTGGTTCAGGGGTATTTTGATGCAGGGCATTTTCTTTAATGTTTTGTTATGACTGTCATTTTGTTTATGTAACCACAATATAAGGGTAGTATAGCCTAGTATTAGCTGTTTGAAAGTATAAATTACAGATTACCTGCCTTTTGTAATCAATTTTCGACTATTGTAAAGAATTCAGTGCCAATAACAGAGCCTAGATTCAGCTCACTCTGATTTTCCAGATCAGCTGTTCTTCTGTAAACCCTATATCTCTCTTTCTTCCTGAATTTGAAAGTTGGAAGCATCATTTTGTTATCAGAGTATCAGGCTTTGGTTAACCTTCCTGGCATGTTGAGAATCAATCTTCTCTCAGATCCCTGTTTTCCATTTCTTGAAACAGAGCATTACTTTCTTGAATCAAATATTTGATTTCTTGAAGCTTCTTGTTGTTATGGCCCAAAGTGTAGGAGCTCGAAGGGGTAGAGGATGAGGAAATATAGTGAATCTTGACAATGGAGCAGATTTACCTCCGCCCATGGATTAAATGATGTTCAGCAACAAAATCAGCCTCAAAGAAATGAGATGGCTCATTTAAGGAGACAAATAGCTGTCTTGACAGATTTTTTGAGTTCCTCAAAGGGGCAGACCTGTTCTTGAGAGGTATGAGCATAAATGGGAGCATAATATCAAGGTTGATCTTCTGGAATTTCAAGGAAGTCTCAATCCCGATTAACTTGTTGATTGGTTGAACACTCTTTAGAGTGTATTTGACTATGAAGTTTTCGAGGAGAAGTTGAAATCGGTGTCTATTCGACTCAAAGGAAGGGCCTCCGCATGGTGGGAACAATTGAAAATGAATAGACAAAGGAGAGGCAAAGGCAAATTTAGAGATTGGTGCAAAATGAAGAAAAAGCTCAAGGAGCAATTTTTTCCTTTCAAGTATATGCAAACTTTGTACAAGAATTTGCACAATCTTAAGCAATTTGGAAGTGCGGAGGAGTATATCGAAACATTCTATCAACTTGTAGCAAGGGTTGATTTGAATGAAAGTGAAGAACAAATGGTAGCAAGGTATCTTAGTGGCTTAAAGCCCTCCATTCAAGACATCCTTGGGTTGTATTCATTGTGGACAGTTTTGGAGGCTTATAATTGAGCTTTGTTGGTGGAAAGACAACCAAATCGAAGTGTTTCCAGGTCTGGACACCAGCTTCAAGGGAACTACACGGGGGGTCTGGTCATCATGTCATTGGTTCAATTGTTGTGCTTTTGAGTTCAAATGTTCAAATATGTTTTGAATAAACTTGAAAGGAAAGTTCAATAGTAGTTTTCAAACATGATGTTTGATGTTGACTTTTACACGCATAATTATGTGATTGAGTTATAAAGTTTTTTCTTATGGATCTTGGATACATCTGAAGATGTTTCTGTATTTGTAGTTTTGTAGTAAGTGAATTAAAAAAAAAAAAAAAAAAAAACCAAAAAGAAGGAAAAAAAGGAAAAACAATTTGCAAGTACACTTGAATTGGTTGCAGTGTGCTTATGTGCCATGTTCCAAGTCATGGCTTCAAGCCTTCCTGCTATCATTTTTTATTACAATTTCTACACTTCAACCTACTCTTCTCGACTTTGAATCCCTTGAACCTTCCAATTTATTTTACTGTTTTCATGTAAAAGCTGCCAATTAATTGGTTCAAGTGCACTTCATCAATTATCTTGCATAGCTGGGATTTGAATTATAATGAAGGGATCTGTATCGTTCACAGTTTAATTGGTGTCACTGGAGAGTAGTCTGATTCTTCTATGATTAGGAATCTTTTGCTGGAAACTATGAAGATGTGGGTTTTCTCAGGCGGGGGTTTCTTGAGTCGAGCTCCTCCTCTCTTTCACAGGCAGATCGTAGTTTCTCAAGCGCCCGCCCTCTCAATTCTGCGGGTGGTCTCCAGGCTACCTCTCCTTTGGAGCTGTCCTTGGCGTGCTCTATGTATTTTGGGGATAAGGGGGATAGAACTATGGCTTTCCTCTCTGCCCTTGATGAGGACCATAGGAGGTGGGATATGATTGAAGATTGTGAGCTTTAGGGGCTTAGGGTTGGGTTGTTTTGTGGGCTGTTCCTTGTCGGGTCGGTGGTGAGGCTGTTGCTTCTTGTATACTCCGTGTGTACTAGGGGCGCCTTACGCTGTTTTTTTTATAAAATTACAATTACTTATAAAAAAAAAACTATGAATATAAGATTTAGCTGCTTTGATTCATAGTCTAGTTTAACATCTAAGTACTTTATATGGTATCAATAAGCATCTCTGTTTTCTTACTAAGCAGCTCTATTTTCTTACTGGTATGAGCCGTGCCAGTACTGGCCTATCTTGGCGCACTGCTAGGGTTTGACACTATATGGTGGGGGAAAGAATAGGACCATGTACTTATAAAGAAAAAAAGGAAAAAGGGCGGAAAAAATAGGACCATATATCAGAAAGTGTAAGATAAAGAGAAAGCCCTTACCATGCATGATGTATGTGTTTTTTTTTTTATAAGTAAGAATGATGTACGTGGTTGAGGGCTGGTAGATAACATTTGGTCCATTTCTTACAAAGTTTCCAGTAACAACTTTAAACAGATCATTAATTGAAAAATAGAAAAGATCACCTTTTCCTTATTTTTTTAAAAAATTAGATTTTGTATGATAACGAACATGAGATTTCCATGAATCCCACAGAAAGAGGACATTATGTCATATTTTTTGTAACAACACTGGAGGTCATCTTGTCATGAGATTATTCAAGAAGTCAACCTTACCATGCCATCACTCTATGTAGATTCAATGGTAATTATATTTCCCAAACACGTTTGCCAAAATTTAAGGGAGCAGTATGTTTATGTCGGGCTGTGGGTAGTCTTGAATGCTTTGAATTTTATTATTTGTCTTTAATGTTACTCAGAACCTACGTTATAATAGTCAGATGACTCCCAGCTGTTCTGGTCTTCTGATTTCTTGCCCAGGAACTTATTTGCATACATGATAATAACGTCTCTAGTCAGTGGGCATGTGTAAGCATGCGTAAGTTTGTGGTATTTATAAATATGAATGAAAATAATTTAGGTAGGAAGAGCAGGGATTTCCACTTAAAGAGCCATATCTGGGGTCCGTGACTGGTCTAGAAAAGATTTCCTTTTATTTATTGCTTTATTTTTTGGAAACGGCTTCTTGTCATGGTAATCAATTTGTTGCAGTGTGTTGTCCTGGTTGGTCTAGAAACAGAGACGTTTTGGAGATGTTCTGGAAGTGCAATGGAAATGGGTTGAAAACATGGAATTACATGGAAACTGGAACTAATTACCACTCAGATGCAACCACAAGCTTAAATTATAATTAACTAAGCATGTTGGAGGACTGCGTTCCATTTAAATTCCTGGAGATAGACTACTAAGATAGGAAAAAGGAGAAGAAAAGAAAGAAAGTAATGACAGAGTACTGAAAATGAGGATAAGCTCAACCCTTAGACCTTAATACTTTCGATGACCCATCTGCTACAAAAGACTGACCCAATGAATGGATTGACAGAGCCATCTCTTGCTCATCTTGCTGCTCAAAATCTGCATCCTGACCCAGATGCAGCTACAATAATAAGATGGACTAAGGAACTCGAATGACGTTAAAATACCGTGATAACATTTACCTTGAACTTGCGGGCCTAGTGACATAAATCAATGAGAGCACCAAAAGTGCAGAGTATAGCATAAAATTCATGAAACATATACAAATCTAAGAAAAAACTAAGCTTATGTGTGACTTATCTTTTTTAAGATAATAATACATGAGTGAAATGAACGATGAGAGATACATCTTCAAATGACTTATCTACCGGACAATTTCTGTCCTTTTGGACCGTGTCAGATGTACCCCACCCCATGTATTTTTTTACATATTACTTTGTGTCTTGCATTTGCTTGATCTTTAATTTTCTACCTTTATATGTACAGCTTACAGAAGTAAGCTGCTTTCACAGCATAAGTCATCTGATGTCTGATATCCTTGTAGATGGAACGACAAACTTTGCACATGGTTATCCTAGTTTTGCAGTTTCTGTTGGAGTGCTGTTTCGAGGGAATCCTGCTGCTGCAGCTGTGGTATTGATCGAGTAATTTAAATTGTTTATGACTTGTCATTTGCATGACTCTGCATCAGGTTATCGGGCTGCAAAGCACATGATTGAGTATCTCTGTTTGTTATCAGAATAAAATATTAATTACCCATTGCAATCAAGTGGAATTAATAAGTGATACATGATAATTGAGTCTATTAGATGATCCTAGACTTTTTCTAGTGATACTTTACTGGCCTAAAGGGAATTTAAGAGTTTGAGAAAGAAAAGCTGGAGGCTAATCCAAATAGTTGGCTTTAATCATAAACTGAGTAATTTCTCAGTCAGTACCTTTTTTTTTTTTTTTTTTATTTATTTATTTTTTTTTTTATATAAGCCCCAACTCTACTAATAGCGTGAATATGTACATGGGTTTCACTTGTCATTTGTTAATTGAGAGAAAAACTGAGGTCTGAAAGTAGGAATCCTTGACTCTATTTTGTTAATAGAGTTGTATAAGCTCATATCTGCACCATATCATATTAGAGAGCAGCTCAGCGAGCGGTTTATCTTCTTCTTCTCCTTCTCCCTCTCTCTCTCTCTCTCTCCCTTTTTTTCCCTTCCACAGTTTTTGGTTTCTTCCTTTCCATTGTTTTTAGTTTTTATCTACCATTTCATGGACAATCAGCGAGAGCATTCTAGGGTTAGGTTATAAAAGTACCATTTACTGATTCAGACGCAAATTGCACGATCCAAAATGCAAAAATGTCTTAGGTAATCCAAAAATTTCTATGTACTCCTTCCCTTCTTTTTCTTTTTACAAGACAAAAAATATATAATATCTGACAGGAAGGTTGTAGAATAAAAGGTTTTTGGGATGAGAAGAACTAAGGACTATAGAACAAAAACCAAGAGCTCTGTAATGATAGAAGAAAAGTAGGGACCTTTGACATAGTGAATGCATATGTAATTGGCTTTTTGGAAATTTTATACAATAGTTGCACAGTAGGTTTGACGAAGTATATAGTGGTTAAACAGAAAAAAAAAAAAAATTGTTTCTGTAAAGGAAAAATTGAAACTAGATAGTTTTTTTTTTTTTTTTTTAAACAACAAAATGATCGATAGAGGCCCTCTCCTACTGCCCTCCCCAACTTCCAGAATGAAAATAAAACAAGAGAAAGAAGAAGATGAAGAGAAGCTTGTGCCCTTGTATTGCCTTAGACAGTTGAAGAGATTTTGCGTTTATGTCTAATCCATGCTTTGGCAGCATGAGCAACACATCCAAATGTTGTATTATGCAATAAAGTGTCAAGATTATACGTCTCTGAATTGATGCAATTTTATCTTTGCATTCTCTATTGGAGTTTTAGGTTTCCCACCAGAGAATAGGAGGAATAATCCAAGTTAAGAAGGATGCTGGGATTTTGGCAAAATTCGAGAAGACCTAGCTGAAATTCTGTTGGAAAATGGCTTAGTTTCCAAAAATTTCGAGACTTGTTTCCAAATTGACCATTCTAGGGAAGGAGGTGATAATCAGTTTAACAACGAGCAATGACCAAATTTTGCTCATTGTGCCATCTGCTATAATCACACTGTTCGGGACTATTTTTTAGAAAATAGATTTTATGAGAAATTGGATGGATCAATACTCCCGTATAAATTTTCATGAGAAATAGCATTACAAGTCTGAAAGCACCTTCTGCTTTGAAACTCTTCAATCAAATAGGCTTTATAGGAGGAAAAAAAGAAAATTTTGAGAGGCAACAGTATCGACCCTTCCTTTTTTTAGTAGAAGATAATGTGTAATTGATTTTTAGATAGGTATTGAAATAAGGGGAAGATTAGTTGTGAATATTATTTTCAGGTGGAGTTTGTTGGGGGCCCTTTTTGTTGGAATACCCGCATATTTTCTGCAACTTCCGGTAAGAAAGTTCCAACTAGTTTTATTGCTTGCTTCATTTTATTGTCCAAGTCAAGTACACATCAGTGGTTGGAAAATTGATCTGCATTCTGATAGGTGGGGGAGCATTCTGTAATGGTCAAAGAGTTCAAGTGAGTCAAACGAATCAGGTGAGTTAAGTATTTATTAATTGATATATTTTCTTTTATATCTATATGAATTATTTAATTTAAGTAGACAGCTAAGCCACATACTTCCGATTTTTGTGTGATACTGTGGTGACACTTGATTAAATTTTTGTGTGATACTGTGGTGACACTTGATTAAAATGATGCATTGAACACTTACTTTCAATATTATGTCGAACTTTTCTTATGACATTTGGGTTCAAGGGACTTGTTGAGGCCTGGGCCTTACATACGTTGAAAATTCTATTTCTTACAGGAGTAATGCTAAAAGGAAGACTCATGTCTTCCATGAGTCCCTCCAAAACTGATGTGGCTTTTAAAATCATCATTGGATCAAAATCTCATATAAATTTTGAGAGGACTCAAGGAGGACATGAGTTTTCCTTTTAGCATTACTCTTCTTACAATATGCATGTCATGTATCTCATCTTTTATTGGGAATGCTTATTACAAAATTTGTTTGACTTCATGAGGTAAAATGGATTAGCATTGGCAATATGCTTAATGATTTCTAAGGTTAATTTTGCTCACTTTTGTCCACCTGTTTTAAGGTGGAGCAATCCCTTCTAGTGACAGGGTTTGGGTATGAACATGATGATGCATGGGCTACCAACATGGATTTATTTAAAGAATTCACTGATGTCAGCCGGGTACGAACCTTTTCTTTTCCGTTCATTTTTTTTTGGCTGAAAATATGTGCAAGTACTTTGATTTGTGCGTCTCCACCTTGTCCTCTCTCCCTCTATGTGTGTGTGTTTCATTTCACTCAATTATAATGTGTAGGGTGTAAGAAGGCTTGGGGCCGCTGCAGTGGACATGTGCCATGTAGCTTTGGGGATTGCAGAAGCATATTGGGAGTATCGTCTAAAGCCATGGGATATGGCTGCTGGTGCTTTGGTAATTTGTTATTATTTTCACAGATGGTTTTGATATATATATATTTTTTTATAAGTAATTACAACTCAATTTATTGAAAGCGCAGAGGGACGCAACCCTTATACACGGGAAGTATACAAGAGAGTTCCTAAGAGGGACGAGAAAAGAATAAATTTAAAAATTCTACATAGGAAAAACCATTCAAGCAATGATGGGACGCTATCCAAAGATATAACATATTAAGCGAACGCTTCCGTAGTTCCACCATTGATGTCTCTACATCTTCAAAGAGCCGCGCATTCCGCTCCCGCCAAATACAACACAATAAACACAATAGAGCTAACCGCCAAGCTTTTTTAGCGCGACCATACCCACCCGACGCGCCCCAACTAGTGAACAACTCTGACACCGTTCGTGGCATAACCCACTCTATCCCAAATAAAGTAAAAATGTAACTCCAAAGCTCACATGCGACTTCACAATGAAGCAAAAGGTGATTCATAGACTCCCCCTTCTTCTTACACATACAACACCACTCAATCACTACGATATTCCTCTTACGCAAGTTCTCATGTGTCAGAATTTTACTCAAAGCTGCTGACCATACAAAGAAAGCTACCATTGTTAGAGCCTTAACACGCCAAATACTCTTCCACGGAAAAGATGGGCCATTTTTCCTAATGAGCGCTTCATAATAGGATCTCGCCTCAAATAAACCCCTTTTAGAAGGGTTCCAAACTAACCTGTCGCCCTGTCCATGTCGAACCAAAGTGGAGTAAAGCCGCTCGAAGAAAGAAAGAATCATCTCCATCTCCCAATCCTGTATTTGCCTCATAAAAAGAACATTCCATTGAGTAACTCCATTATGAACGACCAAGTTATCCACCATCGTCGCATCTTTGTTTCTCACAATACTATACAGAACTGGAAAGCACTGCTTCAAAGATCTATCCCCACACCACCAATTATGCCAGAAACTAATATGTGACCCATCCCCCACCTCAAAACGAACAAAATTACGAAACTTCTCCCACCCCCTCCTAATATGTTTCCACACACCCACTCCAAAAGAACCTGACACCTCTTTCGAACACCAACCACCCTTGAGGCTCTCAAATTTCGCGTCAATCACCAATCGCCATAAAGCCTCTCTCTCCCTACCATATCTCCACAACCATTTGCCCAGAAGTGCTCGATTAAACTAGATGAAATTGTGAACTCCCAACCCACCTGAGTGCAATGGAGTACAAATCCTATTCCATTTCACTAAATGAAATTTGGCCTCATCCCCAATGCCACCCCAAAGAAAAGCCTTTTGAATATTATCAAGATGATTAGCCACCCTCACTGGAATAGGAAACAACGACAAGAGATAAGTAGGGAGGTTGGAAAGCGTACTTTTAAGAAGAGTCAGCCGCCCACCCTTTGACAAATACATACGCTTCCATCCAGCCAACCTCCTTTCCATTTTCTCAATAACACCTTCCAAATGGACACAGACTTGTAAGAAACACCCAATGGCAAAACCAAGTATGTCATAGGCAAAGAAGCGACCCAACATCCAAGTAAGTGAGCCAATCCTTCGACATCCTCTACCGCACTAATAGGAACAATTTTTGATTTTCCTAAGTTAATCCTTAAACCCGAAGCTGCCTCAAAACAGAGGAAGATACACCTTAGATAGTGAATTTATTCTTCTTGCGCCCCACAAAGAATCAATGTGTCATCAGCAAACATTAAATGGCTTACAACTAAGGCCTCAGACTCCCTGGAGCCCACTGAAAACCCAGTCAAGTTGCCTTGATCCAATGCGGCACTCAACATCCGGCTCAAAGCTTTCATAACCACCACAAACAAAAAAGGAGAAAGAGGATTTCCTTGTCGCAAACTCTGAGAGCTGTTAAAGAAACCCGACGGGGTTCCATTCACAAGAACAGAAAATCTCATCGTAGAAATACAAAACCAAATCCAAGCCCTCCATTTTTCCCCAAAACCACAACGGTGCAACAAATATATCAAGAAATCCCAATTCATATGATCATAAGCTTTCTACAGATCCAACTTACACAGCAGCCCAGGGTCCCCTGATCGAATTTGACTATTCACATATTCATTGGCAATAAGCAATGAATCCAAGATTTGTCGACCACCTATAAACGCATTTTGAGTGTTGGAGATAATCTTGTCGAAAACTGATTTAAACTTGTTCGCGAGGACCTTGGAAATAATCTTGTAAATCCCCCCTACCAAACTAATAGGGCGAAAATCTCTCACGTCCATGGAACCAGTCTTCTTTGGAATCAGAGAGACGAAAGTAGAATTAAAACTCTTCTCAAACTTGCCTCGAGTGTGAAATTCTGCAAAAACATCCATAATGTCAGTTTTTAAAATATCCCAACACTTAAAATACAACATGTTACCTATCAAAAAAAAAAAAATATCCCAACACTTTTGAAAGAAAGCCATAGTGAAGCCATCAGGACCGGGCGCCTTATCTCCATTCAAATCCTTGATCACATCCCACACCTCCTCCTCAAACGCTCTCCTCCACATCAATGGATAAGAAAGATAGGTCCTCCACCCTAGGCTGCCAAGAACAATTCTCAAAATACAGATTGTTGTAATATTGGACTATATGCTCCTTCATCTCCACATAATTCCTAGAAATTGCACCATTTATAGTCAAAGAGTCCACTTGATTGAATTTACGATGCGAGTTGGCCACCCTGTGAAAAAACTGTGTTCTTTTCCCCTTCCTCAACCACAAAGCTCTAGATTTCTGTCTCTAACTCATTTCCTCAAACAGGAGAGTCTTCTCCAGTTCTTTCGACATATCAATGTTTCGAACCTTTTCGTCCTCCTCTAGGCAACGACATTCTTCAACTAAATCCAGCTCTCGAATACCTTCCAATAATTATTTCTTCTTCTTCCCTATATCACCAAACACTTCTTCATTCCATTTCTTCAAATATGTCTTCAAAGCCTTCAATTTATTAGCCAAAATGAAACTTGGCAAACCCGAAAACTCATAAGACAACCATCACTTTTTAACCTGCTCAACAAAACCCTCATATTTCAGCCACATGTTCTCAAATTTAAAATACCTGTTTCCCTCTTTTGGAGCCCCACAATCCAACAACAAAGGAAAGTGATCGGAAAGAAGTCTTGGCAATCTCTTCTGTGTCGCTTCAGGAAAGCTTTTCTCCCACTTTGGAGAAACTAAGAACCTATCGATTCTAGACCATATTTGATCTTCCTAATTATTTGACCAAGTAAACTGACCATCTTCAAGTGGTAGATCCACCAAATTTTGCATGAAGATGAAGTCTGAAAACTCTTCCATAGCTACGGAGAAGTCAGCACCACTAGACCTTTTACTAGGAAAACGAACCACATTAAAATCTCCCCCAATACACCAAGGCATCTCCCACCAACTCATCAATCCCACTAACTCAACCCACAAATCCCTTCTATCCCTGTCATCATTCGGGCCATAAACCCCCCCAAACGCTCATACTACATTATCATCAGTGTTGCGCAAAGAACAAGCAACGGTATATCTACCAACACAATCCTCCACTTTCTCCACCACCCTTCTATCCCACATTAACAAAACCCCACCCGACGCTCCATTCGCTCCCATATAACTCCAATCTACATGACGACAACCCTATAAACTCCGTACCACCTCGCTTGAAATAACTGACATCTGAGTTTCCACCTAGCAGACAATATCTGCTTTCCACTCCTTTAGAAGTCCTCTAATCTCCAATCTTTTTTCAATCGCATTAAGCCCTCTAACGTTCCACATTAATAGTTTAGGCTTCATAAGAGCGAGATGGGCCCCTTCCCCTATGTCGTTCACTAACAGATTGTACCCCTTTCTTCTCGTAGTTAATGGACCAAGCTAGCCTATTTAACTCCCGCTGCCCTTTCACCCTTTGAGAAGACGGAAACTTTGTCTTGGAACCTTCCAAAGAACGGTCTCTGGCAGCTTCAATCTCCTCAAATATTGCAACCAATTTATCCTCAAAACCTTCACAAGATAATCCTATAATTTGATAAAAATTCTTGACTCTTTCCACCACCCATCTAGGAGACACCCTCTGCCCATCTATTCCTTCCACTGCCAGTGGTGTTAATACCATCGGTTCACAACTCTCCACTTGTTTTTCCACTGGAAAAGCTTCTATTGCATAGCCACCCACTTCATCCTCTTTTGACCGACATACCACCAGCTCAAGATTGCATTCTTCTTGCCTCTGATCCACTAGCTCTGTAAACACAAGGCACAACGACAAGCAGGAGGTATGAGGAGCCATCAAAAGACCTCCACCAGCTTCCGATAAAATCAGTGAAGAACACTTTCCAACACCAGAACTGAACTCCACTAACTCAGTGCTCTCTCCAACTTCAGCTGAGCCAAACCCAGACTGGCGACAACAATTTGAGACAAACCCACGTGAAATAACCGGCAATACCTCCGTCTGTCTCAAAGTAGACATCGTGGCCTTCGGTACTTCTCTCCCTCCGCCCTACTCAACCTCAGACACCGGAATCATAGGACGGCTCCGACTAGCACCCGCATCAGACGTAGTTTGCCGCTGCTTTACTCTCCAGACCGCCATAGATTGTGGGTATGCTACGTTGCAACGTTGATAGACCCGGCCCAAAACACCTGGTTTGTCCGTAGAAGTCGATTCGCCAGAACCCAAACTTATATTCTCTGCACGCACAATGGAAGTAGAAGTTTCGACGTCCAACAAGGAAGGGCGAATTGAGAAAGGGCTGGAACCAGAACCAGCCTTGGCCTTGACAAAAAGCTTGGGTCTCTTGCAGGGGCTAGACAAAGGAGCTTTACCTTTTGAATCTTTTGGGACTTGGGCTGTCTCTGAAAGATCTTGGGCTAACAAGGGTCCCGAGTGCTTTTTGGAAATGGGCTTGGGAACTGTGGAGCCTAGCGAATCAGGTTGGGTCTTGGGTAAGGAGCTAGAACTGGGAGGCTTAGGTCCGTTACCCAGCAGCCCATCTTCCAGCAGGTACAAATCCAATAGACAATGCCCAATTTCCGCATGCAGTCTCTCCAACGTCTTCCTGAAGCTGCGAAGATCGCTTTCACCGAAATGTGACTTGCGTGTTGCAGAGGTTAACGTAGGGAAGCTAGAACCAGTCGTCCTACCCCTAAGACTGGAACCGGACACTCTTCCCGGCGAAAGCAAAGAGAGACGCCGAAGCTGTCTTCGGCAGAAAAGCCTTCGCCGGAAAATCCTTCACCAAAGAAGCAGACTTTGCCGTAACAGGCTTCGCTATTGCTTTTGCCCGAACACAAAGGCACTTTGCCGGAGACTTCGCCTGGCTGTCTTTGACTGCAGCAGAAGATGTCAACGTAACCCTGGCAACCATAGGATCAGCGAGCCTTCTTGGGACCTTAGCAAGAGGGCGGTTGGAAGGACTGAAGTGTTCTACCTTCAGCGAAGAGGACCTCAAAACCTCAGTAAAACTCCTCCTCAACTTGGGTTTAGGCTTGGAATGTGTATTATCTGTCAAACGAGGTTGCTTCGAATAGCTTGAAGGTCCAGCGAGAAGACAGTTGAAAGCTAAACGAAGCTCCACCCCAAAGCGCTCCCAACCTTCACCAATTCTCCCTTTCGGCACCAAGATAGAACTACTTCTTCTCCTACCCTCATATTCTTCTATGATAAGAAAAAACCCGTGCCTATTTGAGCATTGTTGCGCAAGAATCCGAGGGAAACCGGAAATGGATTGGTTCCAGAATAGTCTACGGTCTTGAACTATTACCAAATCCTGGAAAAACTTGAGCAACCATGCAGCCTCGTCTTTGTCTAAAAGAATGGAACTCGTCACTCCTTGATGTTTCTCATAAATTCTGATCCTTGTGAAGCCACCGACCACTGACAAAGCGAATTCCTTAGCTTCGACCGACCACCAGCACAAAGATCTCGCCATTGAAAGACAAATCTAAGGATTCTAAACTGACAATGAAACCTTTATTTCGACCTCATTTTTCTCTCTGAGAACTTAACTGATCCTGAGAATTAATACATACGAGCTTAGACTTCTAATATAGTTAGGTTCTAAATATTGTTTAGAAATTATACTTCTACCACTCTCTCTCTCTCTCTCTCTCTCTCTCTCTCTCTCTCTTTAGGTGTACTTTTACACCCAGATGGGTGAGTTGAAAGGGTAGAAGTATCTATTAATGGATTGAATGCTAGCTCTCAGCATCTTGGCCCAATATAATGGGGGATTGATCTACCAGGTGATACTTCTGTAACATGTACTTGGCACTCAACCTGAGAGTACCCCTGTTTATGTACAACAGGAAGACTCTAGGGACATGGCTGTACTGTACCCTTATCTTCAAATGAGGGGAAAGGAGACAAAACAAAGAAAAAGAAAAGAAAAGAAAAAAGGATTCTTTCTCTTCATTTTGGGAGGGTTGTTGGGTGGTCACCGGTGGAAGATTAGGCCATTGGTGAAGGAACAATCGCATAAGTGGTGCTGCAATTCTTAAAACTAGTGACTTTACCAAACAGAAAAATGACTCTGTTTAATATCATTACACATCATCACAGTTATTTTTTCTTTGGCAACTACCCCTTTCCCACTCTCCAACCCTTTCCAAATCAGTACCCACACCCAATTTTTTTGGTACTTGAACACTTTGGTTGAGTCCCCTCGTCTGAAGACTTATAGGTCAATGTGACATCTATAGATGCATCCATAACTGACACCTGTACATGACTTCATCTATCCTAAACATGGTGAGATAAAAACTGATACCATACAGAGTAAAAAATTATATGTTTATAAGCGCCATACTCTGTAAGAGAAATAATTGTTGTACAACTCTTGTTCAACTTTGCCTACGTAGTAGTTTATTTTTATTTTTATTTTTTCATTTTTTTCAAAAAAATGACCTAGCATTTTCCCCCACAGTTGTTCCATCGTTTTTTGAAAAAAAGTAAAAAAATAAAAAAATTGCCACGTAGGCAAAGTTGGACAAGAGTTGTGTCAAGAGTTGTATAACAATTATTATATATTTATTTTCATTTTTTCTCAACAATTGGTTCTCAAGGATGGAAATGTAAGGTTGACAGGTTAGTTTGGAGTCTCTCTAAGAATGGGCATTTTGAAGTGAAGTCATTCTATAAAGCCTTAGCTAATCAAGAGGTTTCCTCATTTCCTTGGAAGAGTATTTGGTGTGTTAAGGCTCCGTCGCGGGTGTCGTTTTTTGTGTGGACAGCAGCCTTAAGAAAGATCTTGACGCATGACAATCTGCGTAGGCGTAATATAGTGGTGGTTGAGTGGTGTTGTATGTGCAAGAAGAGTGGAGAATTCATTGACCACCTCTTACTTCATTGTGATGTTGTACGGGATATATGGAGCTTTTTTTATATTTTGTTTGGGGTGGAGTGGGTTTTGCCGCGACGGATGCTGGATTTGTTGAGTAGTTGGGGCAATTCGTTGGGTCGTGGTCAAGTTAAGCAAATTTGGAAGCAGATTCCTTTGTGTCATGTGGGGTCTTTGGCGTGAGAGGAATGCTCGGCACTTTGAAGATGTAAAAATGTCGGTGCCGGGAGTTGCGCCGAAACGTGCTTAATACTTTATTTGTATGGGTCTCGGCTCATCATAGCCCGAATCGTGTTACGTTTGCAAAATTTTTAATTCTTGCTCTTCTATTTCTTCTTTTTAAGGGCACTTTTGTATACTTCCTGTATATTAGGGTCGCGCCCTTTTGTGCTTTTTAATAATATGACATTATTTATCAAAAAAAAAAAATTAAGGTTTTTAGTAAATGTTATTGCACAATGGTGCCCTTTTTCATTATTTCCCACTACCTTGAAGCTCACTAAACTGCATAAACCTGCAGCTTGTTTAACTCTTCGAAAGATATTGTTGGTTGTCACTTTTGGGATCCACTTTAGTCCAGGCCCAATATTTGAATTTAGAAGTCCCATGCTACATAAAGAAAAGGTTTCTCGCCAAAAACCCATCTGCTGCAAGCCTCTATGCAAGCACAGACGCTGAAACTTCATCACCTGCTCTCCGAGCTATTCCAAGCTGAATGACCATGGTCTTCTGGCTGAATCCACCTTCCATCCCCATATACCTCGCAAAACACCATTCTGCATCAGATGGAATAATCACTGGCTGCTGCACAAGAGACAACTATCACTGTCCGGTCTTACTCATTACCATGTTTGCTCTTGTTCATGAGAGACCCACCAAACATACAGGAGCATTTACAAGGGGCAGAAAAAAAACACTCCATGTCAATGGAATGTAACGTACTGTTCTCCATAAGTCAGCTGTGCTTAGTTGTTGGTCTGTACTCTATACTTGGACCCAAGCCACAATCCTGGGGATGCCACAGGGTATGGTATGGCAGGAATGGGGTCACATGGGGAATCATTCAGGCCCCAGCAAGAAGGGGTGTGGGTATTTGGGACCCCGCACCCTGCCTCTGTAGACATCTGTCCTTCCCCTTGATTTCCGAACTTAACCCCATTGATGAAGTCTCCCAGCCAACCTAATTTTCAGCTTGATGATACTTGAGGAGAAGTTTTTAAGAAATATTTTGCCTTCAGCCTGCACCCAAAAAATGGATTGTACTACTTTGGCTCGACACCTTTCCTAATTTTCAGCTTGATGATACTTTAGGAGAAGTTTTTAAGAAATATTTTGCCTTCAGCCTGCACCCAAAAAATGGATTGTACTACTTTGGCTCAACACCTTTCCTAATGCTCATTCCTAAGGGAAGTGTCTCCTAAAAAGGAATGGGTACTAGGATGAGTTAATTCCTTGAGCCACTCAAGGCTGCAAGCTACAGAGGGCCCTTGAGGTGACCCTTCCTTGAACTCTGAACCTAGGGGAACTTACTCCATGGTGCTGGATCTCTCAGTATAATATTCTAAGAGGAGTCGAGGACAAATAAGTTCTGTAAGGCCTTATTCCTGAAAATCACCCACAAGAACTTGGTCTAGAAGTGCATTGAGCCCTTTTCTGAGATATTGAAAACAAATAGAAAGCTAGAGAAAACCAAAGTGAAAAGCTAGAGGGAAAACTGGGAAATGCTCTTGATCATGTCCATGTTCCCTCCCAACACTAAAAAGCATTCTCAATTCTGGTTAAATTTTATATGATCTCTGTGTAATAACCTCTGTGAGATTCGAGGGAGGGAGGGAGGAATCTTGCTGGCCCTCTGGAGCCAGAGGTTTCCTACCTAGTTCTGAATCAAGAAGCAAGGAGTCAATTTTAAGCTGTAGCAGTTTTTGGCAGTAACCTTTTGGTTCTGTTGTTTAACCTTCTTCCATTGCTTTGGACAGTCATTCTCTACCACATGCGAGTTTTTGGCATAAGCTTTTGGTTCTGTTGTTTAACCTTCTTCCATTGCTTTGGACAGTCATTCTCTACTGCATGCAACAGACCAAAATCCACCTTAACAGAGAGATAGTTCAAGGATAAATGTTTTATTATTCCAACAGGATTTAGGGATCACATATAAATACGAAATAATGGAAAAGTCTTGTATATACTATGATCTGTTGACAAGAGATGCAATTTCCTCTTTCAACATGTAAACAGGGTGTTGGACATGGAGACTCTCCAAAATCCATAGAAAAGAACAATTATGTGTCAATTTGGAAACTCACTATATTATGGATGTACACAGAAGTAGCATAGCGAGTGAAGGGATGTCAAGTATTGGTCTTTTTTTGTAAGAGAAGGGTATTCTGCCCTTGTACTTCTGCACAATGTTTTAAGTTTAAATAGAGCTGTACTTAAGAAATTGTTTGAATAAACAGTGTTAGGGTATAAATGGGTTTGTTGTCAACATGTGGTTAACTTACCAGCTGTCATTAGGTTGAACATCCCACAGTTAGTAGATACTAGAGATAATTCAAACTCAGGATTTGTTTAAAAGTTTTTTTATGCTTATACCAAACTTTGAAAGATATCCTTCCAGAGGAGAAACCCCTGGTGAAAATTGAAATAATCAACATGTTTCATTGAGATTTGAAGGAATCAAGGTGTTCCAAATTTGCTTGTTTGTTGAAATTGTTTCATTACTCTTTAATGCAGATAGTTGAAGAAGCTGGTGGTGCAGTTACTCGCATGGACGGTGGAAAGTTTTGTGTGTTTGATAGATCTATTTTAGTATCCAATGGTGTTCTGCATGAAAAGGTTAATTATCACTGGTTGCTTTTCCACAATTATTTAGTTAATATTATTATCAATAAGTTTTCTCACTGTCGACACCCAATAAATCTTACATTGGTGATGTAGAAAACTGGATGTCCCGTGTACTTTTCCAATTTTTATTAATAAAATTTCTATTACTTGCTAAAAAAAATTAGGATGACTAATGTTTCCTTTCCCAACCTCTCAAAGGAAAAGGAAAGAGAAAAAGAAAAAGAAACCTTTCTTATTTTCATTTTATTTGTTGTTAAAAAGGCACAAGTTGAATATCTTCGGTTAGGGTTGGAGAAAAAGAGAAGAAGAGAGAGAGATTGTGAGAAATAATCGCCATGTGCGTAGGATATATTTTCCTTAGCACACCTTCACTTATTTATATTATCAAGATACATCGATAGAATTTCACAATTGCCCTTATTGGAATGTTCCAAAAGAGAACCTACAGTAAAGATAAAAAATTAAAACACTAACAACAATGACCGATAACCCAAGAACTCTAACACTCCCTTTCAAGTTGGACCATAGAGATCAAACATGCCCAGCTTGGAACAAAGACTGCTGAAGGAAGAAGGAGCCAATGGTTTGGTAAGAATATCACCTAATTGATTCCCAGACTTGACATAAGGAGTAAAAATATGCTTTTGCATTAAGAGATCCTGAATAAAATGGCGATCAACTTTAATGTGTTTAGTACACTCGTGAAACACTAGATTACTAGCAATAAGCGGTTTGATTATCACAATTCATCTGCATAGGAGAAGGCACGCCAACACCTACATCATGAAGTAGAGTGTGAACCCATAACATCTCACATGCAGTATGGGTAATGGCACAATACTTAGCTTCCACACTGGAATGAGCCACCACATTATGTTTCTTACTGCGCCAAGTAACCAAATTACCACCAATAAACATACAATAACCAGATTTAGATCGTCTATCAATATGGTTGCTTGCCAAATTAGCATCAGAAAACCCAGTAACAGTCATGAGAGATGACTGCCTATACCACAACCCCCTACCTGGTGCTCTTTTTAGGTACTGAAGAATCCAAGATACAACCTCCCAATGAGGCTTATGAGGAGCATGCACGAATTGATTAACAACACCAACAACATAAGTGATGTCTTGGAAGGTGACATGAAGATAAATTTGTTAAAATGTAGAGGAAGAAGAATAATTCTTATTACATAATAACCTCATGCGATTACATTGTTTAAATAGAGAAACCCTATGAACTAATATGGAAAGAAAATAGACAATACAATCAGAATAAAATCAGAGAATAAAACGCAACCAAGGAAGACCCAATATGGAAAGGTCCGTTATTTTCAACACTCCCCCTCAAGCTGAGGCATAGAAGTCTCGCATGCCCAGCTTGGATAAGGTTGAATGAAGAGTACCACTAGAAACACCCTTTGACAACATATCCACCAATTGTTCTCCAATCTTCACATATGGCGTGCAGATGATACCTTCTCTGAGTTTTTCTTTAATGAAGTGTCGATCAATCTCAACATGTTTAGTTCGGTCATGTTGGACTGGATTATGAGCAATACTGATGGTTGCCTTGTTGTCACAATACAGTCGCATTGAGTCCTTGGAGTCAAACCCAAGCTCTGTCAAGAGTATTTTCAACCATAATGTTTCACACACTCCTTGAGCCATAGCTCTAAATTTCGCCTCTACACTAGATCTGGCAACCACAGATTGTTTCTTGCTCTGCCACGTAACCAAATTACCTTCCACAAATTTGCAATAACCTGATGTAGACCTTCGATCTATAATCGAGCCAGCCCAATCTGCATCTGTATAGGCTTCTATTTTAAAATGATCATGTTGAGAGAACAACAGTCCCTTACCTGGTGAGGATTTTAAGTAGCGAAGAATGCGATAAATAGCTTCCATGTGAGGCTCTCTCGGAGAATGCATGAATTGATTCACCACACTAACAGCATATGCAATGTCTGGACGGGTATGTGATAGATAAATCAATCGCCCAACCACTTGCTGATATCTGCCCTTATCCACCAAGGGGCTTTCGCCACATTCTCCCAGTTTAACATTTATCTCTACTGGATTGTCAGTAGCTTTACACCCAAGGATTTCTGTTTCCTTAAGAAGATCGAGTATGTATTTTCGTTGGGAGATAAATATACCATGCTTTGACCTTGCTACCTCAATGCCCAGAAAGTACTTCAGAGTCCCCAAGTCTTTTATTTCAAACTCATTTGCAAGGCGATGTTTTAAGTTCTGCATCTCCCCATCATCATTGCTTGTCAAGACAATATTATCAACATACACAATTAAAGCTGTTACCTTTCCTTGAGAAGAATGCTTGATGAAAAGTGTATGATCAGCCTGACTCTACTTGTAACCAAATCTTTGCATAGCCCGGGAAAACCGCTTAAACCATGCTCTTGGAGATTGTTTCAGGCCATACAAAGCCTTCTTTAGTTTGCACACTTTTCCTGTGAAGGACAAATCTTCCAATCCAGGGGGAATTTACATGTAAACTTCTTCTTCTAGGTCTCCATGAAGAAATGCATTTTTCACATCAAATTGATGTAGAGGCCAATCCAAGTTTGCAGCTATAGACAATAGAACCCTAATTGAGTTCATCTTTGCTACAGGTGCAAATGTTTCCTCATAATCAATTCCATAGGTTTGAGTAAAGCCTTTTGCAACAAGTATGGCTTTGTATCGTTCCACAGAACTATCGGCCGTATGCTTGATAGTGAGCACCCACTTGCAGCCAACAACCTTCTTTCCATTAGGTAATTTGACCAAATCCCAAGTCTTGTTCTTGTGAAGAGCTTCCATCTCTTCATGCATCGTTATCCTCCATTTTGGATCACTAAGTTCCTCCTGTAGATTTCTAGGAACAAACTCAAAAGACAATTTGGGTACAAAGGAATGATATGGTGAAGAGAGATGATGTTGATAAGAAACAAAATCATAAACTGGATGGTGTGTACATGACCTAACTCCTTTGCGTTGTGCAATGGGCAGACTTGTATCATTGACAACAGGTATTACAGAATTCATATCAAAAGTAGACGGAGTAGTACTTGAAGGAGTAGTACCTGAGCCCGAATCAGATATTTGGCATGTAGCATCAGGAATGGTCTTAGCTTTCTGGTGTCTGGAGTAAACTCTCAACTCTTCCACAGGTGATGCAGATGGCTAATCACTAGGTTCAGTTGGAGACTCATTAGTAACCTGTTGTTGCTTCAGCTCTGGCATAGGAGTAAGTACAGGTAACAGAGTCAAAAAATCCTCTTCAATCTGACTCTCCCCCTGAAGAGGAGTAGGGGTGGACGAGAAGTAGGATTGTTGTTCAAAGAAAGTGACATCCATAGAGACAGTATTTTCTGGATGGAGGATGATAACATTTGTACTCCTTTTGAGTGGGAGAGTAGCCAACAAAGACGCATTTGAGGGATCAGGGGTCTAACTTATTCGTAGTAGGACCATGAATATGGACAAAGCAAACACAACAAAAAACTTTTGGAGAAACACCTTTTGCAGTAGAGAGAGGTGGGGACAACACATCGATGGGTGTTTTGAAATCTAGTATTTGAGAAGGCATCCTATTGATGAGATATGTAGTAGTAAGGCATCCCCCCAATAAGATTTGGGAACATGCGTGTCAAGCATAAGGGAACGAGTTGCCTCTAACAGGTGCCAATTTTTTCGTTCAACCACACCATTTTGCTGCGGAGTATCAACACGTGGTTTGGTGGATAATGCCTTGTTCGTGAAAATAGGCCTCGAGATTACCAGACATATATTCGCCTCCATTGTCAGAGCGAACAATTTTAATTGTGGCATTGAACTGACTCTGAACCATCTTATAAAACATCTAAAACACAGAAAACACATCACTTTTGTCCTTTAACAAGTAGACCCATGTGGTCTGGGAAAAATCATCAATAAAAGACACAAACCACCGATAACTAGATAAAAAATCTACTCGTGAAGGACCCCACACATCAGTATGAATAAGAACTAAAGGCACATCACTTTTATTGATACTAGGAGAAAAAGACACATGATGGTGTTTGGAAAGTTCACAAGTTTCACATTGAAACTTGGAAACATTATTATGCAAAAATAATGCAGGAAACGTGTTGCAGAATTAAAAACGAAGGATGCCCTAAACGTTGATGCCAAAACCAGATTCTAGCTGTCAAGTCATCCGCCCGAATTGCATGATAAGCTTGTATGAGCCGACCATGTGTTTTGGGTTGAGAGTCCAAATAGTACAGGCCATCCTTCAAGGTACCACTGCCAATCATCTTCCCTTTGGCTAGGTCCTGAAAGAAGCAATAGTAAGAGTACAAGATTACACAACAATTTAGCTCAATGGTAATACATGCAATGGATAAAAGATTAGCAGTAAGGTTAGGGACATGAAGAACAGAGGCCAAGGTCATAGAAGGGGTCATAGAAATAGATCCTTTACTCGATATTGGCGACAGAGAACCATTAGCTATTCTAACTTTGTCTCTGCCTAAACAAGGATTATATGACGAAAATAAAGAAGACATACCAGTCATATGATCAGAGGCACCAGAGTCAATGACCCACAGATCATCAAGCAGAGTAGCAGACACATTCAGAGCAGTGGCCAAATTACCTGTAAGAGCGGAGGATGATGCTGCAGTAGCACGTGTGTCCAATTGAGAAATAAGTCGATGGAGTGCTTCTACCTTGTCTTTACTCAGTCCCCCTATATCTGTAGTAGAGGAAGAAGTATCAAGTGTGGAAGTATGATGGGCTCGAGGTTTGAATCCTCCACCTGTGCGACCCCCACGACCTCGGGTAGAACGGCCCTGAAGCTTCCAACAAGTCTCCCGAGTATGTCGTGACCTATTACAGTGGTCACAGAATAATTTGTCTCTGTCATCTGAGGTCGCATCTGCTGTTCTGTCCCTATCTCAAAATCTGGAACTGTTGCTTGAAGTGCGTTGAGATGCACCCACAAGAGCGGATTTGGACTGTGAACTGGAATGAAGCATAGTGTTACGACAACTCTCCTCATTTTGAATGTAAGAAAACACCTCTTGTAGTGATGGAAGAGGCTCCTTCCCAAAAATCTGAACCCACACAGGATCATACTCTGAATTCAATCCACCCAAGAACTCATAAATGCGTTCTTCTTCAATCATCTTCTTAATTTGAGCGGCATCAATAGCACACATAGGCTGCAAATTCTGATAATGATCTAACTCCCGCCACAAACTACGGAGTTTATGAAAATAAGTGGCTACTAGAGAATCACCTTGCGTGAGGCCATGGATCCGACGCTTCAAGTCATACTTCAGTGCAGCATTTCCTACTTTGGAATATGTCTGAGCAGCAGCATCCCAAACTTCTTTGGCCGTATGGAGGAATAAATACCCATGACTGATTTCTGGTTGCATTGAATGCAATAACCATGACATAACTGTGGAATTTTCTACTTCCCACTTATCGTAAGCGGGATCATTGGGCTGTGGTTCTTGAATTCTGCCATTCAAGTATCCCATCTTCCCTCTACTCTTATTAGATACAAGAGCTGATTGTGACCAAGCAAGATAATTGAGCCCATCCAAATTGACAGTTATGATTTGAAGAGTTGGATTTTTACCGAGGGAGGTCACCACCTGACTTTCTACCCCTTTTGGTCTGATTTGTCTCCGACTTTTTTGAATCAGACATCCTACCAACTATAGTGCTCCAACACAACTGGTGGACTCAAAAAAAATTACAAGGAAAAGAGAACTAGAAATTGAGCCATAAAAATAGATTAATCATTCTGCAATCAGATTTTTTATTTTATTTTTTTTCCTAAACTACAAGTCGTTTAGCAGGGTGAACGACCAACCTGGAACCCCTTCTGAACGACATGTCGTTTTGTTATGAACGACATGTCGTTTTGTTATAAACGACGTGTCGTTTATTCAAGCTGAGAAAGAACCATCTCGCTGTCGCCAGAGCTCCACGTGCCGTTGCTCACATCCGCCGGTAGGCCTCAAAAACTCCAGGGTGAACCAGAACTCGCCGAACAGAACAAGGAAGGCCACCTTGTTTATAATTGATCCATCAAACACACTGAGTAGTATTCGGGATGAATCGGTGTTCACCAAAAACGCCGCTATTCGTCGGAGGAACGGCCCAGAGAACGCCTTTAATACCTTTTGTGGGTTGTGCGACCTAGATTATGGTGCGCCACATTTAGTTGCACAAGCCCAAAGGGTAGGTACTGCAAAACAGTGGTCCGGCAGAGAATGATTAAGCAGTGGAGAACCCAAGCACCTAGAAACGAACGAAACCCTAGGTTGGCTTTGATACCATGTTGAAATGTAGAGGAAGAAGAATAATTCTTATTACATAATAACCTCATGCTATTACATCGTTTAAATAGAGAAACCCTACGAACTAATATGGAAAGAAAATAGACAATACAATCAGAATAAAATCAGAGAATAAAATGCAACCAAGGAGGACCCAATATAGAAAGGTCCGTTATTTTCAACAAAATCAACTTACCAACCAACCTTTGATGATGCTTGTTGGGACATGGGCCACTAGCCTATCCTTTGCCCATATCCATGCAAAAGCCACTTTCTAGGCCCCTGGGCCCACTTAAGATATCAAGGCCCGCTAGACACCTATATCTATAAGCAACATGACTCGCCCCTTACCACGTTCGGTGTTCGCCAGAATAGAGACAGGGCTAGATATCATCTCATTCGTCCATGGTGATCGCTAGAGCCAAACCCTGTTAGTTGCCATTCGAGGTGTAAAACCCCAGGTTGTCTCTTCATCGTTTTCAAGCCCTTCGGTGGTGGGAAAAGTAGACGTCACATCAGATTGAGCCACATGGAGTTCACCCACTACCTTGCATGAGAAGCTTATGAGGAAAACCCCCACGGTGACACGTCATTGTCTTTTCCACATCTAGGGACACCTCACATATCTAGTATAGGGATCTATAGCATCAAGAGCCAACTCATACATGCCGTTCAGAATAGAAGGAAAACGAAGACACAAGTTTGGGGACTTTTGGACTCTTTGATCTCAAGTGCTTTTACGATCACCTTATAGAAAAACCACTCACTGACTTAGGCATCAAAGCTATCCCCTGCTGGCACATTCCGACAAGCTCTTGCGTCTAATTGTTTGATTGTTTCACAGGGATAAAGACTTCACCAATTAGGAAACTGTTCCAACAATGCCCAATTTCCTCAAAATCAGCTCCACTTGTAGCATCTAACTTAACAGAGGAGTCCATTGGAGTATCAATTGGGCGAGCACTTGGCGTTGGGATATTGCACAGACAAAATGGACATCTCATTTTAGAAGGTTTAACTGATGCAGATTAGGCAGGTTCTCCCTCAAATAGACGGTCTATTACCCGATATTGTACATTTTTAGGCGATAATTTGGTGACTTGGAAGAGTAAGAAACAGATAGTGGTAGCGCGATCTAATGCTGAAGCAAAGTACAAAGCAATGGCTAAGTTGACGTGGTTACAACATTTTCTTTAGGAAATTGGGTTCTTAGCTCCTACTCTTTTCCCATTGTTTTGTGATATCCAAACTACTTTACATATTGCATCGAAGCTAGTTTTTCATGAAAGGATCAAGCATATTTAGGTTGATTATCATTTTATCTGAGACAAGATGCTCAATGGAAATATATCTACGCCATTCGTGAAGTCTAGAGACTAGTTAGTTGACATGTTTACAAAATCTTGGTGTCGTAACGGGTTTGAATTTATTTGTTCCAAGCTGGGTTTATATGATATTTATGCTCTTGTTTGAGGGGGAGTGGTAGAAAAGTTGTTAGGGTTTGGTAGTGTACATGGGTATTTTGGAATAATTAAACGTTTGAGGTAGGTACGGAACACATAACGAGCCTCCTCTCTCTCAAAAGTTTTTTATGCAAACTCTACAACAAAAGCGAAAGGAAAGAAGGTATCAAAATATTTCATTAGTGTCTGCCTAGGTTTTCTTAAATTGCTTAGTGTTTTACTTCTTCTTAAATGCAGCTTTTGGAGAGAATTAGACCTGCAACAGGGAAATTGAAGAGCAAAGGAATTGATTTCTCATTGTGGTATAAGCCTGAAAATTACCGCACAGATCTTTGAGACGTCCAGATTTCTGTTCTGTTACCAGCTCTACTAGAAAGATATCTGCAGCACAGGTGCTGTCTGTGGTACCTGATTTGTTGTTAATTATTTTATAATGTCCCAATTTAGTCAATATATACTAAGCTTTATAGCTCACCGATCATTGAGACATAGGAGACATAGGATATTGTCATGTATATGTACATTGAAACCATCGATTATTGAGGCAAAAGTTTCCTGTTATGTCATGATAATGTGATCAATCTATGAAATTTGATTGAATAAAGGACACAATACCATTACAAAGTTTAATAATTATAGGCTGACTCTCCTGCTAGAGATTAACATCTCTCTCTCTCTCTCTCACACACACACACACACACACACACACATATACGTGCCGTAAGGGATTTTTCCTCTCTTAATCAAATTTAAGTAACTTTCTATTGTAATCGATATTTAGAGAAATGGAAAGTTCCTTATGGTTTAAAAGGATTAGTGTTTTTGAATGTCACTATTACTCCATTTTTCCATTATTTGTTCAGCCTTGTAGAATGAACATGATATGTTCTTTTCTTGTTACTGTACTTTCTCGTTCATGAAGTATTTGATAGCGATCGCCTTTCAGTGTTTGGTTCCTCAAATCCTTTGAGATCTTGCAATTTGTGTTTCAGTTTGTTTATCACTGCTATCTATTTAAATATAAAATCTTGCCTACATCAAGTGATTTTCAGATTAAAGGGAGGAGCTTAACAAATTACCTGTAGTCAAATGTGTAACTGAAATTGTTCAAAAAAATGTCATGGATCATTTGTCCAAGAACCATTACGGATCAATAGCTGAATGTTTGAACAGTTTTGTCAAATTGAAACGGCTTTTACTACCCTTCAGGTGGTGGTTTTTCTGAATCATTCTCTTCATGTTCACTCTTTTCCTTTGATAGAGATTTTGGTCCTTTAACAAGTGTACGTGTAATTTTGATAGACAGTGCTTGATTGTGGACATCTCAACACGCAGTCAGTCCTTCCATCCAATAATTTTCTAAAAAAACATATATAGAATCAGTACAGCAGGATGCTAAGTTTGAGTATTATTTGATTATAGGGAATGATGAAGCATTTGTTCCACTGCTTTTTTTTATTTATTTATTTATTTCGATTTAATTTTTCACATTCATAGCCAGATAAAAACATCTCCCAACACTGTAGAACCTAGTACTTGGGGCGAATTGCAATGCCTTTGACGACAAGGCCTCTCTTCCAATGCCCGCCATGTTCGTAAATTGAAAATTTCATCTCTTCGGACTTTTCTGGTGATGCTACAAACTCGCCTACTGGGATCTCTATCCATTCCCCTCTCGGCTTTTTCATAAGATTTTCTTTTCCTTCTTGTTTGTTTCCATCTGGAAGAATAAGTCTGACATTCACTGGAGCTTCCCATCCAGTAGCTGCTTCTTTCATCATTATCACAAATGCCACTTCATATCTAGTTCCTGGTGATAGCTTCCTTGTCTCCAATTCTCCACGCACTTCTAGCCAGCAAACTTCTAAGAGTTCAGCGACATCGACGACTTTATCACTGCAGCATCAGAGATTGGTTTCTGGAGGTTAAACAGCATCAAATCAAGTTGTTTTCTGCATTTAGCATGGAGACTGGGTTAGTATATATATAGCGCTACTAGGTACCTTGTTTCTTCTATCTTCGACCAGCGCCAATAACGATTGTCTTCACCCCAAGTGATTGACAGATTTTTTGAATGCAAGAAGAAGCAGTTGCTGTTGGGGTTCTGATCAACCCCATACTTCTGTAATAGTAATGACAAGGAAGATGATGGACCCAAAAACAAAGAAAAGAAAGAAGAAAAGAAAAAGAAAAACCAAGAAGTTGATGAATTGAAAGATGAAAACCTAATTAATAATGCATAGTACTTTTAGAAGAAAAGACAAGTTTGCGTGCGCACCAGAGAATTATTATTGGATCTCTCTTCGTTCATTATTGCTCCGTGGTTGTTACATCGGAGTTTCACATGTGCTGCTACTATTGCTATTTCCACTACCTCCGGTTTCTGATCATGTTCTTAATTGGCATACAATGATGCTTTTATAGCAATTACATAAATCCAATTACATATCCATGAATTAGTAGTTTTCATTTTTCAATGGATATCATCAATCAAGATCAACACAATTATGCTGAAATGTGAAAAAGAAAAAGAAAAAAAGCATACATCCATCACATCTTTATTCCTTTAACATAGAACAAAGTGTTGTCCAATGGAGGTCATGAGCATCTTAGATAAGATACTTGATCTTAGGTTTCATTGAACACCATTTCCAATGTGGAACACCGAACTAGCATCTCTCCATAATTATATGCTTTACATATTTCTTTATGGACTGAGTTTTCTTCTAAATTGAGTGGAATGAGGTTATTCCAATTCCGTCTATAAAATTATCACGTATCTCTTAAGCATGCGAAGAAACACATGTTTTTTTTTATTAGTATTAAAAGAATGGAGGAAATTTCATTAAAAAATGTGCTGCTTACATGACACAAAACACTTTTATAGACGGGATTGGAGGAACTTTCTCCAACTCAATTTGAAAAAAAAAATCAGGACTTTTTTTTTTTTCTTTCTTAAATATATTATATTTATCTTCATTTTTGTTTTCTTTGGGTATGTCATTGGCAAAGTTCGCCACTATGGTAATGATAAGTAATTATTTAAATAGACATTCAAAAATATTTGTATTTTATTTTATTTATTTATTTTTTATCAGGGTATCTTGGTTCACCTATAGTCGAACAGTACCTCGGGCTAGCCGAATTGTCAGTTTACAGTATTTTTTGAATTGGTTGCTTGATTAAAGTTTAAGATATTGATGTATTACTTGTACAAATCCCACAACAAAGCTTTCTGATATGATTAAAGAAGTTAACAAGTTAGCAACTAAATGAGATCATTATGCATTATGTCCATTCGGCCAATTCATAGCAGCTCATTGTGAGGGTATTTGGATAGGAGAGAGGTATCCATTAGGTTGGTCTACATAAGATATGAGTTGCATGCATTCCTTACACGATGAAACATCGTATTTCTACAAAACGTAGAAACATCAAATGTAACACCCAGAAAAATTAAAACATAAAATAAAATATAAAGTATTGAAACAAATATATATGGACGCCGAGTAGATCTATGGATGGGATTGTAAGTTAGGACCTAGATATTGAGATGAAAAAAGACTCAGGAGAAGAGAAATAGGGGAAGAAGAAACCTTAGCTGCCCCTAAAATAAATCAGTATTTTCTAGAAATGGCAAAGAATAATTTAAAAAGAGGTTTTAGAGATGAAAGCAATCGATTTTGAGCTCGAAAATGTGGTCACCAAGCATAGCTAGGTGACAACGGTGTGCGCGTCGAAGAGAACTTTTCAAAAGTGAAAAATGTATAAATTTTCCTCATGATGCTCCTTCCTAAAACAACATTCGCAGCAATTTTTTTTTTATTTTCTTTTGACATCACAAACATACCTCAAAATATTACACTAGAGCTTCTATTGAAAACATGACCTTATTAAACCTAACTTTTACTGTCATTACAAACTAGCAGCTATTGTCTATTACAGAACATAAATGCCAAACGGCATAAAAAAATAAAAATAAAAATAAAAATCAAAAGTAGAGGCCTCCTACACGCCTCAAGGGCAAATGTTCAAACACGTGCACGGATCCTCAGCAACAGTCTTCAAGACAACTTTTGTAAAATTACGACAACTTTAAACGTGGATCTGCGAGTCCATGTCTTAGAAAGTTTAAGCATCCTGACCATTTTATAATTTATGAACTCTTTGAAAATACCTCTAACTAGGGTTTATATTAACAGCTAGGGTTAAATAGGGTATTGGTACCTGTGGTTTAAAGTCTTTATGTTTTGCTTCCTGTGCTTCAATTCGTATCGCAAATGGTACCTGGGTTTTGGAAAAAAAACGGAGATGGTATCTCCTTCCAAAAACTAACGGCTTGCCACATTAGCGCCACTTAACACCCCTAAGACCGCGACACCTGTGCCGTTCACCACGCCATATATCCTACGTGTAAAATTAATTCCATATAATTGAAAAAAAAAAATCACATAACTTAACCAGCGTATTTCTAATTCCATTTCCCCCAAAATGTAGAACCAACCCTAACCAGCTCCGGTCAATTGTTCCTCCCTAACCCCAACTCAAAATCTTGAGTAGATTAGGCTAATTTTAGCTTCCTGTTGAAAATATGCTCATGTTCTTCCACCGACATTCCCCCAAAATGCCAAAAATTGTCGAAACCTAACCAGCTCCAATACGACTGTTTCTTCCCAAACCAAATGCAGAATTTGCAGCAGATCAGGCCATTTTAGCTTCTCGTGGACGATACCAGTTGTTCCTCTATACAAACTCCCGGACGAGATGGCATCAAGTCGACTACGAGATTCCAAGGGGAAGGAAGTTTCCCTTGGTTTAGAGAAGGTTGGTTCTTAACCCATGCTGTTTAAATTTGTTTCGTTTGGGTTTAGATTAATATATATATTTTAAAAAAATTTGTTTCGTTTAGATTAATTTTTTGTTTGTTCTTTGAATCAAACGAAGTCATCATCTGGATCTTCGTCGGTGGGCCGTGTTGAGATGTCCTATGTATGTTTTCGTGATTTACTCACACTATTGAAGACCTCTTGGACTAAGGAAAACCCTGGAAGAAGATTTTGGGATTGTGCTACCTACGAGTCAAGAGTGAGCAGTTTTGGGTGAGTTCTTATTGACTGACTTGTTATACTCCAACATACAGACAAAAGTTGCATGCCGATTTTTCAGATGGCTGGACAAACCAACTTGTGCAACGGGTGTGAGGGTCTTAGCTGAGATTACGAAGAAGGTTAATGACCTGGAGGAAGAAAATGACAGATGCATGGCAAGGATTAAAGAGTTGGAGAGTGAAAATGACAGTTGCATGGAAAGGGATAAGCAATTGCAGAAGGGGGATGATAAACACATTGAAATCATCAAGCGTCTAGAGAAGGAAAATGACATCTATAGGGCAAGAGAGAAATTTTTTATGTATGCTTTGTTGTTGTCATGGTTTACCATACTGTTGGTTGCTTGTGTTGCACTTATTAAATGACTTGTAGTTTGACATATGTATATGTATGTGAATTATGTAACTTTGGTGGCACTGTGGTTTTATTGAATTCATGTTTTGTCCCTTGTGGTTCAGTTAAGTATCACAAATGATACCTTAGTTTTGTATTTTGTATCTCCAATGGTACCTTTGTGTGTCATTGAGAACCTAAAATAATCTGTTTAACAATTGTTAACAATTGATAACCCAAAACGAGTCAAGAAATGACCAAATGTTTGTCTCAAACACTAATTTTTTCCCTTCATATATACCCCCTGTGGTTTTATTAAGTTACTGTTTTGGCCCATGTGGTTCAAATAAGTATCACAAATGGTAGCTTCGTTTTATATTTGTACCACAAATGATACCTTAGTTTTGTATTTTGTATCTCCAATGATACTTTAGCGTGTCATTGACAACCCAAAGTAATCTGTTTAAAAATTATTAACAATTGATAACTCAAAATAAGTCAAGAAATGACTAAATGTTTATATCTTAAACACTAATTTTTTCCCTTCAAAAATACTGTTGTGAGTTTTAAAAGTACTCGCAAGTACACGAATCGTTTGCAATAAAGGATTTTGCAAGTGCGAGGTTGAATTCACAAAGAAATGGTCAAAAAATTAGATTTCTTGTTTAACTAATCTCATTTTAACCTCCTTCCAAAGTATTGGGGTTTAAACATGCAAAATAACAACTAAGTTAAAGATGATGATAAACTAACTATAAAAAGAACTAAGGTTCAAGAATCCACCAAACCAAATCCAACAACACACACTCTTGTTTTCTATTTAAACATTCAAAGAACACTTAAGCTTTGTATTGTCATTCAAGTACTTAAGCACATGTGTTAGAACTATTTAATAAATCCAACTTAGATCACAAAGAGTACCAATTTGAAATCAAATAATCCATTGTACCTATTCAAGGAACAAATCACAATGGATACCCTCTTTCAAATCGACAACTCTATATACCCCTTGGTTGCAACACATTAAAAGCCCATGCCTCACAGGTAGAGAATGTATGAGTAAGGAAGGATAAGATCATTCACCCCTTGAGGGGGAGTGGACTCACCTAGCAGGTGAGTCCACTCCCCCTCAAGGGGTGAATGGTCTCATACTTCTTGACCCATATCTACTTAACCCGTGGAGATGGTTTGCGAATCATGTCCATGTTGGCCATACTCCGTAGCATACCTTGTATTAGGCTCAGCAATCCTTCATAGCAATGGCTGCCATTGGGCTTCTGCGGCTTTCTCTGGTAGTGCCTTGATTTGTTCTTCTTTGGTTTGCCACTCTGATTGGCAGGAATAAACTTCTGCTGATGTCGTGGAGCCTGAAGAGCCATAGTAGGTATAGTGTCTGATGTAGCTCTTATTGACAGCTCATTCTGAACCTTCGACTTTTGAGCCTGGAGCTGTGGACATTTAGGTCGGATGTGACCGGTGATGCCGCAGTGATGACTAGTGGGCAAGCTTCTTTTGTTTGAATGCTTCTTGACATTCTTTGCAGAATTATGGTTAGCATTCTTACAAATAACATTGCCCTTACCTTTTATAAGTCTCCTATGCGGAGGGACATATTTTGCTGAGGAAGAATCTTCAACTTCACTTTTCCTCAGAGTATCCTGCTTAATCCAAGGCCTGTGGGATTTCAACAAATAACAATTTGGCCTAATATAACCAATCTTCTACCATGAGCTTGTGTACCTGTATCTTTGGATTTTCGCTTCACACAATTATTTAAGCAAGAATTTTCAGAACAAGCTGCATCTACTATCACAGGCTTAATATCAACATAATCTAATTCAAAATCAGAAGCATGTGAAGTAGAAGTACTTAAATCAGCAGTCAAACCAGGCTTGTTCGAAATATCTGAATGAATACACAACATGCTTTTCAAATTATCACTTGAGAATTTTTTCAAGAGATCCTCGAATTTTTTTAATTTATTCTCAAGTGTATCAATAATGTTAAACAACATGCTATTCTCAAATTTCAAAGAGTCAATCAAAACATGTGATTCAGATAACTGAACAATCAAAGACTTCTTTTTCTTGCTTCACCTTTTTGAGCTCTTTTGGAGAAACAATTTTATCTATTTTAGCAAAAACTTTAGAGAGAGCTCAATATTAAGATTTTCTTCAAATAACTGAGAGAAATCCATGATAAAAGGTGTAATAAAAAAATAGAAGTCACAAGAGATGAGGATCACACTCAGGAATTAAATCCTTAAAACGAAGTGTACTTGCTCTGATACCAATTGAAAATTATTGGACTTCTAATTTTAACAAGTGTGTGTGAACAGTGTGCAACAAAATATTAAATGCGGAATTAAAGGAGACAAATATTTTGTGGATATCCACTATTCAGAAGACAAGACTAGATACAAAGTAGTAACACTCACATACCCCTGATGCAATTGTCGTACCTTGCTCTCTAACGTGTAACCCAACACGAATGCCTCCCAACCAGGTCTCCTACCTGAAGGGGTCTTCAATGGAATCCTTTACCTTAGTGCCAACTCCTAAGATAGACTTCACAGCTGATCAAATCACACACTGGAAAAAGCTAGAGAGCTAGCAGATCTTCAATATCTCCCTAAACACCCTCTCTAAGCTGTATGGAATTCACTACCGAATTTTGTGTCAAATGATGCGCCTAGAACCCCTTATTTATAGGCTTTAGAAGGCCTAATTTGAGTAAAAAACGGATTCTGTGGGCACCCGCGTCCGGACGGGCAACTTTTTCATTGTCCAGAAAGTAATTCTAGAATTTTCGCAGGGCCGTCCGGACGGGGGCAGTCCAGATGCTTCTATTGGCTTTCCGGATAGATAATTTACATCATTTTTTGTTAGCTTTCCAACGACGCCGATTTCATTCCAATCTGATATTTGAGTAAAAAGTAATGATCAAAATAACGGAGGGTGTCCGGACGGCTTGACCAAGCGTCCGGACGGTTAACTGTAACCGCCTTTCCAAAATAGCATTGAAAGCTTCCATAACAAGGCCGCGTCCGAACGGTGTTGCCCTAGCATCCGGACGGTTGTACTTTGACGGCACGTAATTACCATAATAAGGCTTGGAGCGTTCGGACCCTGAAGGCTGATGGCCAGACGGTTGAACTGGTGCACGCAATTTTCATATTTGAAGCTTGATCGTTCGGACCATGAAGGCTGACGTCCGGACGGTTGAAATTTGTATGCACGACTTGCCTTATAGAGGACATCGTCCGGACGGTAGCAGTCGTCTTCCCATAACTGTGTCTTGAGTCAGAAACCCTAATGCTTGTCAAACACTGAATGGCGTCCGGACGGTATAGCCACGTCGTCCAGACGGATTTACTTGAACACTGGGATCTTCTCGAACTCTGAAGAGCGTCCGGACGATTTGCCATTACGTCCGAACGGATGTAACCTTGAACTGTTTGAAGCTTCTAGACATTGATGGGCGTCCGGACGGAAAGATCTCGTCGTCCGGACGGATGTTGCTGATCGATGAGCGTCCGAACGGAATACCACGTCGTCCGGACGGCTGATAGGGAACTAAAATAAACTTCATTGAAAACTTCACAGAATCTTCTTGAAGACCATAGCTGAAGAGTAGACTCTGGATAAAGCAGCAACATTACATAGAAGTGATTTTGTCCAACAGAATGCAGCCAACATAAAAACTAACAAACTCCCCCTTTGGCTATTCTGGGACAAAAATCACTTGACCGGTTAAAAATACAATCCCGGTCCAAATAAAAAATTACTCCCCCTTTTTGTCACAAAGGGACAAAGGGTAAAACAGAGTAATGAGAAAAACCACACAACAATTACTCCCCCTCAATGTCTCAGAAGTACAAGGGTAAACAGAGTAATAATATCCACAGACAAAAACCTTCTAAAATCCTAATCAATAGGAAACTAGAGAAGAGTCTGCAAGTGGCCCAAAAGAGAGGAACAAAAATCCTCCATGTACCAAATCCCGCTGATCCACTGAAATCAAGTAGCGGAGAGAAATCCGTATAAAAAACTGGATTTGTAATACTTCGGCTTCTAGCTAAGGAAGCTGGGAACCATGGACTAAAAAATATTCAATCTCTTGATTTTGTAAAGCCTGAAATTGGTTATCCGCAAATTGACATCCTCTAAGCAACTGTTCTGCAAGATAATTGAGGAGATTCACCACTGAACCTTTGACTGATGCAGATCTGAGGGAATGCTACAGAAGGCTCTGCATGAGCTGGGGGGTAAAAGCTCATCTTAAATCCCGAGACCCTTAGAAATTTTGAACACATGACCTCAAACATTTCCAAAGGATGCATCTGTCAAACAACGTGCTGGGAGCCGCTGGATGTTGTATTCCTGAACCAAAACCAATCAGAAATATCTCCAAAAATACCATTAGATCCTGTTAGTTCCAAAAATAATGTGGTATTTAAGATGGCTGTCAAATAAATGCCAAAGAAAAATATAAGCAATGAAGCTATTCATAAGGCATAAATATACCAAGATCAGCCCATCACACAGACAGAATAGGATTTCATGCACACTATCTCAAGAAAATATCCCAACAAATATTCCAATATTCTAAAAGCACAAAAATTTAAAAGAATAACGGAAGACACAATGAAGATCATGGGATGAGAAGAGATGTGCAAAGAATGCAAAAATCTCGGGAGAAATCCACGAGAAAAACACACAACATGCCATGATAAATCAATAAAAATGCAAAGATGTGTGTATGACAGAAAAAGAGACGCAAGTCTTAAACTTGTAGAGATCTCGTCCGGACATGTCACTTAACCATTCGAACGGCTACTGCTAGGACAGCGTATGGCAAGACTGCGCTCGTCCGGACGTAAGAAAAGGTCCGTCCGGATGCTTCACATTGAAAATCTGAAACTGGAGAAAAATTTGCAGAAAAATATTTTTTTTCCAAAAGTTAGCTTCAAAACACGCATGTATAATCAACTGATAAAACAGTCAAATAGCATTGCAAAAATATGCAAAGATATAAATGAGAGTTAAGTATTCAATAAGTACAAATTTCTCTGCAGATAGAAATTTTAAATAGATTACTCAACTCATGCAATGCGTGTGTGTGTGAAGACTTTCTCAATAAGGTATGAAATTCACTGATATGACAAAAAGCAACCAGATTTTCCAAACAAGAGAGAAAATTAATGAAAGATCAGCCAAAAGTCAAACCTTATTAATTACTAGGGCCTAGCCACCCTCATCTAATACACTCCACCTAAGATGCAACATTCAATTGTTTTACTTGTACCATGAAAGACAAGGTAAATATTTTACTTGCACCATGAAGGACAAGGCATATTTTAGCACATAAGCAGAAAATATACATATATCGCGCATAATTAATAAAAGTAACTGCTTGATTCTTTTGATGCTGCAATCTAGAGAGAATGCTAGAATTTTTAGGTTCTAGGTTCAACTAGCATCTAGTCAATTTGACCGTTTTATCAAAAACATCTCTCTTATTTAGAATTTCCAGAAGCAAAAAGTCGAAGAGGAAAAGATGTACCTTAGGGGAGCCTTAGATAGTGCACTTTTTCATCGCATGAGGAAAGTAACTATCTATCATTAAGATGCCACAGGAAAACTTAGCAGATTTCATGCATAAACTCTCAATCATATATAAGCATATTTAGTCAATGCACAATGAACTGAGATATTTGGCAAAAATACATGCAATATCTGAAAAGCTATCAAAAGAGAAAATAAAGTTCCGGATCTTCTCCCTCAATTTTATTTTTATTTTTGTTGAAAACCAATACACAGAAAAACAACAAAGACATGCTTATGGAAAAGGAAATGACATCTAGTCCCAGAATGTGACGACCCATTTTTTTTTTTTTTTTTTTCAAAAACATACATAAATGGATCATCACAGTGGCACGACTACTTGTCGCTAGGCCAATCTACGGTAGTCATCCCATAATATGTACCTAGTATTCAGAGTTACATCTAAGCAGCAAAACATTCAATTATACATAATCAGAATAGCGGAAAAACACTTCTATAACATAACTGCTAATTATAAAGAGCCATACATAAGTCTATATGTTTAAGGCTTAAACTTAACATTAATTACATACCAAAAGACTAGCTCTACAAAATACAAGTGTCACATAGGACACGAGCCAACAACAAAAGACTACCAAAATGGGACGCCCAAGTCCATATAGCTACGACACCAGCGATATGCCTCAATTGCAGTACCCCAAATACCGTGCTATGGGGTCATCCTCTAGATCCGCTGATCCTGCAGCCAAAACATCAGTATCTGTACGGTTGTGGGGTTAACCACATCCGTACAGGTGAAAGTATAAGTTCATCACCTCAGTAATAAATTACTGAGGTCTCAGTGGTATAAGACTCACTAAGTTGCGTAAAACGACATTTTACTTAATCTCTTATTTACAATAACATATATTGTTTTGGTTATGAAAACTTGTCTCTTAAAATCACATCATAGCAGATGGAGTAAACGCAAACACAACATAACAATATTGTTCTTATTCCAACATGCTCACATACAAATTCATACTATATCTTAATCATCAATTCTTAATTATATCTCAATTAACAATTCATACTATATCGACATATCATAAACAACATTATTCATGCTCAATTACCAACCCAGTCCAATACAAAACAATGTAGTTCCAAAGGGGATACCGGCCATAAGGTCTTTAATCCTATACCATAGAGGATACAAGCTCATTAGTCTTTAAAGCTGTGCTATAGGGGATGCAAGCCCATTAGTCTTTAACCTAGTCATAGGGGATACAAGCCCATTGGTCTTTAATCCTATGCCATAGGGGATGCTAGCCCATTGGTCTTTAATCATATGCCATAGGGGATGCTAGCCTATTGGTCTTCAATCCTATGCCATAGGGGATGTAAGCCCATTGGTCTTTAATCATATGCCATAGAAGCTCATTGGTCTTTAATCCTATGCCGTAGGGGATGCTAGCCCATTGGTCTTTAATCCTATGCCATAGGGGATGCAAGCCCATTGGTCTTTAATCCTATGCTCAAAACCATATAACTTTGCTTTTCAAGAACTATGCCTTTTAACAGATGCTTTCTTTATAAATCCATAAACAATTTAACATATCATTTCTTAGACAACTTGCATAACTTAAATCTTCAACTTATACTCACTCTAAAATCATATATCATATTCGTACTTCAAAACATCATCATAATCTCAATATACTCAAAAGTACTCAAATCATCCAAAACATATCATAATCAACATACAGTTGGTTCAGATTTATAAAACATCATATACATTTTGCAATTCATTAATATATGAAAATAATAGTTTCTCAGTGAGTAGAATACTCACCTTGGCTGTGTGGATAACAAGCTCAACTATAGATTCCTAGACAACGTCTTGCGATGAACCATTGCATTTCACAATGCAATAACGCATTAAAACTAAATTGAAACACTCTTAATTCTAAACGCCACATAGGTTCTTGGTTTGTCTCAAGAACCCATCACTATGGCAACCTAAGTAATTTCTAGGGCTTACTTGTATTACCCATTAATTAATTAGGCCAATACCTAGAACACTCATAGGTTTTTAATAAAAACAAACCTCTATTTTATACAACTCATTAACATTAAGACCTAACTTCCTATATACTTATTTTCCATAGAACCCATTAATAATCTACAATTAATTAACACTCTAAATGTAATTAATCCACTAATTAATAGTCCAGGGTTTAAATACCTAACAACCCAAATTAAAACCCTAAATTCGGATTTACAAAAGCCATAATAATCCATACTATTTTCTAGCTCCAAAAATTAATGGGTATATATTAAAATCACAAGAGAAATTTCAAACCTCAACTTTTTAACTTCTAGGGACAAGATGTTCAAACAAACAACCCTAAGACCAACAATAATCACTCAAAACCCAAACCCATACCCATTCTTCACCTAGAATTTGAAACTAAGAAAATTTCTAACAATCTACATGTTTTTCTAGCTCCAATCTCAATGGGTATCACGAAAATCATGAGAAAGATTAGAGATTTACCTCAAAAATCACCTATGGCCGGATTCCCCCCTTCTTTCTTCTCTTCTTCTTTTCCTTTTCTCTTTTTCTTCTTCCTTTTCTTGGCACCTTCACAGTATTTCTCTCCCTCTCTTTCTTACCAGCTGTACGTTAGTGTGTGCGTGAGTGTGAGGGAGAGTAGAAGGGACAAAGACATAAAGAAAAGGAAAAGAAAGAATGGAAAAGGAGAAATAAGGAAGTGCCGTGCAATGGAAAGAAAAAGGGAAAAAGGGGGAGTTGACCAGTTGACTTGCCCAATGTTTATATATATATATATATATATATATATATATATATTCTTTTCTTTTCTTTTCTTATTCATTTCTCTCTTTTATATATTATATATATATATATATATATATATATATATATATTATTTGGACCTAAAAATATTACTCATATTTTCTTTTCGTGACTATCATTTACAAGTCCATAGGATAAAAATAAAACACTTTGTTTTATTCTACCACACTAAATAGACTTATTTTTATTTAATTCTAATAAACTCATTAAATATTTTCTTGGACATTACACAGAATGTAAGGTAAAACCAAACTTGTCCTCAGGGAGAGAGGTTTAGAAATACCAAGACAGAAAAGTAGCCGCTCGACGTGCTTTAACTATCATCCCCAAAAAAAATATCTGCAGAAGTTTCTCAAGATAACAAGAGAGAAATATGGGGGATAAAATAAACAGTTCCTCAAACAGAATGCAAGGCATGAATAATAAATGACAAGATAGACAATGCAAACATACCTGACATGCACTAGGATTTAGGAACCAAAATACTTGTCTATGAGTTTTCTTGATTTCTTGAATAAAACCAATGTTCTCGAGAGAGAACGATGTCTTTTGTAATGGTTCTATTGGACATGATATGTGTTTACTTATTAGAGTTACCTTATAGGGTATGCCAGGGAGCACCGGTCATTTCATACCTTTGGTAGTGTAAAACGTCTTTCCATTGTAGTTTAATCTTTACATGGAATAGATCGGTGTGAAACTAACATACCTTATCATTGTGGCCTAACTAGGGTGTTAATGTATTGTGTATGCTTTTTAGGATTTTTTTATAGAGTAGTAAGCTAGGGAGCATCAATCCCCCACACCTTTGGTAGTATAATTGGTTTTTTTTATTTTTATTTTTTATTTTATTTTATTTTTATTGTAGTTCAAATCTTTACGTGGTAAATGTTTGATGTGAAACTAGGTGCTTTATCATTACGTCTTAACTAAAGTATTTTCATGTCAAGGTCATCGTAATGGTTGATGCCCATTACGCGCTCATATCATGCATGTTAGGAAGATTCATTTAGACTTTAAGCATTCCATTGGTTGAGGTTTTGATAAGATCATTATTCTAAGTTTTCTTTTAAGTTGTTTTCATTTTTCGCTTTTTATCACTTTACTTGTTGTAGCTTCAATTCTATAACCTTTATCTTTATCATTTTCAAAGTTAAGTTAAATACGCTATTTGAATATCCCGTTATGCAAAATAACCCCCCAATCCTTGTGCTTCGATAATCCTTACTATAGTACAATTGATTCGTACTATTGCGACTGGTTTAAACTTATAATTTAAAATCCACGTAGTTGTGAAAACTGAAAAAGTTTAAAAACGAAATTCTCTATTTTTAATCATCGGTTGGAAAGCTACAATATCAATAGGGGGAGTGGCTGTAGATGGATCCGTATCTCTCTCCTCTGTGCTGCCACTTCCTTGCTCTTCTTGTGTAGCAGGGTTCTCATCTGGAAGAACCACTTGATTGTCTACTAGTTTCCTAGACCTCAGTGCGACAAGGGCTTGCACATGCTCTTGTACGTGCACAGCATTTGATGAACTTCCCCCATGGAACTGCAACTTTGGATTGGGCACGGGCTCACTAGGGAGCTTTCCCTTCTTTCTCTCACCTGGATTATTAGCCATTTGACCCATTTGACCCATTTGAACCTCTAGCTTGGCAATCACCTGGGTGTTCAACATGGTGGCATTCTTCACTTCACTAATAGATTGGCTTGTAATCTGCATGAAGGCCTTGAGAGTGTCCTTGAGAGTCGATTGTGAAGAAGAGGCTAGGGCATGAGTGGGTGCTTGGTACGCAGGCACTGGCTGGGCTGAATGATCTTGATGAGCTAGTTGATGAAATTTAGGGGGGTATTGATTATGGGAGTGATGAGGACCCCCCCTCTTGATTCATTTGTTGGTTCTGCTTCCACGACAAATTAGGGTGGTTCGCCACCCAGGATTGTAAGTCTCAGAAAAGGATCCATTGGATTGCTTCCTATAGTTGTTGAAAGCGTTCACTTGTTCCATTGGTGACTCGACAAAGGTCAGAAAAGATGGACAAGTTTGTGCTAAGTGCATGGGACTAACACAGATGGAAAAGCAATCAACATGGAAAGGATTTGCAGCATTGATGGACTTGCTTATGACGAGAGCATCGACCTTCTTTGTAAGGGCATCTATTTTCATCTTCAACTCAACATCTTCCTTCACCTTATAGATGCCTCCCTTTTTTTGGATGCGAGCAGCCTTATCTCAACAGCTTGAAAAATCCCACTGCTGGGAATTGTCAAACAACTGATCTAAGGTCCTATATGCTTCCTCTCCCGTCAAACTTAGAAATGCCCCTCCTTTCATTGACTCGATCATACTGTGGTTGGATTGAGTCAATCCTTGGTAAAAGAACTGCATGAGTCTCCACTTCTCATATCCATGTGGAGGGCACTTGATCAGCATATCTTGAAATCTCTCACAACTCTTAAAAAATTTCTCATCCTTTTCTTGAGTAAACGAGCTTATTTCCTTCCTACACTCATTCACTTTTGACATTGGGAAAAATATATTGTAAAACCTGTTCAGCAAGTTTTCCCAAGATGTGATAGACCCAGGCATGTTTGAATCCAACCATGCTTTGGCTTTATCATGAAGTGAGAAAGCAAAAAGTCTAAGGTGCACAGACTCAGAAAAGTTTTGAAATTTGAAAGTTGCATATATGTCTTTGAATTTCTTCACATGACTATAAGGATTATCAAGGTCTAAGCCATGGAATGCAAGTAGGAGCTAGATGACATGAGGCTTTAGGTCAAAATGGGTGGCATTGGTCGGTGGCAAAACTATACACAAAGGAGAGTTTGTTGCAACCGCTGTGAACAAATCCCTAAGTGATCTAGTGTGGTCTACATTTTCTCCCCTATGCCCGCTCAATCTTTCCGGCATTCATGTTATCTCCCATGTCAACAGAATTTCTAAGTCTTCTCCTAAGAGTCCTCTCAATCTCAGGATCTAAGGATGTCAAGTCTAAGTTAAAGGACCTCCTACCATGCATACACCAAACACACACAAAACTTTAACCAAACTAAAATAAACTACAAGAAATAAAATAAACAGTAAAATAGTGTAACAAAATATTAACAAAATAAACTGAACACAAAATAAAAAGAAATTTTTTCTGTATTTGCTTTTGGTCTGTTGAAGCTGCAGACAAGCGCTTGAGCTCAACTTTACCTAGGCTCGAGCGATTTTGCTCAGGGGCCTTGCTATCCGTAGGCGCTCGAGTGTGCTCGAGCGTGCTGGCCGTGGCACAGTGCGTTCGAACTCACTAGGGGTGCGCTCAAGCCATGATACAAAAACTCAGATTCTGCAGAAAATGTATAAACAGAACAGAAACATATATATATATATATATATATATATATATATATATATATATATATATATATATATATATATATATATATATATATATATATTAGTAATCAGAAACAAAAAACAAAATAATACTTACAGAAAATGAAAATCTACCTAACTAGTAGAAAAATAAAATCAATCAAACAAAAACCAATTTTTGAACCGATTTCCCCGGCAATGGAGCCAAAAACTTGTTATGAGTTTTAAAAGTACTCGCAAGTGTACAAATTGTTTGTAATAAAGGGTTTTGCAAGTGCAAGGTTGAATCCATAGAGAAATGGTTAAAAATTAGGTTTCATGTTTAATTAATCTTATTTTAACCTAGTACCAAAGTGTCGAGGTTTAAATATGCAAAATAACAACTAAGTTAAATATGATGATAAACTAACTATAAAAAGAACTAAGGTTCAAGAATCCACCAAACCAAATCCAACAACAGACACTCTTGTTTTCTATTTAAACATTCAAAGAGCACTTAAGCTTTGTATTGTCATTCAAGTACTTAAAGCACATGTGTTAGAACTATTTATTGAATCCAACTTAAATCACAAAGAGTACCCATTTGAAATCAAATCATCCATTGTACCAATTCAAGGAACAAATCACAATGGATACCCTCTTTCAAATCGACAACTCTATGTACCCATTGGTTGCAACACATCAAAAGCCCTTCCACTTCAATAAACACACATTCACTCTAAGACATAAGCAATAAAGAGAATGAAACTTGAATAACATATCAATAAAAGTTGGAATGTACAAATAGCATAACAAGAGTGAGTGTTATGAATGGTGAGGCTTCACCCTCAACCTTAGTTGAGGGTTTTAGCCTACCATGACTAAAAACACCACAAAAATTTGAAAAAATAACATGAAATTAAAGAAAAATTAAAGAAAAGAGCTACAAAATGTAAAGAGTTTATGAAACTAAGCTATTACAGAAGAGAAAATGGCCTAAACCTATTGCCCAATTCGGTTTTTTTTTTTTTTTTTTTATTGTAAGGAGGGAATAGCTATGGCTTTATAAAGGAGCTCTAGGGTTTGAGGGTCAATCAAAATGACTCCCCTACCCCTCTTTAGGGTCCCCTTTCTTGCAAGAGACAAGCTAGAGCACAAGAGCTGCGTGATCCATTGCAAAACCAGAGGGAGAAGTGCTTTTGTCGTAAGGAAATCGCTGATTGGAGTTCTAGTATGATTTTACATTTTTGCCAGTTGTGCAGTGTTTGCTCGAGCTCAGTAGGACTGTGCTCGAGCTCACTTGGGCTTGGATGACTGCTCTAAGACCCTCCTGGTGCGCTGATGGCTGCGGAGAGGTGAGTGCGCTAGAGCCCAACAGAGCTGCGCTCGAGCTCACTCGGCTGAAAAGCTCTTTTGCTGCGCATCGTTGTGAGCTGATGGCATGTTGTGGGCGTGTGTGCTCAAGCCCATTGCCTTAGAATCTGAATTTTCAGCCTTTTACCTCAAAACCTCCATTTTTCACTTAATGACCTACAAAATGCTAAAGCACTAAAACTAACAAAATATATCAGAAAATAACAAAGCTAAAGACCTAACTCATGCAAACTAAGGGGTCCAAATATACAATATTTGGCACTCATCATATACCCCCTGAGGTTAATTAAGTTACTGTTTTGGGCCCTGTGGTTTAAATAGGTATCACAAATGGTACCTTGGTTTTGTGTTTGTAGCACAAATGGTTTCTTTGTACACAATGAATATTTGGCTTGTTTGGTATGCCAGTTTTGTATCAAAATAACCTTTATGACTGTTGTGTATCGAAATAACATGTTGACAACAATTCAACCCTTTCGTAAACTAAAAATGACCAAAACACAAAATGACTTGCAAATCAGATTGGCTACACAACAAAATGGTATCACAACTTGGTATCACAAATGGTCTCCCTTACTTTGATAACCTGTTTAAAAAAATAATAGGTTTAACAAAGTAGCTTGTTTAACTTGTCAACCATCCAACCTTATTTACACCATCATATTGACTGAACCACTTCATAAAACACATTACATTAAGGGTGTGTTAATGATAGTGTATCAACTTCCACATCTTGCCGTGATCCTCTTTGAACTTGCTCCATGGTTGTGATCCCCTAGGCCGCAACACCATCAACAAATTAACAACAGGTATGAAAATATGATCCACAAGACAATAGGTCAATTACAAAGTTAATGAGAGGCTCACCCTTGATTTCCTCTTGTGTATCGAAGAGACTCGCCTTTGTCTTGGTCTTCTTGGTTCGCTTGTAGTATGTGGGATGTCCCCTAGTTGTTGACCAACCGTGTTTGTATTTTCGGTTGTCCTAAGGGGTGACACTGTCTCTGAGGGTCCTCCCTACCACGTAATATAAAACAAACATGCCAATGATCCAAATGTTAACATTCTATTGTAAATCAAATTATGGCAACGTTCATTGAAGTTGCTGCTCCATCCCTTTTCTGATTGAACTGATTCATAAGTTGCCACCTTATAGTCTCCAAGCAAGTCAAAATCAGCTTCTCTTTTGCTTCCAACAGCCATGCATTGAAGCTCTCAGAAATGTTGTTTAACAAAATGTCACTGTAGCTGCTGGTTCTGAATGCATGTCGTGACCACATCTTTGGGTCTACCCTCTCAAGGTAAGTGTATGCTCTTTCATCCATACCTCTAATCACAGAGAGGTAGTACTTGAAATGTATCTCATTGGGTGCCCTAGTTGCACCCCCCACAATGTATCATTGAACTATTTTCCCTTAAATCCTTTGCCCTTGAGATTCGCATGCAAATGCCTGACACAATATCTATGCTCCAGACCAGGCATTAGATCCTCTAAAGCATCGAGCAGCCCCTATTTTAGCAAAAAAGACATGTTAAAATAATGTTGGTAATATGTAAATGCTCATAAGACAATTCCATTAAATATTACCTTCTATCTGTCAGACATGAATGACCACATGTGCTCACGTGAATACCCAATATCATCCAACAGTATTCCCAAGAACCACATCCATGTGTCCCTGTTCTCAGTCTTGCATATTGCATATGTGATCGAATAAATATCATCGTTTCCATCCCAGGCGATGGTTGCATGCAATTGGCCACCCCATTTTCCTTCATGAAATAGGCATGCACACATATTATTGGCCAACATCTGGCCAAGAAGCCTTGCTTACAGGCTGCCAACGAAGCATACATTCGTTGGAAGAACACTTCATCCTTTTGAATATATGCTGAGCTACCCGGATTCCATTGTAGTAATGCACTGGCATACTCTTTGGTGTGCTTACATTGCTCACCATCTCTTCCATCCAGAATGTCCGTTGCCATTTTCTTTGCACAGTGGCAGCTCAACAATGGTAGCTCAACATTGTAATCCCTTCTTATCATTTCCTTTAACGCTTTGGCTTTAAAATCTCTTTGGCCCTGAAAAGTGTCCACATATCGATGTGCAGGCCACTTGATTGTTGCCCTCTTGTTATAGTAGTGGCTACCACAGTTATGCTTTTCATTGAAAGTCTTGATCTAGAAATATTTTTTTGCAATTCAACCAAGACGCATGAATTTTCCATCCTCATGTTTTCTTGTAAAAGGCCAAGACCCATTTTTTCTTGTTGTGCAGATACTTATAATCGAAGGAATTCTATACTACAAATACTTGTAATGTTTCCTTAAATTTAGTGGGGTCGGCAAACTTCAACCTTACTTTCAACTCCACTTTGTCTTTCAAGTCCCGCTTGGGCTTCCATTTCGGGTACCTCCTCCTAGCTCGTCTAGGTGACCATTCACTGTCTTCTTCTTCATTGTCTAAACTTTGAAACTTGTCACTGTCACAAGACTCCTCGTCAAGGTCATTTATGTCATCAACTCCAATATTCGATGTACCCGCTTTATCCCACAAGTGAAACCATTTGTTTGTATCCTCCTTGGCTTCGTGTAGAACATCATTAGGTTTACCGACAAAGATGTCCTCTTCCTCATCGTCCGTTACTTCAAAATCACTCAACTCAATGCCCTCCTCATCCCCCTCCTCCTCATCATGAAATTGCTGTGGTGGCTGCTGGGGTTGCTGATGTGGTGGCTATATTGCTGGCTATTGCCTTGGCTGCACTGCTTGCTCCTGTGACACATTATTCTCCTCATAGTATATATCAACCTCTGAAGGAGACTGAGATAAAAACAGCATTAGCTAGACCACTTCAATTGGAACTGGTTCAACCGATACTTCTGCTTCATGGCTTACAAATACATGTAGCTTCTTTCTGCCACCATTTATTATCCTTCTCAGCATAGTCATGAAATCTGGGTCTTTAGTAAGACCATATATCTCTTCATTGCTCTCTTCATTGTACTTGTACCACAAGTAAAGTTCCACTATATTGGTTAGGTCCCAAAAGCAGAATCGGTTTGCATCCAGACCCTCTATTGTTATAATGCCTCCTCCAACATACGCCATCCTGGGTCCAGTCAGTGACCCATGGTGGTAAATTAGGAGATTAAAAATTGGATCAGCCACTTCTGCACCATTTTAGTAAACAAAGAGAATAGTCAAACTCATTGCCAGAATATAATGCACACAAGGCACAAAGTACAGTGTTGATAATGGTTATCCCTTATTGTGTGTTGATAAGTGTTACTGAGTGTTGATAAAGTTTTTTTTATTATCATTGAAATAACAAGGTGAGAAAACTCAACTGAGTTGTGTTGATAAGTGTTGATAAAGCTTGCTGCTTTGGCACATCAGTGAGGACCACAAAAGAAATTTTCCCTTTTTAAAATCATTGAAATACCAAGTTGAGAAAACCCTTCTGAGTTGTGTTGATAAGTGCTGGTAAAGCTTGCTACTATGCACATCAGCGATGACCAAAAAAAAAAACCATTATTTTTTTTTTGTTTTGTTTTGAACCAATACTCAATCAGAAGTAATTTGGTGTTTTTCACATTAGCAAAAATCTTAGGCTTTTGTGGACAGTGACACATGATATCTGAACAAAAAACAGAACTGCAATAAACAAAGACAAAGACATGTGCATGTGTACAACCAAAGGGGGCAAACGAAACTTGTTTTTGAACAAACAAAGTTGTGGACTTTTTTCTTTGCCCAACAAATGACAAAAACATGTGCTAGGAGGCCCTACCCCAATTGTATACTTTGCCCAACGACGAATGGTGTTTATTTCTCTGAACCCAATACTTTGCCCAACAACCGAAAAACAAACAAAAGCTATATAAAACTTCTTGGGTGAAGTTTGTTTCACAAAAGCTATATACTTTGTTCAAAATATGGTGCTCCAGAAAATAACTTTGATTTAGGGTTCGATCTTCAGTCGTGGGTCGAGAGAGTAGAGTAGGTTCTGGAAAATTAGCTTCCAAACAGCGAGAGTGAGTAGTTTCGGACTCCGACGTGCGCTGGTCCGGCTAAGTTAAAGTGGGAAATTGGAAAGTCTATGCGATGCGAAGATTTGGCTGAGTTGGTATGTGAGAGTTTGGGGGAGGGGAGATCGACAATCTGTGGAAATTAGGGCTCTGATTTGAACAATGAGTGTAAAGAAATTGGCAAGTAAGGAAAACAGTTTCAAAAATTATTAAATTAAATTTCCCCCATATTACATTTCGGTGATGTGGCGTCCAATGGGCTGACATGGTACTTATGTGTCATCTGACGTGGCGAATGGGACAAGCGTCTTGATATTGGCTTATTGGGTATTTTCTTTGAGTTCTAGCCGACTGGTGGTGTGAATTGACTAGGGATGATTTTCTAGGTATTTGATTTACAATTGTTTGGGTTAATTGGGGTATTTTATGTTTGGGCTCCTAGATCAGGTGTTGGCTGAATGGGTTATTTAGTGTTAGGATTTTGGTTTTTGATTTGTGGTTGTTGATTTTAAGTAAAAATTATGGTGTGATTCCCTGATTAGCCGTGTAGTCCTTATGTCTTCTGTTTGGGTAGGTGTTCGAGTTGTGTTTTATTATTGAAGGTTTTGTGGGAATATGCTTGGATTTCTTGCGGGCCGGTTAGTCTATGAGGTGGAAATTTGGTGTAATCTTCAATGGTTTGGCTGAATCCCTAGGGTTTTGGAGGTTGATCTTTTGGTTGAGTTGGGTAGTTGTTTTAGATTGTTTTAATTGAGTGGGTTGAGGGAACTTTTTTGATTCTACCGGTTAAATTGTAAATTATGAATTAATGGCTTTTGTTAATGTTTTACTGACTAATTTAGTAATCAGTTAAGTTTGAGATTTTAAAATTAGTAAATGACTGATTTTATCTTATTAATCAAAGATGAGAAATTAGATACTAAGTTGGTATTTTTAATAGTGATTCTCTTAAAGGAAAAAGGCTTGAATAATATTGGATGAGTTTTTGGTATTTTTATGAAAAAGGATTTTTGATAAAAATGATAATTGTGCCTAAGTGAATATAATTAATATTCATGAGTGATGATGTTAACAACCTATGTACGTAAATGTATTTATTGCAGATAACGAATTGAGAACTGCACCAAAGGGCTGTAAGTTTTTTTTAAAATACTTACTGAGAGTGATACTGAATTTAATAAAGTCATGTGTATAGATTTATTTAATTGTTTGTGCATGTGAAATTTGCGTTTTTTTTACTGTTTTAACTTAACTGGTTAATAACAAAGCTGGTATGCAGCAGGGGGTGAGATGGCTGCCAGAGGGACCTTAGGCTCCCGTGACAGATAATAATAAGCGACTGAAACCTTAGGCTTTCGGCCAGCTGAGACCTTAGGCTTCCAGCAACAGTTAAATAAGCTTTAAGTGAGGGGACCTCAGGCTCCCACAACATGTTAATTCGGATTGTAGGTTCCATTACGAGAGGAGTGAAAGAAGATAATTAAGACTGTGCATTTAAAACTGTCACTATAGCATTGCTTTATATATATATATATATATATATATCAAATCTATGACTATGACTAGCTACCATGGGCCATAATATATATATATATATATTAAATATATAGACATAAAGTTATATTGCATTATACTTTTCTTTTCTAAATAAATTTGTGAACATCACATTATTGAGTCAGCTAACTCACACAAATACAGTATGGGGTTGCGGAAGTATCCGCAATCACATATTTGTTGGTGCAGGTTCTGAAGATGATGGAAGAGATTATTTGCTAGTAGTAAAGATTTAAAGCTATCATTTGTGTAGCTGGTTATCATTAATTGTAATCATTTGTGTTTACATTCTTTTGTATTTAACATGTTTAGACAATTGTTTGTATTTAGTAGATTTCACTGTATATGCTTTTGTCGTTGTGACACATATATCGATATAATTAGCATAAATAACTTAAATGATTTTTCATAAACGCCTATAGGTAATTGAGTCAGCTCAAAGTGTTATTGTTGTAAATTCCTAAGTTCTAAAAGAAAATATATTCTGCTGCCAAATCTAAATTTTGATGATGTCGTAATGTCATGTGGAAATTCAAAAATTTTTACTTACACTTTTTTGTAGAAGGCGGGGCATTACAGACATTTTGATGATAAACATTTTGAATAGAGAAGTTTGATATCACTGAGGTCTCGGTATGTTTTATACTGAGACGGTGAACTCATTCTTTCACCTATACTGATGTCTCTACTACAACAACCGTATAGATGAGGTTTCTTGGCTGTAGGTACTCTAGTTGTAGTCGATGATCCCGTAGCATTGTACTTGGATTATTATGACTGAAGCTTGCCGCGACGGTCATAATTGTTGGACCATAGGTATCCACTGTTTTATAGGTGTTGATATGGCTTGTGACGCTTGTGTCACTTATTCTTTGTAGAGCCATTCCTGTTATGTAATTATTATGATTGAAAGACTTAATCAGATAGATGTTAAATGGCTCTTTATTGTAATTAATTTGTGATAGAGATATATGAAGTAGTTTCCGCTATTCAGGTTTATGTTTTCTGCTGCATAGTTAGATAGATGTTACGCTAATCTACCAGGTACATATTATGGGGTGTGTACGATATGTTGGCTTTGTGACATATCGTCGTGCCACTGTGATGATCCATTTGTATTTTAAGATATGAATGTTTATGAAAATGATTTGTATAAAAAAAAAAAAAAAAAAAAAAGAGGTCGTCACAGTGTTGAAAGAATGATGATTGACGTAGTCCGTTCGGTGCATGACACTACCTTGCTCTTACACCTACATATCAACTCGAAGCCCTTCCCGCTTCTCCTAATCAAGATAGATCGTTAAGGTTGGCATGTGAAAGTCTAGATGGATTTTTCAGCTCCATTTATGACTACGAACTATCTTTTATAAATTACAATGACCTATGGCTATGATCTTCTGTGTGATAATCTCATTACTCATACTTTAGTCAAATACAAAGTAACTTAACAATAATATATATATATATATATATGTCCAATGTTCAATATTTTGCAATTTATAGAAAAACAACTTTAATGTAATTGGAGTTTTCGACACTAGCTCCAACTGTTAAGTTTGACTTGCATTTAACAAGTCTTGGTGAAAAAGTAGAAGATATTTGTTAGAGGAAGCATCTTCATGATTGCTAAAGATACCTCTTTGGTATCAACGTGGCTTTAGCTTAACTATGAAGCATCTTAACTTAAGATAAGATAAAATGCTTAGCCTTGAAGTAACTTAAGATAATATAAGATGCTTAGCCTTGAAGCAACTTAAGATAAGATAAGATATTTATCTTTGAACCATCTTTGTAATCATATCTTGTAAACATCTTGAAGCTTCTCTTTCCTATAAATAGAAGAACACGGCCATGGCAAAAAAAAAAAAAGCAGCCCATCCAAAGTGATTCAAAGAAAAGAAGGAAAATTTATCCTTCTTAGAAACAATACACAAGTGAGTGAAATCTGGGTGTATTGAGGTTTTGGGTTTTGTGTTTCATATGGCTATATTGATTCTGATGCTCGTAGCAAACTAGATGCTAAGTCTAGAAAATGTTATTTCATTGGCTATGGGGAAGAGGCATTTGGGTATAGGTTTTGGGATGATCAAAATCGAAAAATCATTAGAAGTAGGAATGTTTCTTTTAATGAAAATGATGTGTATAAAAAGAATTCTAGTGCTGAGCCAGCAAGTATAGAATCTGAGGCTGAAAAACCTGAATTTATCAACCTAGATGGAATTCCTAAAGGCGGAGCTCAAAGAAGGAATTCAAAACCTGAAGAGGATCTAGAAATTGAAGATACAACAGATCAACAAACTGAACAGGGTACACCGACAGTGGCTGTCAGAAGGTCTCTCTGAAATATTAGACCTCCACAGCGTTACTCACCCTCCCTGTTTCATATTTTATTGATTGATGGCGGTGAGCCAGAGATGTTTGTTGAAGCCTTGCAGGTTGAAGATTCAATCAAGTGGGAGTTAGCAATGAAAGATGAGATGGACTCATTATTGACTAACCAAAGCTGGGAATTGACAGAATTGCCAGCAAGTAAAAAGGCTTTGCACAACAAATGGGTTTACAGAATAAAGGGTGAACATGATGGTAGCAATCGCTACAAGGCAAGATTGGTAGCCAAGGGATTCCAGCAGAAAGAAGGAATTGACTACACAGACATATTCTCTCCGGTGGTGAAGATGACAACCATTAGAATTGTGCTAAGCATTGTGGTGGCGGAGGATTTACATCTAGAGCAGTTAGATGTAAAGACGGCGTTCCTTCATGGTGAGTTGGTGGAAGAAATTTATATGAAGCAGCCACAGGGATTCGCAGTGCAAGGGAAGGAGAGTTTAGTGTGCAAACTAAGAAGAAGCTTGTATGGCCTGAAACAAGCTCCTAGACAATGGTACAAGAAGTTTGACAGCTTCATATGTAATACTGGGTTTACAAGGTGCAATGCAGATCATTGCTGCTATGTCAAGAGTTTTAAAAACTCTTACATTATTCTACTCTTGTACGTAGATGACATGCTTATTGCAGGAGCCAGGATGGAAGAAATCAACAAGTTGAAGAACCAGCTGTCAAAGCAGTTTGCAATGAAGGATTTGGGTGTTGCCAAACAAATCCTTGGGAGGAAAATCATTAGGGACAGGGCCAATAGTACACTGAAGATTTCACAGGCAGAATATGTGAAGAAGATTCTCAGCAGATTTAGCATGGATGAAGCTAAGTCAGTGAGCACACCCTTGGGGAGTCACTTCAAACTAACCAAGGATTAGTCACCAAAGACGGATCAAGAGAAAGCATACATGAACAAGGTACCTTATGCCTCAGCTATCGGAAGTCTAATGTATGCAATGGTCTGTACTAGACCAGATATTGTACATTCAGTGGGAGTTGTGAGCAGGTACATGAGTAATCCAGGGAAACAGCATTGGGAGGCAGTCAAGTGGATTTTGTGATATCTGAGAGGAACATCAGATATGTCCCTTTGCTTCACAGGTGTAGATTTGAAGCTGCAGGGTTATGTGGATGCTGATCTAGCTGGTGATGTTGATAACAGGAAAAGTACTACAGGGTTTGTATATACCCTAGGTGGTACAGCTATGTGTTGGGCTTCAAAGTTGCAGAAAATTGTTGCTATTTCCACAACAGAAGCTAAATATGTAGCCGTGACAGAAGCCGGGAAGGAGATGGTTTGGCTACAGAGTTTTTTGGATGAGTTGGGAAAGAAGAATGAAATGGGCATTCTACATAGTGATAGTCAATGTGCCATTTTTCTTGCAAAAAACCCGGTGTATCATTCAAGAACGAAGCACATTTAGTTAAGGTATCACTTCATTCGATCTCTTCTTGAAATTAGACAATTGGTACTTGAGAAGATTTGTGGAACTGAGAATCTGGCAGACATGTTGACAAAATGTGTAACTATTGAGAAATTGAAGTTGTGCACAGCTTCAGTTGGTCTTCGAGCATGAGGACAGGTGTAGGAGACATCTTGAGAAAATTCAGGACTTGATGAAATTCAAGTCAAGTGGGAGATTGTAAGTTTGACTTGCATTTAACAAGTCTTGGTGAAAAAGTAGAAGATATTTGTTAGAGGAAGCATCTTCATGATTGCTAAAGATACCTCTTTGGTATCAACGTGGCTTTAGATTAACTATGAAGCAACTTAACTTAAGATAAGATAAGATGCTTAGCCTTGAAGTAACTTAAGATAAGATAAGATGCTTAGCCTTGAAGTAACTTAAGATAAGATAAGATGCTTAGCCTTGTAGCAACTTAAGATAAGATAAGATATTTATCTTTGAATCATCTTTGTAATCATATCTTGTAAATATCTTGAAGCTTCTCTTTCCTATAAATAGAAGCACACGGCCATGGCAAAAAAAAAAAAGGCAGCCCATCCAAAGTGATTCAAAGAAAAGAAGGAAAATTTATCCTTCTTAGAAACAATACACAAGTGAGTGAAATCTGGGTGTATTGAGGCTTTGGGTTTTGAGTGATTTTCTCCCTGTAACTATTTTAATAGTGAATTTTCTCTGCGTCTCCTACAGTGAATGTACCTCAGTTTGAGGGAACTATTTAAATCTTGGTGTCATTTGTAGTTGATTTATTTTTCCTTGTTTTCTTAATTTTTCGCATCTCACAGGTCCTGGGAAATAGGACTTATCACCTACCTAACACCAGCAAGAAACCCATTTCCAATAAACAAAAAATCAAAGCATCCAACAACATCAAACATTCTTCCAACAACAACAATACAAAGATTTGATCATCAAAATAATAAAAAGAAAATGCGTGTGATTCAGAAAATCCTCTTCTCCAAAATTTGTAGGTTGTAGCCAAAGTCTCTAGAAGAGTTACAAGGGAACGTTACCTAAGAGTAATGGAGAGAAATGTCGTTCATTGGAGGAGGTAGAGAGAGATTAGAGAAGCCATAACTTGTGAGAGAGATTAGAGAGGCTATAATCTGAGAGAGAGATTAGAGACGGAAGAGGGCAAAAGGGAAAGGTGGGAAAAGAAAAATAAGGTGGGAAAAAGGCTAGGTTTATCGTGCGTGGGGTGTCATGAAAATTATTTTCAATGTTCCCCTCCTTTAAAAAACCAACCGATGCGTAAAATGAAGATTAGCGTCGTTTCCTTAAAAAACGACGTTTTGTTTACGTCGTTTTAGAAAAGTTACCTAAATTGACTTCGCTTGTATTTTAAATGACGCCAATGCCTAAATTTGGTGTCATTTCCTTCAATTGACATTAACAAAAATGACACAAAAAAAAAAAACCTTTGTTTTTGTAGTGATGCATTAAAATGGCTAACATATTTCTATATCCGAGCATCAATTTGGTAATGGATTGTCTCATTAGTGTTGTATTATTGAGTTTAGAAACTAGGGTTGCAGTACTGAATTCATGAAGTACTATTTTTTGTCTGCGTGCCATATCTTAACCCAAGTCTAATTATCAAAATCCCATATATTAGCTCGACAAATTTTAATAATTTTATTCGTGGAGGTGCATATAGCTTCCATATGTTAAAAGGAAAATATTGGGGGTAGTATAGTCTTTCCTATAACTCCCTCATAAACTCACGTAGTAGTTTGCATTTTTACGAAAATGATTATCCGTGTCATGTATAGACTATCATATGGCAATTCACATTTTAAAGACAGACATGCATGGTAAGTGTCATTAGTATAATACGAACTATCATGACAGTTTGTAAGTATAATAAATATCGTGTGGCAATTTTTACTTTAATAATTGATGTGATAAGTTTCACGAAGTATGTCATGTTAATTTATAAAGGACTATTGCATCATAAGGTAACTTATTTGCATTATGTTGTCGGTTATTCAAGAACCAAGTACTTGGGGCGAATTGCAATGCCTTTGATGACAAGCCCTCTCTTCCATTGCCCACCTTCATATTCATATATTGAAAATTCTATATCTCCAGCCTTTTCTGGTGATGCTACAAACTCGCCTACTGGGATCTCTATCCATTCCCCTCTCGGATTTTTCATCAAATTTTCTTTTCGTTCTTGTTTGTTTCCATCTGGAAGAATAAGTCTGACATTCACTGGAACTTCCCATCCACAAGCTGGATCTTTCAACATTATCACAAATGCTACTTCATATCTCATTCCCGGTGACAGCTTTGTTGCCTCAAATTTTCCATGCACTTCTAGCCAACAAACGTTTAATAGTTCAGCAGCATCAACGAATGTATTACTACTGCAGCATCAGGCCTTATAACAGTTAGCATTGAACGGTGAAAGACATATATATATATATATGACTAATTCTATCTAGCTTTGCTCTTTATTTTTTCCTCTATAACGACATTGACATGAAATTATGTACTAATATCAAACTGGTGTTAGGCCAGATCTAAGTTAATGTTTTCCTCTTTAATAGAGCAAACGACCAAATCAGAATGGTTTCTTGAGCTTAAACAGTTGATTAATATTTTGTAGACTGGTATACAATTAGAATAATGTAGCAGTCAATATTAGTCCTTCATTTTTTATTTAAGTGCTTATTCAATGATTAATTTTTACTCTCATATCATCAAGTTGTGTCGATCATATAACAATCTGCTCATTAATTAGTATTATTACTCTAAACAGTTTATTGGTTAACAACATCAATTCAAGTGGTTTTCCGAGTTTAGCTTGGAGACTGGGTTAGTATATTCGAACTGTTGCAACCAAAAGTGTTACGGCAGAGAGCGGAAGAAATATAACAAGGACTAGAGCTTAGCGCTAGGCGGTAGGTACCTTGTTTCTTCAATCTTTGACCAGCGCCAATAACCATTGTCTTCAGCCGAATCAGCCCAAGTGATTGACAGTTTTTTTGCATTCAAGAAGAAGCAGTTGCTGTCGGATTTCTTATTCTGTAATAATAACAATTAAGGAATACGATGAAGTAAACATTTGATGAGTTGAGAGATGAAAACCTAATATATATATATATATTGAAAAGAAATAAAGAGCAAAAATAGTTATATATACTGAAAATGTGGACAAGTTTGCGTGCGCACCAGAGAATTAATGGTGCTCTCTTCCTTCAATATTATTGCTTGGGAGTTAAGTGGGAGTTTCACTTGTGGTGTCGCTACCTCTGCTATCGTCTCACGTGGACGGGGCTTTGCTTCTACCGAAATTTCCACAGCCTCGGCTTTGTTTTGTGGCACAGTTTGGCTGGATTCCTTATTTGGTTGCGACTGTGAGGCGTCATCTTGTGACCACCCCGCTCCCATCTCTTCGTATTCATGTTCTTTCTTGCCATGCAATAATGCTTTTATAGCAAGTGATCAGGGTCAAATTAGTCATTTTGAGTGGGGCTATAATTTATTCTATGTCAGTCAAATCGGTTTGGATAAATTAAAGGGAAATAAAGTCGATTAGATTCTTGGTCCATCTTTTTATCGTAGAAGTGCATGTTATTCCATTTTCCGTGCAAACCCAATAAAAGCGTGTCATGTGTAAACTTTAGCATGTAAAATTCTTATTCCAGATATTGACCAACAAATGCATGACAAAATTATAATAAAAGTATTTCATTTACTACAGACAATGTTTAATATTCTTAGAAAGGCATCTATCCATCTGATCTTTAATTATTCCTTTACGACTAAAGAAAGTGTTGTCCAATGGAGGTCATGAGCATCTTAGTCTACTTTGGCATGAGGATGATAAGATAAGATGCTGTTTAGACCATTACTTTTGAGAGCTTGCTGTGAACATGATTTTCATTGTGGACCACTGAACTATCATGGAACACGTTGGCAGGCCGAATCCTTATTAATTTTAGGAGCAACGTTAGGTACACTTATATTTCATCCTTATTTGATTGAGCAAATGTACACTCTCCTTTTTATTTTATTGGGTTGATGGGACATTGTCCATCAATCTTTGTTAAAAAAATCTTCAACAGCTGATGATTGGGCACTGCCACATTAGCGTAGTGGGATAGGAGTTTGAATGTAGGAATAATATTTAACATTACTCTATTTTTAGAGTAATGCTATAAACTACTTTATACCAACCACTTATGGACAACTCCTTTCCAAGCTCTAAATGGACATCCCCCACCTCGGCTAGTTAATTACTTGGTTGGAGCATCACCAGTCAGCGAGATCGACCACACTTTGCAAGCTCAGGATGAGGTGCTCTGTGAGTTGAAATTCCACTTAATTCGCTCCAACAACCGCATGAAACAATATGCCGATGCCAAGTGCCGAGAGGTGAAATTCAAGGTGGGTGATTGGGTGTACTTAAACTTCAACCATACCGTCAGCACAGTACTGTCTTTTGCCGAGCCCACCAAAAACTTGCCAACAAGTATTTCGGACCATTCCCGATCACAGCTGATGTAAGCCCAGTCGCGTATCAGCTTGCATTGCCAGTAGAATCCAAGGTCCATACCGTTTTCCATGTCTCACTTCTCAGGAAAAAGATTGGGGACGATTCATTGATATCTCCCACTCTACCTCCTTTCTCGGAAGACATAAGTCCTATTATTGAGCCCCTCCAAATCCTTGACTATCACTGGGTCAAGAAAGGAGCCAAATTTGTCACAGAAGCTTTGGTTCAATGGAAACACCTTGCTCTTGAAGATGCCACTTGGGAAGACACCGGACAACTCAAGCAACAGTTCTCGCCTATTCACCTTGCGGAGAACCTTCCTCTTCAAGGTGGGGCGAATGATACCTTGCCAAGAAGGACCATTGGACCGCATAACCCCAAGCCATGTTACACAGCGCTGGAAGCTGGAGGTATAGCCCATGAACCTTGAGGACATGGGAGATCGTGCAACACGTGGAGTCCTCTTAGCAGTGTGTGTGTGTGGAGGAGTAGTTTATTACCATGTGGAGTCATGCAACCTTAGTGGGTAGTTATGTTAGTGGGATGTTATCATTACGTTAGTGGGTAGTTTATTCTTAGCTAGTGATAGTCTAGTATAAGACGGGTTCTAGAGTGTGTGAGGGGGATTATTGAATATTGTATTGACACTTGTCATATGTGGTTTGTATCCAGCCCTAAGTGGATTCATTATCTATCAACTATCTTCTTTTATGTTCAAATTATCGAGAGTTCCTATCACAAAGGAAGAGGACAAAAATATTTTTTTGAGAGAAATTGAAACAACAAAAAGACACTAGCATGAAAATTATCATTCTTGGGAGAAAAACTTTACTAAAATAGAATTTGTCTCGCGCTAGGGTTCTCAAGGGCACGATGGCGGCCGCCTGGGGCTCTAAGGGCCCTCCGACGGTGGCGGGGAGGACTCGGTCTTTTGCGGAGTTGGTGTCGGTACTGCCTCAGGCCATCCTTGAGGTTGTGATTCTGTTTCGATCTCACCAGATTGTGGATGGGGAGGTTTGCGTACAGTTTTCCAGGGACGAAATTGAGAGATTGGCGGCCCTGTTTCGGTTTGCTATGGTGATGAAGTTTCTGAAGCAACGGCCCTCTCTTTATCGGATCCGTGCGTTCATTAATGGGCGTTGGGGCCTAGTCTCTCAGTCGGTGGTCTTAGTGATGCGGAAGCCCAGAAATGTATTCGTTCGATTTGCTTTGGAGGCAGACTTTATCAAGGCTATGTCCCGTGAAAGCAGCGAGATTGATGGGGTCAATTACCACAATTTTCAGTGGACGGTGGACTTCTCAGAAGAGGTGGAACCTGTGATGGCACCGGTTTGGATTAATTTGCCGGGGCTTGCTTTGAATTTCTATCAAGAATCATACCTGCGGAATATTACAGCTCCAGTTGGAATTTTCCTTCGGAGAGACAATGCTACAAAATGTGCGACACGCACTGATGGGGCTAGGGTCTGTGTTCTAATGGATATTTCCCAACCACCAGTGCAACATGTGTGGATTGGGATGCCTCGACATCCTTCCAGTGTGCGTCAGGAAATTAACTATGAAACCCTTCCGGCCTTCTGCACCAAATGTAATACACAAGGGCATAATATTGGTACTTGCAAGCTGTTGGTGAAGGACATAGGGAAAAAGAAGGAATTGGGTCTTGTATGGAAACCGCAGAAACCCAAAGAAACAGAGAAGGTGGTCGTCTTGGGGGGAAATAGACCCTCTGTTTTGGGGGAACCTGTGGGAGATGATTTGGCTGTCAAGGAAAATAATTTTGAGGCAAAAAATTCTAGGGTGAATAAGGAAGTTACTGTCACGGAGAGTGAAAAAACTGGAACGTATGGAGGGGAGGAAGGGCTGACTATAATTGAAGAAGGGCTGTCCAAGGAACAATTGGAGTCAATGGCAATAAATGATAAAAGCTTAACTGAGATGAGGTGTGCTGAATTGATCATAGAGGGAGCTGCTTTGGAGGTTAATACAAACATGGATTGTACGATGAAATCTATGGATTGATGGGGATTCTGGCAATTCTGGAGGGGCTAGCCTGCTGAATGGTGAAAAGGAGTATGATCCTATATCTATAAATGGCTCTCTGGATGGTGTTATATTGGAGAATCTAGATGATAATGTTGACGAGTTGGCCAAGGAAAATCTTGGGTGGAGGAGAGTCGAAAAAGCAGTCAAACCTGTGATGAGGAGTTCAGGGTCTGTTTCGGATTCAGAGGGAATAGGTGTGTTACCGCATTTTGCGAAAGAAAAAGATCGTGTTTCGGATAATGAAATTTTGAAACCAAAGCTAAGATCTAGTATGAAGCTACGCAGTTCCTCATAGGCTCCTAACAGGCCTGAACGGATTGATCAATGTTAGACAACTTGCTGTTTTGGAATTGTCGAGGTCTCGGTTCCTCGAAGACTAGATTACGTGATATGCTAAAAGTTTTAAAGTCGAAGATTTTAATTATTATGGAGCCTTTTCGTCAAGATCGTAAACTTGCACGTTGGCAAGGAATGTTGAATTTTGATGTGTCTTATTCGAATGGTGATTCGGGTGGTAAATTGTGGATATTCTGGAAAGATGAGGTTCAAGTTAATATTCTTCAGGAGTCAAATCAGCATGTTACTTTTATAATTAACTCTTCTTTGCTCATTTCTGCTGTCTATGCTAAATGTAATTACATGGAGAAAAGGCAGCTCTGGGATAGTCTTCTGTCTTTTGGAGTTTTACAGATGCCTTGGATGATTATTGGTGATTTTAATACTATTCGTCATGATGGGGAGAGAGGAGGAGGATGTCCGTGTCTGCCAAGGGCAATGGAATATTTTTCCTCTTTTATTCAAAATGGTGGGTTGATCAAAGTGCCTTTTTCAAGAAATAAACTGTCTTGGTGCAATGGGCGTGGAGGTTTGACTCGTAGTTGGGCTCGTTTGGATAGGGCTTTGTGTAATACAAGGCTTTTGGATAGATGGTCGACGGTATCATTGAAATATTTACCTCGGAAATCGTCAGATCATGCACCTATGTCTCTTCGGTTGGAGAGTTTGGATAAGAGGTATGGTCCTAGCATTTTTAGATTCCAACAGATGTGGACGTTGCATGAAGGTTTTAGGGAGTTTTTTCATAATCTATGGAATGAGGAGGTGGATGGAGTTGGTTTGTGGAAACTTGCTTATAAGTTGAAAAAAGTTAAAAATGCTCTTAGAAGATGGAATCGTGAGGTTTTCGGTTGGACTACGATGCACTTAAAACGACTAGAGGAAAAAGTTGAGCAAAAGGAAACTCAATTGCAAGAGTCTTATTCACAAGAAGTGGAAGCGGATATGCTTGAGGCTCAAGCGGAATTAAACACTTGGATGAAACGAGAGGAAACCAGAATTACTCAAAAAATTAAAAATACGTGGATAGGGCATGGGGAGGTTAATGCTTCTTTCTTTGCAGCTTTGCAGACTAGGAAGAGGAATATTATTAATTCGATGAATCTTCCAGATGGTAGAATGCTGTCTACGCCAGAAGAGATTCTTAATGAAACGATAGTTCATTTTGCTGATTTTTTGGGTCGCAGGGCTTCGGCGTCAGTGCTTAGTTTATTTGATATTATACAAGAAGAGGTGAGGGAAGCTGAAAATTTGAACTTATGTCGGAGTCCAACGAAGAAGGAAATTAAAGATGCCTTGTTTGATATACCGATTAATAGCAGCCTTGGCCCGGATGGTTTTACTTCTTGTTTTTTCCAACATTGTTGGGATTTTTTCAGACAGACTTGGTCGAGGCAGTCAGGGACTTTTTTGCAGGTACGGCGTTTCCGAGGTATTACACCGCTTCCTTTCTTGTTTTAATTCCGAAAGTGCCGGACCCATGTTCCTTTGATAAATTTAGGCCTATTAGCCTTTGCTCGGTTGTGTATAAAATATGTTCAAAACTAATTGTGAATAGATTATCTGCTGTTTTGTGTCGTTTGGTTTCTGAAGAGCAAGGAGCCTTTCTGCCTGGCAGAAGTATTTTTGAGAATATAAGTCTTACACAGGAATTGGTTCAAGACATAAATAAACCGATTCGGGGGGGTAACATTATGATGAAAATTGATATGGCCAAGGCTTATGATACGGTAGACTGGGAATTTTTACTGCAAGTGCTGAATGCGTTTGGGTTTTCCTTGGGGTTTTGTAAGCTGATCTCCAACTGTGTTTCTTCTTCTTGGTTCTCTGTGGTGATGAATGGCACTTCTAAAAGTTTTTTAAGGCTGGTAGGGGTCTTCGCCAGGGGGATCTTTTATCCCCTTATTTATTTATTTTGGTGGAGGAGGTGTTTTCTAGATTGTTGCAGAAGAAAGTTCAGGATGGGACTATTGGATACTATTTACAGCCTAGAAAGGGCTCTTTAATATCCCATTTGCTTTATGAGGATGATATGGTTATTTTTTCGACTGGTAGAGAGAAAGATCTGAGGAGCATTTTAGAAGTCCTTGATACCTATGCCTAGTGGTCTGGTCAAGTGGTCAACGCCTCGAAATCATCTATTTTTTTTTTCTAACCATATTCCAGATTCTAGGCATCAGGAGCTGATTCGTGTTTCTGGTTTTTCGATGGGAAATTTCCCAACGCGATATTTGGGGGTTCCCATTTTCCCTAGTAGGGTTAAATCTTGGTATTTTGATGATTTGTTGGTTAAAATTTCTAAAAAAATTGAGGGTTGGAAGATGAGATATCTTTCTGCTAGTGCCAGATTACTTCTGATTAAGCACGTTCTTTCAAGTTTGCCAGTGCATTTATTATCAGTCTTACCAGTGCCCAAGAAAATATTTGGGAAGATTAACAGACTTTTTAGTACGTTTTTCTGGGGTTCGTCTGAAGGAAGGCCAAAGAGGAAATGGGTGAGTTGGGAATCGGTTTGCAGGCCCGTGGATGAAGGCGGCGTGGGGATCAGAAATATTATGGATGTCTACAGCTCCCTTCAATCCAAATTTGCCCGGAAATTCCTCTCGGAGGATACCTTATGGTCGCGTTTCTTTAAAGCTAAATACGTGAAGAATCAACATATTTCCCTTGTGGACTCCTCTAAAGGCTTTAGATTTTGGAAAATGCTTATTAATTCCATTCCCCTGGTTATTGACAAGTCCGTTTGGCGTGTCAAAGATGGGAACCTATCATTTTGGCGGGATAAGTGGATGGAGTCGGGTCCTATATGTCAGAAGGTTCAGATATCTAATTTGCCTTTATTAAAAATAAAAGATTGCATGGTGGAAAATAGTTGGGATGTGGACTTGGTTGTTTAGCTAGTGGGTCAAGAGATTGCTGATGATATTTTCTCTCAGGTTGATGGAACTAAACCAGGAATGGATCGGTTAATATGGCTTGGTAGTAGGGATGGGAGATTTTCAACAAAAAGTGTTTGGGACTGGCTTCGTATTTCGGTTCCAAAGCACCAATGGACAAACTGGATATGGCACTCTGCTTTACCAAAAAAAATTTCAATTGTTGTGTGGAAGGCGATGACTAATAGCTTGAGTGTGGACGACTGGATAAGGCGTATTGGTATCTCTTTAGCCCCAAAATGTGAATGCTGTCCGCAGGGCGACTTTGAGGACCTAGATCATGTGCTCTACAGTGGCAAGATTGCTGCTAAGCTTTGGCAAATGTGCTCTAGTTTCCTGGGTATTCCTTATGTGGCTACTCGGTCTTGGTTGATTACTGTTGAAACTTGGTTTCATAGATCCAAAAAATCCACAAATGTTGGTAATTTGATTGTGTTGATTCCCTGTATTATTATTTGGAATTTATGGATATGGAGATGTTTGGCTCGAATGGAGGGACAAGAGGATTGCTTTAATGTTTTGTGGCCGAAGGTTAAATACTGGATTCATTGGGTTGGCTTAAGGCTCAGGGATACCGGTAATTTGCATCATCGTGATCAAGAAATTCTTAAAGATTTAAATTTACCGGCTGTTTCTCTTTCGAAAAGTAATTTCATTGCAGTTTCTTGGGAGAAGCCAGAGCTGGGTTGGTTCAAATTAAATACGGATGGTAGTAGTTTGGTGAATCCGGGGATTTCAGGTGCGGGGGGATTGATTAGAGACCATAAAGGTAATCTAATTGTTGCTTTTCGGAGTATATTGGTATTGGTTCTAATAATAAAGCAGAATTATTGGGGGTTCTAATTGGTTTGCGAAAATGTAAGGTGATGGGTTTACGTAATATTGTTGTTGAACTTGACTCATCTCTGATTGTGACTTGGTTCGAGAAAGGTAGTTGTCGGGTTTGGTACTTGGAGGATTTTTGGGAGGAAATAGTTCTGCTCCTCAGTGGCCTGAATATTCGGTTTAACCATGTGTTTAGAGAGGGTAACCAAGCTGCGGACTGGCTCAATAAACGTGGTAGTGCGGGGGTTACGCATGTTTATAATTCAAATAATATTCCTAAGGAACTCAAAGGGATTTTACGGGTAGATAAATGTGGTTTACCTTGCTTTAGAATAAAGTAAGTTGTGTTATGTCTTTCATGGGATGGTTTCTTTGTAAATCCTGTGATTTTTGGATGTTATCATGGTATTCCTCCGCCAAAAGTGAGGCTTTTATCTAATAAATTTGGGCCGGGATCACTATTGGACATGTGATCTCGTCTTTTCTTAAAAAAAAAAAAAAAAAACAACAAAAGTCACGATTCAAGAAAAAAATTAACTATGATAAGCACGGTGAATGATAGTATCTGTTGCTTCAATAATGTAACGACCCACCCCCAATCATACTGTCCGCTTTTGGCTCCCCATATCAGACTTCCAGGAGGTCAGCCATCCTAGGATTGCTCTAGCAGCGGCTCGCTTAACTGCGGAGTTCTGATAGGTTCATTGCCATCACGGCTTTAAAACGCGTTGTGTCATATAGGGTGCATTTATTCATATAAGCACATCCTCATTCCCAGGCGATGTGGGACTTCACAAATAACACCTTTTTATTCCCTCCCTTTTTTTGATGTCTCTCTCTTCTTCTTTTTTTGGCCCAAAGAAGATGAAGGCATAATAAATTTAATCCAACCTATTTATGGGGCTGATCTTGCTTAATTGAGCATGGATTAATGGCTGTAACTTCCTTAGAAATGGCGTGGATTAATTGTTGATTATGGCTTGACTGAGCATGGAATTAGAAGGAGAAGGTGGCTGATTACATTCTAATTTTAGACAAATTAATGGGTTGATTACTTGCCAATTCTATACTAATTAATTGGCTGATTGACTTCTCTATTATTAGTGCTAAATTTTAGGCTCCTATGGTTTTTAGTCATTTTTTTTTTTTTTTTTTATCTATTTTATTATTTTTGAAATACGTTAGTTTCATTTTCCTTATAGTGACCATGTAGGGTTGAAAAGATTATAAATAGCCTGAACTCATTGTAATGAAGCATCATTGAATGAAAATAAAAGAAAACGTAATGTTTGTTTCCTCTATTGGTTCTTTAGTGAACTTGTGAACTTATCAAGGATTCTTCGTTGTGGCATTCAAATTTTATACCTTCGGTTCGTAATTCAATTATAATCGTTGGGTCGGAGTTTGTTACTTTATACTTTTGGTTTGCGTTTCATTTATAAACGTTGGGTCGGAATTTTTTATCAAAAATCTGAATTTTAGCTTTCTTGGGGCAAATATTCCAATAGTGTTTGTTGGGTCTCAAAATGTGTCGGTTGAGGTTCGAATCACAACATCACACAAAACTTCATCCTTGTAATTTTTTCCAATAGAGATTTGAACTAAGCATTTCTTAGTTACCTCGATATCATTGCCCTTTTTAAGTGAAAAATAAAGAGACTTCTAATTAACCGTGTGTGTGTGAACAGTGTGCAACAAAATATTAAATGCGGAATTTAAAGGAAACAAATATTTTGTTGACGAAGTGGAAACTCAGTTAAGAGAAAAACCACTCTGGTGCAGCCAAACCCAGGATTTCAACTATTGAGAAAACAAAGCTAGTTACAAAGTAGTAGCACTCACATACCCCTAATGTAGTGGTTGTAACTTGAACTCTGACATGTACCTATACACGAACGCCTCCCAACCAAGTCACCTACTTGAATGGGTCTTCAATGGAATCCTTTACTTTAGGGCTCCTCCCTAAGATAGACTTCACAGCTAATCAAATCACACACTGGAAACAGCTAGAGAGCTAGCAGATCTTCAAATCTCCCTAAACACCCTCTCTAATCTATAAAGAATTCAATACCAAATTTTGTACATAATACATGCCTAGAGGCCTTTATTTATAGGCTACAGAAGACCTAAATTGACTCTGATTTGGTTTTCTCTAGGCGGCGTCCGGATGGTAGCTGAAAGCGTCCAAACAGCCAACTGTGCAACCGGCTTTCCAAATTCGTTGATATTCTTTCCTGAATAGAGTTGCGTCTGGACGATATTGTCCTAGTGTCCGGACGATTTCATTTCAGTTGCACGCAATTTCTATAATAAGGATTGGCATCCGGACGGTTACAAATTTGCTCCACGTCTTGCCTTATGAAGGATAGCGTCCGGAGGGTATAGACCTAACGTCCAGACGTATCCAGTTGTCTTCCCATATTTGTGTCTGCGAAGGAAAACCTAATTCTCCACGAGCTCTGACTGGCGTCTAGACTATATAACCACGTCGTTCGAACGGATGCAGTGGAACGCTGAAATCTTCTCGAACTCCAAATAGTGTCCGAATGTGTTGCCATGACCTTCGGACAGATGCAAGCTTAAGTTTTTCGAAGCTTCTCGACACAGATGGGTGTCCAGATGGTATTACTACATCGTCCGGATGGATGTTGCTGACTAATGAGCGTCCGAATGCTTTACTAAGTCGTCCAGACTGAAACATGGGATCCGACTTCTATGAGTTGAAATCTGCACAGAATCTTCCTTGGCGCTTTAAATAGCCTTCTTGAAGCCTGTGACACTTGCAACTTGTCATGATGAGGCTCTTTCCATATTAGAGACATAAACTCTAATTACTGTGAAGATTCTAAAATATACGGCATCCCTGTGAAAATAGCAACACTACATAATAGTGATTTTGTCAAACAGAATGCAGCCAACACAAAAACTAACAAACTCCCCCTTTGGCCATTCTGCGACAAAAATCACTTGACAGGTTTAAAAATACAATCCTGGTCTAAAATCTAACATACTCCCCCTTTTTGTCTCAAAAGGACAAATGGTAAAATAGTGTATGAAAACCACAGCTATAAAATACTCCCGCTTGATGTCTCAACAAAACAAGGGTAAATAGAGTATATAAAATCCCAGATAGAAAATTCTAACAATCCAAAAATAATAGGGATAAAGAGAAGTATCTACAAGTAGCCTAAATAATAAGAAGTTTGAAGAACAACTGATAGAGGAAGGAAACAAAAATCCTCAAAGTATCAAATCCTGCTGATCCATTGAAAGCAAGTGACAGAGAGAGATCCGTATAGTAAGCCGGATTTGTGCTACTTTAGAAACTAGCTCTTGAAGCCGGGAACCATAGACTAAAAAACTTCAGTCACTTGAGTTTGCAAAGCTTGAACTTGATTATCTGCAGATTGAAATCCTCTAGTCAACTGGTCTACAAGATAAATGAGAAGATTTGCCATTGATCATCTAATTGGTGCAGATCCGAAGAAGAATGCGACGGAAGGCTCTGCATGAGCTGGGGGGAGCAAACTCATCTAAATCCTGAGATCTTTGGAAATTTTGAACATATGACCTCAAAAATAATTTTCCAAAGGATCCATCTGTTTGATATTGTGTTGGGAGTTGCTGGACAACATATTCCAGAAAAGTTTTAACATAAATCTATCAAAAAATAACACCATAAAGAAATATTAGTTCTTGTTAGTTCCATAAAGAATGTGGTATTATAACAATTGTCAATTGTGTTCGCAAGGATTAGAAAAGCAAATATAGCAATCCAAACAGCACGAATATATAAATATCCACCCAACACATAGACAGAAAATGATTTTCATGCACAATATCTCAAGAAAATATTCCAATCATTAAAATATTCCAATATTCTAAAAAGCACAAGAACTTTAAAAGAACAAAGGAAGACACATCAAAAACCATGGAATGAGGATGTGCAAAGAATGCCAAAATCTCGGGAGAAATCCGTGAGAAAAACTCACAACATGACAAAATAAGAGAACACTGTAGTGTAGTGTGAATGGCAAAGAAAGCAAGTGGCAAAAAGAATACTTCAAAAGAACACGTCTGGACGTGGTACACACTCGTCCGGACGATTCACTGCCAGATTAGCAATCATCAGGATCGTGCGTGTCCGGAAGTGTCACTGAACCATCTGGACGTCTGAGCTACACGTGTCCGGACACAAGAGTAGATCTGTCTTGACGCTTGACACTGAAAATCTAAAACTGGAGGAAAATTTGTAGACAAAATATATTTCTTAAAAATAGCTGCAAAACTCGCATGTAAATCAACTGATAAAATAGTCAAATAACATATAAAAAATATGCAAAGATATAATTGAGAGTTAAGTATTCAATAAGCACAAATTTCGCTGCAGATAGAAATTTTAAATAGATTATTCAACTCATGCAATGCGTGTGTATGTGAAAGTTTTCTCAATAAGGTATGATGTTCGTTGATATGATTTAAAGCAACTGAATTTTCTAAATAAGAGAGAAATTCAATGTTGGATCTGCCAAAAGTCAAACCTTATTTTACTGGGGCCTAGCCACCCTCATCTCAACACTTCTCCTAAGTTGCAGCACTTTTCTTTTATTTAGTCCTTTCGTGACCGTCTATTTTTGTAATGATTTTGTCACTAACTGTTTTTATAGGGACAAGTTTAAGAACAGATTTATAGCAAAAAAGCAGTGGATCTTTTTATTTATCCATATTTTATGAATTTTATATATTTTTTTATCACTTGGTGCTGCAACCTAGAAACAATGCCAGAATTTATGGGTTCTAGGTTCAACTAGCGAGTTGGTCAATTTGACAATCTTAGCACAAAAAAAATCTCTCTTATTAGAATTTTCAAAAGCCAAAAATCAGAGAGTAAAAAGTGTATCTTAGGGGAGGTTTGGATAGCACACAATTTTTCATCGCATAAGAAAAACAACTATTTAGCATTAAGATGCACAAAAAAACTTAGCCGATATTAGTCATAAACTCTCAGTCATATATAAGCATATTCAATCAATGCACAATGAACTGAGGTATCAGGCAAAAAGACATGCAATATCTAAAAAGCTATCAAAAGAAAATATAAAATTTCCGCATCTTCTCCACAATTTTTTTTTTTAGTTAAAAAATAAGACAGAAAAACAACAAAAACATGCTAGATGAAAAGAAATGCACAAACACTTCCTAGCATGTATGATAAAATCAAACCTGTTCACACAAAAGGTTTAGAATTTACCAAGACAGAAAAACAACAGCCTGATGTATTTTTTCTGTCATCCCCAAATAGTACCTGCTAAAAGTTCTCAAGACAACATGAGAAAATATGGGGGATAAAATAAATGGTTCCTTAAACAAAATGCAATGGATGAATAAGATGTGACATGATAAACAATGCAATGCAAACATACCTGACATGCACTAGGATTTAGAAAACAAAATCCTAGGCATGGTGAGACTTCACCTTTACTAGGTGAGTCCACTCCCCCTTAAGGGGTGAATAGTCTCATCATTCTTGACCCATACCTGCTTGACCAGTGGAGGTGGTTTGCAGGTCTTGTCCATGTTGGCCATTCTCATTAGCATACCTTGCATCAGGGTTAGCAACCTCTCATAGCCATGGTTACTATCGGGCTTCTGCGGCTTTCTCTTGTAATGCCTTGATTTGTTCTTCTTTGGTTTGCCATTCTGATTGGCAGGAACAAACTTTTGCTAATGCTGTGGAGCCTGATGTAGCTTTTGTTGGCAGCTTTTGAGGAAGAATTTTCAACTTTACCATTCCTCGGAGCATCCTGCTTAATCCAAGATCTATGGGTTTTTAACAAAAAATAATTTGGTCTAATGTGACCAACTTTTCCATAATTACAACCCGTAGGGACAACCTTACCATGAGCTTGTGTACCTGTATGTTTGGATTTAGGCTTCACACAATTATTTAAGCAAGAATTTTTAGAATTATCCAAACAAGCTGTATATACTATCACATGCTTAATAGCAATAGAATCTAATTGGTAATCAGAAGCATGTGAAGTAAAGGCATTCAAATCATAATTAAATCAGGCTTGTTAGAAGTATCTGAATGAATACAAATCATGCTCTTTAAATTATGACTAGAGAATTTTTTTCAAGAGATCTTCAGATTCTTTTAATTTATTCTCAAGTGTATCAATAATTTCAAATAGCATGGTATTCTCAGATTTAAAAGAGTCAATCAAAACATGTGATTCAAACAATTTAATAATTAAAGACTATTTTTATTACTTAACCTTTTTTGAGCTCTTTATTGGACTTTTTACTCAATTTAAGAAAATTGTCAAGAAGCTCATTATCATAATTCTCTTCAGAAAACATGGAAGAATTCATGATAAAAGAAGTCAATAGAAAATAAGGATCACTCTCAAGAAATTAATCCGAACATAAGTATACCTGCTCTGATACCAAATGAAAAATAAAGAGACTTTTAATTAACAGTGTGTGTATGAACAGTGTGAAACAAAATATCAAATGTGGAATTTAAAGGAGACAAATATTTTGTTGATGAAGTGGAAACTCAGTTAAGAGAAAAACCACTTCGGGGCAGCCAAACCCAGGATTTCCACTATTCATAAGGCAACTAGTTACAAAGCAGTAGCACTCACATACCCCTGATGCAGTGGTTGTACCTTGAACTTTGACATGTACTGTAATGCCCCAGATTTTTAAGACATATTTTATAATAAAATTTATTATTTGAATAAATTTTCACTCGTTTTATAAACTATTTTATAAATATTTTTCAAACTGAATTTAAATGAACCGGTGTTTTTATTATTTAAACTGATAATTATTTTTCAGCGAATATTTATTTCTGAGTTAATAAAATTGAGGAATAATTAACCGTAAATATTTATTTACCTATTTTTATAAAATTATACTATATTGTTTTAATAATAAAATTTTATAATTTCATTACAGCATCTTCTTAGTTCTTTCTATTCGTTCTTCTTCTGCACTAAAATGGACTCTGCACTAAGCAGAAAACAATTCGCCACTGCACTGCATAATCGCCCAACTATTCCCACCTTCTCCACTCTGTTTTATTTACTCTCCAATGAATCGACCACTGTTCCACTTCACCAAATTTTCTACACCATTTTTCAATTGTTAATCTCCCATTATCTTCTCCACTGCACCCGTTTGATCTCCACTGAAATTTCTTAATCCTCCACTGCGAATGTATTGCTCGACCAAACTCCACGACCAAACTCCACCACCTTCTCCACTGATCGTTCAAAGTGCAGCACTAAGTTCAGTGCTTACCAAACCAATTCCACTTCAGTTTATTAAAGATCACAGCACTCAATTCTCGCAGCTATAAAACTGGACAGTTTCTCTGCAGAAATCGCACGCTTCTTCTTCTGTATTTTCTTCTTTCTTCTCCTTCTTGCTGTTCTTCATTTCTTCCTTCTAAAACCATGAGAGACCCGAGAGAGAGAGAGAAGCAGAAATGGAGAGAGACCAATTTCTGCCACTCGGAAATCAGAAGACCCGAGAGTGGCCGAGACCCACCGAGACTCGACAAACCCCAGCAAACATATTTCCAACAACCCCAGCCGGACCCGACACTGCCCATTCCAGCAACCATAGCCGGTTCTCTACCGTGACCAAGAACCCATGCAACCCAGACCAAACCAGAAGCTCATGAACCCAGAATCCGTGGACTCCAACCCAGCCGAACCCAAATTTCCAGCCGACCCAGTGAACCCAGAACCGAGACCCATCCAACCACCCATAAACCAGAACCAGCCCGTGACCACCGAGAACCCAGCCGGCTAGTGAACCCAGCAACCCGTAGCAGCAATTCCGGCCGAACCCAACCAATCCAAACGGCAAACCCATATATATACTCCTTCGTTCCTCCTAAACCAGCAGCAACCCGAGACTGTGAAATGAACCCAATCCGGCAACCCGTTCAGCAGAACCCAGACCCCATCATCCCAGCAACCCCGTGTGACCAGCAACCCACGGCAACCCAACCGCAAGCCTAACCGTGACCCACCAGAATCCGGTGAACCCAGTTCTGCCGTGAACCCAGCAGCTCGACAAGCACGAACCCAGCCGACCATTGATCGGCAAATCACGCAGAACCCAGAACCACCGTGACCAGCCGATCCTCCAGTGTGACCCACCGTATCCCGTGAACACAGTAGACCAGAACCCGTGGGCGTCGATGGCCGTGAACCTGATCGATCCGGAACAACCCACCGAACCTCGACGAACCAGCATACTATGCAAACCGTAGCCGATCCTCAAGCAACCCGACGAACCCCGTAAGCTCGAAACCAATCCGGCGATGGAGGAAGACTTCGACAGAACCGGCGTGCTCTAAACCGTATCTTCCGGACCATGAGCCGATTTTCAGCAACTGGAGATCGTTCTCCATTAAACTCTGCCTTGCCGTCATCCAACCCAGCAAGACCCATGAACACAGTGTGTGTGTGTGTATGTGACTCAGCTGGAGCAATAAAATCACAAGCCAACCTGACCAGCCTATATGGATTCAATCCAGCAACCCATGAGCCTTGGCCCAACAACATGTGACTCAGAAACCCATTAGCAATCTAACCCAACCAAGCCCAAAGACCACAACAGCCCATAACCGAACCCCGCAGCCCAACTGATCAACTCAATAACCCATTTAACCCAGAACCCGGTCAGATCGTAACCCATAACCGTGACCCATAACAGCCCATAACCCGAGCCCAACCCTTGAACCCAGCCCATACCCGAGAACCCATTTAACCCGTGATCCATAGCCCGAGTTCATGACCCACTGAACTGACCCGAATCCAAACCCATGACCCGAACCCGACCCGCCGGTGACCCATCTCCGGCAGACTTCCGGCGAACTTTCTGGCGACTTTCCGGCAGACTTCCGGCGACTTTCCGGTGACTTTTCCGGCGATTTCCCGTGACCGAACTCATCGTTTTCACGGAATTTTCTAGTGAAAATTCTTAGTTAATAAACTAAGAAAATATACAAAGAGGATTAAGCTCGATCCCGATATTATGGGAAATCCAAGTAAGGGAACCCTTTGCCCCTTCTCAAATTATTATATTATTTTAATTATATTCCTTTATTTGCAAAATTTTGAATTTGACTATTTTGATTCGGTATTTCAAATTATTTTTTTATATAAAGTTTTAAATTGGTTTTGATGTGAAAATTATTAAGTATAAATAATATTCTTGAAATCGTGATTTTAAGTAAAAACCCTCCAACACGTTGCCCTATATATACTAGTAAAGAATGAGAAAGTTTTGTGAGAAGATATGCAAGAAAAGAATGAGAAAGTTTTGGGAGAAAACTCTTTGAGTTATATATAAAGGAGAAATATTTTTTGAAAAAGGGGCACGTGTGTGGAGGAGATTATATTTTGAGGCCTAGACCCGCTGAGATTCGAGACCCTTCAAGATTTAGCTCGGTACCGTAGCTCGAGATGGAAGCGCACCCGCTGGTTCGCTTAGTGACAGCGGTATCTGTCTCTATGTCAGTCTAAGTGCACTTCAATTAATTAGCTGATGGGGGTGGGGCCTGTGGCCACAGGTAAACCGCGTTACTCACCCAAGGTCAACGCATCGACCGCGCAACCCTACTTACACAGGGCGTAATAGTGTATTGGCATATATTATGACTAATGATTATTTCAAATATATATATATATTAATTGTGTATAAAAAGGGAGTTTTTGACAAATGTTTTGGAGATTTATAAAAGGGAGTTTTTACACAAATGTTTTGGAGATATTTAAAAGAAGTTTTTGACAATTGTTTGAAGATTTTCAAAAGAATTTAACTCAACTGTTTTATGGTTGAGGATTCCTTACTGAGCATGTTTTTTTGTGCTCACCCCTTATTTTGTTTTTGTTTTCAGGTTATGAACAGAGAGACGTAGGTGGCCGGGATGGGATCTAGGAATGCATTAGGACATTTCATTTATATTACCCCATAATTTTCAGTTATTGTATTTTTACAATTAAACGACCGTTTCCGCATTTATTAAAAACTCTGATATTTTGAAATCATTATTATTTTTATTTATTTAAATCAGCATACTAGTTAAGATATTTGGCAGACCTTACGAATCTTTGCAGTTTAAAGAGAAAAGTGACGAACCTAACCCATAGCGGTTTGGGGGCGTTACATGTACGGTAATACCCGGTATTATCACATGCTTAATTATTAATTCGTTAATGTGAAATTAAAGCACGTGTCAGGATTAATAGTTTTAATCCTTGCTTTTATAAGTAATATATATATATATATGTTGGTGTAAAATTGGCTTCATTCTGTTGGACAAAATCACTTTTATGTAATGATGCTTTTATACGGGGAAGCTGCTTTATCTAGAGTCTACACTTCTATTATGTTCTTCAAAAAGTCTGTGGGGATTTCAAGGCAATTAAATTTGGTTCCCTTGCAACCGTCCGGAAGCAACTGTCCAAGCATCATCCGTTCGGACGACGAGAACTTTCAGTCCGGACCTTCCTTTGTGTCGAGAAGCTTCGAACTGTTCCAGCTTGCATCCGTCCGAACGTTTCAGCAGCATGTCTGGACGCCACTCAGTGTTCGATTAGCTATGGGATTTCTTCCCAAAACAAAGATATGGGAAGACAACTGCAACCGTCCGGACGATGTGGACTCCCATTCGGACGCGCTCATCCATAAGGCAAGTCATGCATTCAAAATCCAGACGTTCGGACGTTTGTCTTCATGGTCCGAACGCGCGAGCTTCATATATAGAAATTGCGTGCATCAGATCAATCATTCGGAAGATAGATGCTATGGTCGGGAGACGCTAAGCCTTGATATGAAAATTGTATGCAGCTAAAGTGCGACCGTCTGAGCACTAGGGTAGCACCGTCCGGATACGGCTCAAATCAGGAAAGAATTTCAGCTAATTTTGGAAAGCTGATCGCATAGTTGTTCGTCTGGAAGTCTTATGACTATTGTCCGGATGACGCCTAGGTATTTCAAGTCAGACACTCATTTGAATCTACAACCTATAAATAGAGGCCTCTAGGCTTGAGAATTGTAAGAATTCGGTATTGAATTCCGTAGTGCTTAGAGAGTTATATTTTAGACTTATTGTGCTAAGTTACTCTTTCTCAAGCTGTTGCCATTGTGTGCTATTGTTGCGCTAAACTGAAGTCTATCTTAGGGGTTGGCCCTAATGTAAAGGATTCCATTGAAGACCCCTTCAAGTAGGAGACTTGGTTGGGAGGCGTTCGTGTTGGGTTACACGTCAGAGTTCAAGGTATGACCACTACATAAGGTTATATGAGTGCTACTGCTTTGTAACTAGTCTTGTCTTTTGAATAGTGGATATCCTGAGTTTGGCTGCCTTGGAGTACTTTTTCTCTCAATTGAGTTACCACTTCGTCAACAAAATATCTGTCTCCTTTAATTCCGTATTTTGATATTTTGTTGGACACTTTTGGCACACACTTGTGAAAGTTAGAAGTCATCCTTAATTTTCAGTTGGCATCAGAGCTTGGTACACTCTGTTTAAGATTCAATTCTTGAGTGTTATCCTTCCTTTTGACTTCTAGTTTTATTTCAAATGTCTTTAAATCTTAATAATGTTCCTGCCTTTGATGGCACGAGCTATGGCTATTGGAAAGCTCGTATGCGATTCTTTTTAAACTCCATTGACTATTGGAAAATTGTTTAAACTGGTTGGACTAAGCTAGCAGATGCAACTCCCAAAACAGTCACTGAGAAAACCGCATTACTTACCAATGATAAAGCCCTCCATGCTCTATCTCAAGCACTCTCACAGTCTGAATTCGCAAGAATCTCAAACTATGACTCTGCTAAAGAAGCATAGCAAATCTTGGAAACAACATATAAAGGCACCAAACTTGTTAAATCTGCCAAACTTCAAATGTTGATTTCCAGATTTGAAGAAATTAAGATGTTGGAGGAGGAGACATTTGGAGAGTTTTACTCCAAAATGAGCAACCTAAGAAACTCAATGGTGAGTCTTGGGAAACTTGTCTCGGATGCAAAACTCATCTGTAAAATTCTAAGATCTTTCCCTGAGCATTTCAGGATCAAGGTGACAACCATTGAAGAAAGCAAAGACTTGGAAGAAATGAAGATTGAAGAGTTGGTAGGATCTCTTCAAACATATGAGCTGTCCTTGCCCTCGGTCAAAAAGGTGAAGACCATTGCCCTAAAAGCTTCCTAAAAGAAGGTCGAAGTCTCATCTAAAGACGACTCTGAGGATGAAGAAAAAGTTGTGGCCATGCTGGCCAAAAATTTAGGAAGATTAATGAGGAATGAGCGATTCAAGGAGAAATTTTCCGAAAGAATAAAGAAGACCCACAGAGAATCTGAACCTGAGGAAGCTGAGAAGAAAGATCCCAGAGGCCAAAGATGTTTTGAATTCTCAGGGTTTGGGAATATACGGGCTAACTGTGGGAACCTCAAGCAGGGTGATAGGTGCTGAATGTTACACATTCAAGCCCCTTAATTTACATATGTTAAGCTCTTAGTTTTGTTATAGTTTGATGTTTTGTGTTGTTTTCTTGTATTTTACAGGTTTTAGAAGAAAGTCCATCAAATTACAAGATTATAACAAAGTCGGCAAACTCACTTTTGGAAAAATTCAACTCCAAATCAATTTTGAATTGAAGGAAAGAGAAGTCGGCAAAAAATCGTTATTTTTGGAAAGAATCCAGAATGAGCACATCTTAGTAATTTAATCATAACTTTTGGTTCAACCATTGAATTGAGATGAAATTGGTGGATTTGGAAAGATAATAAAAGATTCTACAAATATGTCAGAAATAGGTTTTTTCTAATTCGGACGTTTAACATGCCAAATTTCAGAAATTTCAGAAATTTGGAATCATTTTCCTGCTTGGATGGAAATGTCAGAAAATGAAAAGACTTGTACTTATTCTATTTGGACTAGAAGACCTATTTATAATTTTTTTAGGATTTCCAGAGCTTCTTTAATCCCTATAAATAGGCCTTTAACCTTTGAAGAAAAATACACACAAGCTTTGAGGAAGAATCAAAGGCTACATCAAGAAAGAGGTTCTTTCTAATTTTTATTTTCTTTCTTCCTTTATTTATTTCCTGTACGTATATAATTTTAGATTATATTAGTTGTAACTAATACTTTAGTTAGGGCTCGATTGAAGCTTTAATTATGTCTCGTTAGGGTTTTCAATTGGTGCCTTTGCTACAATTCATATATTGATGCTTAACTTGATTATTTTCCATTTTCTTGAATTCCACTCATGTTTATGCTTGATCATCATATGCATGCATGGACGATGTTCACAATGCCAATGTTACTATCATAACTTGATACTTAATACTTACCAGCCATAAGGGAATGGTATCTTCTCCTAAAGCTATTGATTTCCCTTAGCAACGAGTTAGGCATGGTATCCACTTTAACTCTTTTCTTCTTTGAAGGATTTAGCATGGTATGTATTAAGTTTCTTAGTATTTTGGCCTCATTCTGCGTTTTGGACAAAATCACTTGTATGTGAAAAGATGCTGTAAACAGGGTATTCACTATTCAGAGCTCTCTTAGAAGACTTTGCACAGCGAAGATTTCGGTTCCCTGTCAGCCGTTCGGACGATCGAGCCATCCCGTTCGGACGCTCATCTAACCACTGTTCCATCCGTCTGAACGACGTGCCATACCGTCCAGATGCCAGTTAGACCAAGCATCATCCGTCTGGACGACGTGCACTTCCGTTTGGACCCTCCACTGTGTCGAAAAGGTTCTATCTAGCTTGCATCCGTCCAAACATTTCAGCAGCAAGTCCGGACGCCTCTTGGTTCTCGACCAGTCTCAGATACTTTCCAAGTTCCGATAAAGGAAAGATCGTCCAACCATCCGGACGATGTGGTATCCCATCCGGACGCGAGTCTTCGTAAGGTAAGAATCGCAATTCAAATATCCCCATCCGGACGTCTGTTAGCCTTGGTTCGGACGCGCGTACAACTAATATGGAAATTGCCGATTCAACTTCAACTGTCCGGATGACTACCTCTCATGGTCCGGACGCGCGCATAGCAGATATGGAAATTGCGTGTTGAAGTTCAGCCGTCCGGACACTCATCCCCCATGGTCCGGACTCGCGAAGCCTTATAAGGAAATTACTTGTAGCGGACGTGCGACCGTCCGGACGATGTGCCATCCCGTCTGAACATGCTCTTAAACAGGAAAGATTTCTCAGCAAAATTTTCAGAAAATCCTGTCGCACAGTTGTCCGTCCGGACGGCCCATGTCCACCGTCCAGACGGCGCCCAGCTATATTTTGCCTGACGCTCATTTGAGCCCCCAGCCTATAAATAGAGGTCCCTGGGCATTGAGAACTACAAGAATTCGGTATTGAATTCCACATTTGCTCAGAGACGTGATATTTCCTTTGAAGCTATTTCAAGTGTGCTGTTGCTGCGCTACATCTGAAGTCTAACTTAGGGGTTGGCCCTAAGGTAAAGGATTCCATTGAAGACCCCTTCAGGTATGAGACCAGGTTGGGAAGCGCTCGTGTTGGGTTACACGTTAGAGAGCAAGGTACGACCACTGCATTGGGTATATGTGAGTGTTACTATCTTGTATCTAGCTATGTCTTCTGAATAGTGGAATTCTTGGGTTTGGCTGCCCCAGAGTGGTTTTTCTCTTGATTGAGTTTCCACTTCGTCAACAAAAATATCTGTGTCATTTACCTTCCGTTGTGTTTATTTTTGTTGACACTTTGCGCACACACTTGTCGTTTTATTTAGAAGTCAAATTTCAATTTTCAATTGGTATCAGAGCTTGGTACACTCTGTGCAGATTTAATTCTTGAGTGTTATTTCTTTTTGACTTCTATATTATATCTCAAACTCTTAATTCTGTTCCTGCCTTTGATGATACGAACCATGGCTATTGGAAGGCACGTATGCATTTCTTTTTGAAATCTGTTGACTGTTGGGGTATTGTTGAAACTGGTTGGACTAAACCAGAGGATGCAACACCTGAACTAGCCCCTTAAAAGAACGCACGCCTTTCCAATGATAAAGCCCTCTATGCTCTGTGCCAAGCACTTTCACCTTCTGAATTCGCAAAGATTTCAAACTGCGAATCAGCCAAAGAAGCATGGAAAATCTTGGAAACAACATATGAAGGCACGAAACTTGTTAAATCTGCCAAACTTCAAATGTTGATTTCGAGATTTGAAGAAATTAAGATGTTGGAAGAATAGACTTTTGGAGAGTTTTACTCCAAGATGAGTGACCTGAGGAACTCCATGGTGAGTCTTGGGAAACCTATCTCGGATGTAAAACTCATCCGAAAAATTCTAAGATCTTTGCCTGAGCGTTTCAGGATCAAGGTGACCACCATTGAGGAAAGCAAGGATCTTGAGGAAATGAAGATTGAAGAGCTGGTAGGATCTCTTCAAACATATGAGCTGTCTCTACCCCCGGTCAAGAAGTTGAATACCATTGCCCTAAAGGCTTCCAAGAAGAAGGTAGAAGCTCCATCTGAAGATGACTCTGAGGATGAAGAAAAAGCTGTGGCTATGTTAGCTAAGAATTTCAGAAGACTAATGAAAGATGATCGGTTTAAGAAGAATTTTTTTGAAAGAGTAAAGAAACCTCCCAGAGAAGCTGAACCTGAGGAAGAAGAGATGAAAGACCCCAGAGGACCCTCGATGTTTTGAATGCTCAGGCTTTGGGCATATCCAGGCTGATTGTGGGAATCTTAAGAAGGGCAAGGGAAAGGCATACAACATGACTCTCAGTGATGAGTCAGAAGAAGACGTTCCAGAGTCTGAAAAATTTCTGGCCTTTGTAGCCCCATATGTTGAAGAAGAAGACTCGTATTACTCGGAGCATAGTGATAATGAGGAAGAGCTCAAGGAAGCCTACAAGACACTCTACCTAGAGTATGAGAAGCTGAGGGAAGGCCGTAAGCAGCACTTCTCTGATCTGAATAGCCTGCAAATTGATAAGAGTTCATTGTTGCTTAGAATACAAGAGCTTGAATAAAAATTACTAGAGACACAACTCCAGCTAGAGAGAGTCACTGATGAGAAGTTGACTCGTATGTTGTCCATCCAGAAGAGCCCAACTGACAACTGGTCTCGGGTATGTAGCTTCATCTTTTGATGCTCTTTCTTCTCCAAAGATTGTGTTTGTGAAGCCTACAGTCTCAGAGCCTCCTCCCACTGTTGAAGATAAAGGGAAGGACAAGGTTAACGATGATGTTCCAGGCGCTCAGGAGCCACATTCCATCAGAAGACCTCCTATATGCCACCATTGCAGTTTAAGTGGGCATGTTCGTCCTCAGTGCTCCCTCCTAAAAGCACAAAAGGCCAAAGCAAAGAAAGATGTTCCTAGACAAGCTCATCATGGCACTAGACCTAAGGCCCAAAATCAGACTCTATGGCATCAGGCACCTTATCAAGCACCATTGTGACAAGCACCAAGGTATCAAGCTCGATAATATCAATCACCTAGGTCTCATGCTCCTTAGGCCCAGGCATCTCAGCATCAATGGCCTCAGCAACGGTTTGCACCGGCCAAGCACCTTAGAAGGCCACAGAAGTTGGAAGCCAATCAACACCACAATGAGCCACCTATCTGGATGCAGAATATGATGGAGTGGATGATGACGTCTTAACATCAACCACCCACAAGAAGGCAGGCTTGGATCAAGAAGGACCGTCACCCCATGAGGGGGAACAAACGCAACTAGCAGGTTCGGGTGTTCATGCCTAGGTTTGATTGCTTATTTTGCTGTTATTTTTGCAATCTAGGAACTAGTGGTACTTTGCTTTTGCCCCCTATTTTGTTTGGAGAGCTTTGCAGGTGTTTATTGGGGAAGACAAAAAAAGCAGGTCGAGCAACTATTTTTCTGTATTGGCATCATTAGGTTTGATCTTGCCTTGCATATGATGTTTTTTTCCATATTGCATTTTTTTATAATAATAATAAAAAAAAAATTGTGGGGAGAATTTGCAGGATAATTTTTTTTTCCTTGGCCTATCAGATAATTGCATGTATTTTCTCCTGATATCTCAATTCTTTGGGTATTAATTTACTTTGCTTAGATATAATTGAGAGTTTTTGACTATAATTTGCCAAGTGTTTTCTTGTATATGCAAAGGTAGGATAACTTCTTTTCTCATGCGATGAAAAATGTGCACTATCCACGACTCCCCTAAAGGTACATTTTTCCTTCTTTGACTTTGTGTTTCTAGAAATTCCAGATAAAAGAAGAAGTTTTTTTTTTAAAAGATGACCAAATTGACCACATGCTAGTTGAACCTAGCACCTATAAACTCTGGAATTCCCTTTAGTTTGCAGCACCATAAGAAACAAGCAGTTAATCATATGATTTCTGTGTTTTTGAGTATATATTCACTGCTTATGTGCTACATTTGCTGTATGCCTTGCCCTCTACGTGCAAGTAAAACATTACATTGTCCTTCATGGTACAAGTAAAACAATTAGGTGTTGCATCTCAGGGGGAGTGTATCAGATGAGGGTGGCTAGGCCCTAGTAAGTTATAAGGTTTGACTTTTGGCTTATCTTCCAGTTATTTTACCTCTTGTCTAGAAAATCTGGTTACTCTTTGTCATGTCATCGAAAGTCTTACCTTGATGGTTTCTGTCTTCACTCACACACGCATTGCATGAGTTGAGTTGGCTAGTTGAATTTTGCATATGTAGGAACTTATTTGTGCTGATTAATTTCTCAACTCTTTCTTATATCTCTGCTTAGTATTGAGATGCTCTTTGATTGTGTCATCAGTGGTTTATACATCCGTGTTCTGAAACTGACTTGAAAAATTTGATTTCTATGAATTTTCCTCAGTTTTCTGTTGTTTCAGTGTGGAGCGTCCGGACGGTCTCTATTGGCGTCCGGATGGATAAGTGGTCCGGACGGTACTCAATTGGAGTTCGGATGGGAATGGAGCCCAATCTTCCAGACGAGACCTGATTGCGTCCAGACACTCGCGGCAACCACCGGGCGGACGGTTAATAAAACCGTCCGGACGTGTGCGACCTGTTTGCTTGTTCCCAATGCAGCGCATGTCCGGACGAAGTTATTGCACAGTTCGGACGGAGGCCCCACAGAGGCTATATATACCCCAGAATCGCCATTCACTCTTATACCCCACATAATCTACTCTTTGGCATTTTGTGAGTGATTGTTTTTGGTGTTTTTGGAGTAATTTCTTCCCTAATTGTCTTTTGTGCATTCTCACTTCATTCCAGGTATTTTTCTAGTATCTTTCTATTTAAGTTTTGTTAGTATTTTGGCCTTATTCTGTGTTTGGACAAAATCACTTATGTGTAAAGATGCTGTAAACAGGGATTCCACTTGTCAGAGAATTTTCAGATGACTCTGCATTGCGAAAAAGATAGAAGATTTCAGACCCCCTGTCAGCCGTCCGGACGACATGTCATCCCGTCCGGACGTCCATCTGTCCACTGTTCCATCCATTTGGACAATGTGTTCATCCCGACCTGACGCCAGACAGACCAGTATCACCCGTCCGGACGACGTATCTTTCCGTCCGGACCCTTTACTGTATTGAGAAGCTTTTGTTCCATCTTGCATCCGTCCGGACGTCTCAGCAGCCCGTCCGGACGTCCATCAGTGATCGACCAGCTTCAGATTCTTTCCAAGTTCAGAATATGGGAAGATTGATACACCATCTGGACGATGTAGTTTCCTGTCCGGACGCGCTCATAAATAAGGCAAGAATCGCAATTCAAATATCACCGCCCGGACGTCAGTCAGCCTTGGTCTGGACGCGCGTGCAACTAATATGGAAATTGCCGATTCGACTTCAACCATTCAGACGCCTGCCCTTCATGGTTCGGACGCGCGCATAACTGATATGGAAATTGTGTGTTGAAGTTCAGCCGTCCGGATGCTCATCCCCAATGGTCCGGACGTGCGAAGCCTTATATGAAAATTACTTGCAGCGGACGTGCGACCGTCCGGACGTCAGTATCTCACCGTCCGGACGTGAATCTTAAACATGAAAGATTTTCAACGAAATTTTCAGAAAATCCTGTCGTACAGTTGTCCTTCCAGACGGCTCAGGTTCACCGTCCGTACGGCGTTCGTACATATTACAGCAGTCACCCATTCTGCACCTCAACCTATAAATAGAGGCCCCTGGGCATTGAGAACTTCAAGAATTCGGTATTGAATTCCACAAGAGCTCAGAGAAGTTCAAGATCCCTCTGAAGTCGTCACAAGTGTGCTGCGCTACATCTGAAGTCTATCTTAGGGGTTGGCTCTAAAGTAAAGGATTCAATTGAAGACCCTTTCAGGTAGGAGACCTGGTTGGGAAGCGTTCGTGTTGGGTTACACGTCAGAGAGCAAGGTACGACCATTGCATCGGGTTAATGTGAGTGTTACTATCTTATATCTAGCTTCGTCTTCTGAATAGTGGAATTCCTGGGTTTGGTTGCCCTAGAGTGGTTTTTTCTCTTGATTGAGTTTCTACTTCGTCAACAAAAATCTGTGTCTTTATTTTCCCTTGTGCTTAATTTTTATTGACACTTGTGCACACACTTTACTTTTAGAAGTCAATTTTGATTTTCAAGTTTATTTATTTTAAACTGTTAGAGATTTATTTTTGGAATGAAGTTGAAATTATGTGATGCATATCTACTATATTGGGAGTATTTTTAATGATGTTTTTAGGACTCAATTGTGATAAATTCTGTTTTTATTTTAGCAAAAGTCATTTTTACTGCTGTTATTCTGCCCAATATTTTTCATGACCTAAGAAGACTATCATTTTGGATTTTTCCTGCAAATCTTGTTGGTTTCTTGTGTAGAATCATGTCTGCAGGCTGTCCACCACGCAGGGTCCGTTAGAGGACTGTGGAAGATAGGGCTGCAATCCAGGCCAAGACTATGGATCGCACCGTCATTGCTGAGCGGAACGTCATCCGGTCCGATATCATGGTGCCACCTCTGGATAGCATCCATGCCATTATCCAGACATACAACTGGGTATATCTCCACAGCTGTGCTTGTTTGGTGTACACCAGACTGGTAAAGCTCTACTACGCTAACCTGGAAGTGGTGCAGAACGATGATCGTGGATTGGTGCTTTAGTCCACCGTTACAGGCCATATCATCATTGTTGATCCTCAGGTCATCAGTCACATCATCCGAGTCCCAGTGCTCGAGATTTCTGCCAGCCCATACAATGATGTGGTGCTTCCTCCTTCCCTGGATGATCTCAGGGAATTCTTTCATGCCATTCCCCAAGGCGAGGAGCGCTCTACCTCCATCAGGATTGGTGCCCTGTCTCCCTCCCACCGCATGCTGGCCAAGATCATTCAGCAGAACATCTGGCCAATTGCTCGACGCAGTGATCTTATCCTGAAACGGACCCAGTTTGTCTATGCAGTTCACCTTCGCTTGCCTTTTTGCCTGTGCAAGCATATTCTAGGTGTTATGTTGGAGGCCCGTGATGAGGGAAATGTCGGTCTCCCATTTGGCTACCTACTCACTCAGATTATCCTCCAGTTGGGAGTCGATGTCACTGGCGAACCGAAGATGAAGATCCAGCAGCCCATCAGCAAGCAGACTTTGATGAAGTCCAATGCGCAGCTGCGGAGAGATGACTCTGATTATGAGATGCCCATAGCTACTACCATGCCTGTTGGTTTTCCGGAGATGGCTTCATCTTCCCAGACCGTCCCGCCATCTTAGCCGGAGGTCAACTATTCCCAGATCATGGAGGCCCTTGCTGCCATTCAGGGGGGGATGAGCAGCATGCAGGTGACTATGTCCTCCATGCAGTAGGAGATACACTCCATCAACCTGCGTGTAGAGCAAAACCAGCTGGACCTTCAGGAGTGCCTGAAGTTTCATCATCCTAGTAGCAGTGATGATGAGGATGATGCAGATAGAACTATACCTCTGCCTGAGGATGTTTGATTCCCTCTTGTTTTGTTTTGTTATCTTTTTGTTTAAAACTTTTGGCTTATGTAAAACTTTTTTACTTATATTACTCTGTTTCCCAGGTCCTTCTGAGACCGTTAGAGGGAGTAAATTTTATTATAATTGATGTGAATTTTAATTGTACTCGCAAATGCACGAATCGTTTGTAATAAAGGATTTTGCAAGTGCGAAGTCGATCCCACAGGGAATCGTTTGTAAAAGAAAAACAACATAAAGTAAATAAAGTAAAATAAAACAAAAGAAAATGTACTAAGGTTTTGGAATCCACACCCACCAAATCATAGCAACATATTCTCATGTTCATCAATACACATCCGAAGTTCTCACCATACAACTCTTATGTATGTTCTACTATGCTTAAAAAAATCATTAAATCATTCAATGAATCTGTTATTTGCACAAATCATAAAAGATATCCGGTTTAAACCAAATCATCAAATGTATCTGTAGAATGAAACACAATGAATATCCAACGTTTTGATAAATAAAAACTGAAGCAATCAATTATGTGAAATTATCTTAAATCATCAAATGTATCCATGAATCACAAAAGATATCCAAGAATCATCCCACAAATTGAAAAGAAGTAAAACATTGAAAAAATTAAACCAAATAAAATCGGATAGTATAAACTTACATGAAAATATTGTTGCTCTACAATGGTGAGGCTTCATCCTCAACCTTAGTTGAAAAATTAGCTACACATGGCTATGAAAAATAAATTCTAAACTAAAGAAAAAACTAAACTAAAAAGAAAAGAATATCTTTGGTCTCTAGCTTCTTTTCTCTTTTTTCTTGAGCCTTAAATGTCTATTTATAGGGAGAAAACAAATCCTAAAAGCCCTAGAATTCCTAGAAAAATCGGAGGTTAGTCTCCTAGTTTGAGTAGGAAACTCAAAACACAATCCAATAAGGAAAAGGACTCTAAATCCGTCCAGATTTGCGGTCTTTTATTACGGGACACTTTTGGCATAGTAGATGTCCGAATTAGGAAAATCCTATTTTACAATGATTTGTAGAAAATTAAGATATCTTTCCAACACCGCTTGATTCACCTTAATCGAATACTTGAGTGGAAAGCTATGGCCAAAAGATTGTGACATATGCTGAATTTAAAATTTAGTCCTCTCCTTGATTTGGTTGAATATAACCACATCATCTAGGTCTTCTCAAAGTGTGCTTTCTTTCACTATAAAGCTATTGTTTTCTCTCAATGACCTGCAAAATACTAAAATACCAAAACTAACAAAAAACATTTGAAAATAACAAAACTAAAGGTTTAGTAAATGCAAATTAAGGGGTCTACATATGTAATATTTGGCACTCATCAAATAACCATAAACTTACATTTTGCTAGTCCCTTAGCAAAACACAACAAAACATAACATAAAATGAAAGCTTGAAACATGAATCCTCTTTCGTTGGAGAAACGATTGCATTTAGCGTATGCAACAAGCCTTTTAAACCCCTAGGACTCCCTAGTGGACGAGTGAAGTCTCGTGAGGGTTTGCCAGGAATGATATCCATAAACATTTTAAAGCACTATGTTGTTGAAAAACAAGAATCCACAGAAACACATGGTTCAAATATCATGAGTAAGTTTAACAAACTGAACAACATACTCATATCATCAGGACATCAAAAATCATTCAACTCATAGTTGGAAAATTGAGACAACTCAGGTTCAATGAGTGCAAAGTGAGATTAACAAAGACTCATGAGGTTTCAATTTTTCTCAAAGTTTGTGTACCTCAAAATTCATAGGAATCTCATCAGATGAAAATAACCAAGGCTTAAATCAAAATGTGCATTTTTTTTATTTTTTATTTCCTCTCTTTTCTTTTCTTTTTTTTTTTTTTTTTTTTTTTTTTTTTTTTTTTTTTTTGTGTAGGATGTGCAATGCTTGACTCCCTTATGCTTTCTAATTGACCTATGTAATGAGTGTTGGGCCAGTAACTCCCAAACCAGATGGTTTGAGGGCACTAGATGTAGAAACATTCCTAAGGGCTTAATTACTCAAGTCAAAAAGGCTACGAAGTCAAACTAGCCATACGATCAACCAAATTGAATTTCTCATCTTTTGACGCGAACACTCAATGCTTAGTGAGGCAAGAGGCCCGGTTACTCAATGACAACTCAAACTGATGATATTATTGATTTTTTTTTTTTAATTTAAGCCAAGGTTTCATCAACAAATCATCTTACAAATCTCAAGACACACATTCCTTAATTCAAATCTCATTCCTCACAGAACCAATGCTAATTTGCTTGTGAGAAATAATTCAAACAAGTGAAGTCTCTCTAATCCAACATGTGAGTCAAAAGATTCAGAATTCTAAAGACATACAGTGTTCACATTTTAAACAAACCAATGATATGCAAACCACAGTTACGATGTAATCATGCTCAAACAACAATATAACACAATTTTTTATTATTATTATTTTGGAAATTTTGTTAAACAAAAAGACAAACAATTTTTTTTTTTTTTTTTAGATAAAAAAGACAAATAAACAAACATTTTTTTTTGAACAAAAACACAAATAAACAAACAAACAAACAAATAGACAAAGTGTTTTTCCATACCTCCAAACTTGAATTACACATTGTCCTCAATGTGTAGTATAGAAATACATTATCAGAAGTAAGGAAACATCAAGGTGCGAAAAAGGCCAGGGCATCCCCCAAACTTAAACACCAAAACACTTGTCAACAAAATTAATAGCAATATTTTCTCATAGAAACAAACATCAAATGGTTAATTGTTGTCAGTTCAAAATAAATTAACAAGAAATTAAATGAAAAAGTAAAAAGAACTCAGAAAGTAAATGCAGAAAATAAAATAACAAAGAGAATTACCATACCTGCCTCGATCATGTGGATGTCCAACCAATCCCTTCCACCCTTTCTTCTTTAAAATTTGATAGCACTCTGGGAGGATGTTTCCCCATCGTAGGTAGCCAACTTGCTTGCTTGAAAATATTTTCTTGGGACGATGATTCCTAGATTTATGCCATTGTCTGCATAAATCCTTGAGAATCTTGGCATACGATGGCACTTTGAGACATTGAAGAATTAAAGCTTTGGATTCATGATGTGTCTCAAGAGGGACAATGATGAAGGAATGAGCGTCAGTACTCACTTCCTTGTCATTGGACAGACTTGTATTTGCTGGGGGCTCAATTTTTTCTTTATGTTCAACTTGCTCCTCTTGTTCAATTTGGTCTCTGTGTTCAATTTGCTCCTCTTTCTCTTCTTGCTCGTCTATGTCATCCACTATTTGATCCTCTTTTCCTTCTTCCCCTATGTGCTCAATTTTCTCATCTTTTCCTTCCTGCTCCTCTATGTTATCCATAATTTCCTTACTCTCGAGTATGGTGGTGTCAGGGACATGTTCATGACAATAATGGCTAGCATCATCCTCATCAATCATGTAGTGCCCTTCAGCCATCAACTGACTTTGAAGCTCTTCTTCCTCCATTCTGTTGAATTCAGCAACCAGATAATCAATATGTCCTTCTATCTTGGCATGATTCTGTATATTCTCGTTATCGCTTATAGAGCCGGTCTTAAGCTCTTGCATAGCCTGGTTATTGCTCATAGTGGCACTCTTAAGCTCTTGCATCATTTGGTTGTTGCTCATGGTTACCTTCTTAAGCTCTTGTATATTTCGGTTGCTTGTCTGAATGAATGCTTGGAGTGTTTCTTCCAATGATAATCTTTGAGGAAGGCGATCATATGATGAAGGGTTATTGGAAGATTTGTGATCGAACTGCGGATATGCAGGATTGTGCAGTTCATGGTATTGGGGAGCACAATTTTCCTTGGCTTGAGCTTGCCACAAGCAATTAGGATGGTTCCTTCTGTCCGAATTGTAAACATTGGAATTTGAATCGAAACCCGGACTAGAGAAATTTGTGTTCATCTGCTCATAAGAAGGATTGCAGAATTGTCCCCATGATGGACAATTACTAGAACTATGATAAGGATTGGAGCAATATGAACATGGTTTATGTGGGTAAATATTGTGAGTGTAGTTGATAGGAGCAGGTATCCTACCACTAGGGGAAGCATGTTGGGCAGAAAAATTGTTATAATTATCATAAGAAAAATCCATGCTTCACTCTCACTTTTTAACATGCAAATCTCCCACATAAAACATCAACCAAATTTTTATTTTTTTAAAAAATAGGAATAACAAAAACAAATTGTAAATAAATAAATAAATCCTAATTATAACTGAAAGATAAAATCAAATTAGAAATAAACAATTTTCAAAAATTCAAACAATTCCCCGGCAACGGCGCCAAAAACTTGATTTGAATTTTAATTGTACTCGCAAGTGCACGAATCGTTTGTAATAAAGGATTTTGCAAGTGCGAAGTCGATCCTACAGGGAATTGTGTTCTTGAAAACAAATTTATGACTAAATTAATTAAATCTTAACCTAGTTCCAAAAAAGCGTTTGATTTTTTATAAAAAGAAAAACAACATAAAGTAAATAAAGTAAAATAAAACAAAAGAAAAGGTACTAAGGTTTTGGAATCCACACCCACCAAATCATAGCAACATATTCTCATGTTCATCAATACACATCCGAAGTTCTCACCATACAACTCTTATGTATGTTCTACTATGCTTAAAAAAATCATTAAATCATTCAATGAATCCGTTATTTGCACAAATCACAAAAGATATCCGGTTTAAACCAAATCATCAAATGTATCCGTAGAACGAAACACAATGAATATCCAACGTTTTGATAAATAAAAACCGAAGCAATCAATTATGTGAAATTATCTCAAATCATCAAATGTATCCTTGAATCACAAAAGATATCCAAGAATCATCCCACAAATTGAAAAGAAGTAAAACATTGAAACAATTAAACCAAATAAAATCGGATAGTATAAACTTACATGAAAATATTGTTGCTCTTCAATGGTAAGGCTTCATCCTCAACCTTAGTTGAAAAATTAGCTACACATGGCTATGAAAAATAAATCCTAAACTAAAGAAAAAACTAAACTAAAAAGAAAAGAATATCTTTAGTCTCTAGCTTCTTTTCTCTTTTTTCTTGAGCCTTAGAAGTCTATTTATAGGGAGAAAACAAATCCTAAAAGTCCTAGAATTCCTATAAAAATCGGAGGTTAGTCTCCTAGTTTGAGTAGGAAACTTAAAACACAATCCAATAAGGAAAAGGACTCTAAATCCGTCCAGATTTGCGGTCTTTTATTATGGGACACTTTTGGCATAGAAGATGTCCGAATTAGGAAAATCCTATTTCACAATGACTTGTATAAAATTAAGTTATCTTTCCAACACCGCTTGATTCACCTTAATCGAATACTTGAGCGGAAAGTTATGGTCAAAATACTGTGACATATGCTGAATTTAAAATTTAGTCCTCTCCTTGATTTGGTTGAATATAACCACATCATCTAGGTCTTCTCAAAGTGTGCTTTCTTTCACCATAAAGCTATTGTTTTCTCTCAATGACCTGCAAAATACTAAAATACCAAAACTAACAAAAAACATTAGAAAATAACAAAACTAAAGGTTTAGTAAATGCAAATTAAGGGGTCTACATATGCAATATTTGGCACTCATCAAGAATTGGTTTTTATTACTCTGTTTTACCCTTTAAACCTTTGTGACAAAAAGGAGGAGTAATTTTTTGTTTGGACAGGGAATGTATTTCCAAACCGGTCAAATGATTTTTTGTCCTAGAATGGTCAAAGGGGGAGTTTGTTAGTATTTTGGCCTCATTCTGTGTGTTTGGACAAAATCACTTGTATGTGAAAAGATACTGTAAACAGGGATTTCACTATTCAGAGCTCTCTCAGAATACTTTGCACCGCAAAGATTTTGGTTCCCTGTCAGCCGTCCGGACGCTCATCTGACCACTGTTCCATCCGTCCGGACGCCAGTCAGACCAAGCATCATCCGTCCGGACGACGTGCACTTCCGTCCGGACGTTTCAGCAGCAAGTCCGGACGCCTCTTGGTACTCGGCCAGTCTCAGATACTTTCCAAGTTTCAATAAAGGAAAGATCATCCAACCGTCCGGACGATATGGTATCCCATTCGGACGCGCGTCTCCCTAAGGCAAGAATCGCAATTCAAATATCCATGTACGGACGTCTGTCAGCCTTGGTCCGGATGTGCGTACAACTAATATGGAAATTGTCGATTCGACTTCAACTGTCCAGACGACTACCTCTCATGGTCCGGACGCGCGCATAGCAGATATGGAAATTGCGTGTTGAAGTTCAGCCGTCCGGACACTCATCCCCCATGGTCCGGACACGCGAAGCCTTATAAGGAAATTAATTGTAGCAGACGTGCGACCGTCCAGACGATGTGACATCCCGTCCGGACGCGGCTCTTAAATAGGAAAGATTTCTCAGCGAAATTTTTGGAAAATCCTATCGCACAGTTGTCCGTCCGGACGGCCCATGTTCACCGTCCAGACGGCGCCCAGCTATATTTTGCCTGACACTCATTTGAGCCCCCAGCCTATAAATAGAGGCCCATTGGCATTGAGAACTGCAAGAATTCAGTATTGAATTCCACATTTGCTCAGAGACGTGATATTTCCTCTGAAGCTATTTCAAGTGTGTTGTTGCTGCACTACATATGAAGTCTATCTTAAGGGTTGGCCCTAAGGTAAAGGATTCCATTGAAGACCACTTCAGGTAGGAGACCTGGTTGGGAAGTGTTCGTGTTGGGTTACACGTCAGAGAGCAATGTACGACCACGGCATCGGGTATATGTGAGTGTTACTATCTTGTATCTAGCTATGTCTACTGAATAGTGGAATTCCTGGGTTTGGCTGCCCCGGAGTGGTTTTTCTCTTGATTGAGTTTCCACTTCGTCAAAAATAATCTCTGTGTCATTTACCTTCCGCTATGTTTATTTTTGTTGACACTTTGCGCACACACTTGTTGTTTTATTTAGAAGTCAAATTTCAATTTTCAAAGTTGTTCTTCAAGAAAGCATAAATCAATGGAAACCAGCAAACACACTCAGATTGGAACATGGTATCTCTTCCAATTGTCTTTATGTTGATTAATCCAAGAACCTGTGATGGCGTTCTTTTGTTACTTTATTATGCCCAGGACTCGGTCATCGAAATTGACATAAATAACAAATCCACACCACATGCATATGATGATCAAGCATAAACATGAGAGGAATTCAAGAAAATGGGAAATAATCATGTTAAGCATCAATATATGAATTGTAGCAAAGCACCAATTGAAAAACTTAACGAGACATAATTAGGGCTTCAATCGAGCCCTAACTAAAGTATTAGTTACAACTAATAAAAACTAAAATTATATACATACAGAAAATAAATAAAGGAAGAAAGAAAAGAAAAGAAAAACTAGAAGAACCACCTTCTTGATGTAGCATTTGATTATTCCTCAAAGCTTGTATGTATTTTTTTTTTCAAAGGTTAGAGGCCTATTTATAGGGATTAGAGAAGCTCTAGAAATCCTAGAACAATTATAAATAGGTCTTCTAGTCCAAATAGAATAAGTACAAGTCTTTTCCTTTTTTGAAATTTCCATGCAAGCAGGAAAAGGATTCCAAAATTCGTATAGATTTCTGGTTCTTTATTATGGGGCAATTTTTGCATGGTAAACGTCTGAATTAGGAAAATCTTATGTTTGACATATTTGTTTAATTTTTTATTAGGTTTCCAAAGAAACTAATTTCATCGCAATCCAATACTTGAGTCAAAAGTTATGATTACATTACTGAGATGTGTTCATTCTGGATTCTTTCCAAAAATAACGAATTTTCACCGACTTCTCTTTCCTTAAATTCAAAATTGATTTGGAGTTGAATCTTTCCAAAAGTGAGTTTGCTGACTTTGTTATAATCTTGGAATTTGATGGATTTTCTTCCAAAACCTGTAAAAGACAAGAAAACACAAAAACAATACAAAACATCAAACTACAACAAAACTAAGAGCTTAACATGTGTAAATTAAGGGGCTTGAATGTTTAACATTCAACACTTATCACGGGGAAAAGGGAAGGCTTACAATGTGACTCTCAGTTATGAGTCCGAAGAAGAAGAAGCTCCTGAGCAAGAGAAATTTCTAGCCTTTATGGCTCCACTTGTGAAAGAGGAAGATTCTTACTACTTTGAGCACAGTGATGAAGATGGAGAAGAGCTCAAGGATGCTTACAAAACCCTCTATGTAGAGTTCGAAAAGTTGAGGGAAGCTCGCAAGCAGCACATTCATGAGCTGAACAGTTTACAGACAGAGAAAAGCTCACTACTGCTCAAGATACAGGGGCTAGAGGAGCAGCTGCTAAAGACACAGCTTCAATTTGAGAGGGTCACCGACGAAAGCTGACTCACATGCTGTCAATCCAGAAGAGCCCAACTGACAAGACTGGTCTCGGGTATGTAGCTCGTCTTTCTGATATTCCCTCTACTTCCAAGATTGTCTTTGTTAAGCCTACAATCCCCTAGCCTCCACCCACAATTGAAGATAAAGGAAAGGACAAAATCAATGGAGATATTTCAGCTACTCAGAAGTTACTGACCATCAAAAGATCTTCCATATACCATCACTGCGGACTAAGTTGGTATGTCCAACCCCAATGCTCCCTCCTCAAAGCTCAGAGAGCAAAGGTCAAGAAAGAAGTGCCCAGACAAGCAAATTACGGCACAAGACCTTTAGGCCAGTATCAGACCCCATGGCATCAGGCTCCTTATCAAGCTCCATGGAATCATGCTCCAAGGCATCAGGCTTCTCAATATCAAGCCCCCTGGCAACATGCTACACAGTGCCAGGCTCGTCAGCATCAGCGGCCTTAGCAGAGATTTGTTCCTGCCAATCATAATGGCAAATCCAAGACCAACAAATCCAGGTCCTTTAAAAAGTCGTAGGAGGAGAATGATCAATACTGCAAGGAGTTACCTATTTGGATGCAGAGTATGATGCAGTGGATGGATCAGTAGATGAAGTCTTACCAACAACCACCCACAGGAAGGCAGGCTTGGGTTAGAAAGAAGGAAGATATTCACCCTTTGAGGGGGAATGGACTCACCTAGTCAGTGAAGGTATTCATGCCTAGGATTTGGTTCCTAATCCTCAGGCATTAGGTTTGATTGCATTGCTTATTCTTCTACTGCTATATCTTGTGTTGCTCTGCAATTAGGAACCACTGTTATTTGCCTCCTATTTCTCCTGAGAGAATATTGGAGGTTCTATCTGGGGAAGACATAAAAAGCATGACGGGCGACTGTTTTTCTGTATTGGCAACTTTGATCTTTCATAGGTTTGATCTTGCCTTGCATGCTTATTTTATGATGTTATTTCCATATAGCATATTTTTATATTTTTTTTTAAAAAAAAAAAAATTGGGGGAGAAAATGCAGGGAAGTTTATTTTTCTTTTCTTGGCATGTCAGGCATTGCTTGTATTTTCGCCTGATATCTCAGTTCATTGTGCAGTAATTGACTATGCTTAAATATGATTGAGAGTTTTTGACTTTATATCTGCCAAGTTTTTCCTGTGCATGTAAAAGTTGGATAGTAACTTTCCTCATACGATGAAAATGTGCACTTTTCAAGGTTCCCCTAAGGTACACTTTTCTTCTTTCTCTGACTTCTTGCTTCTGGAAATTCTAAATGAGAGAGATATTTTTGATAAGATGGACAAATTGACCAACATGCTAGTTGAATCTAGAACCAAAAACTTCTAGCATTCTCTCTAGGTTGCAGCACCAACAAGAATCAAGCAATGAGTCTTCTGAATTCTTTGATACATTCTTATATTCACTACTTCTGTGCTGAATTAGCTTTATACCTTGTCCTTCATGGTGCAAGTAAAATTTTATATTGTCCTTCATGGTACAAGTAAAACAATTAGGTGCTGCATCTTAGGGGGAGTGTATCAGATGAGGGTGGCTAGGCCTAGAAAATAATAAGGTTTGACTTTTGACTGATCTTTCATTGATTTTCTCTCTTGTCTAGAAAATCTGGTTGCTTTTTGTCATATCAATGAACTTCATACCTTATTGAGAAAGTCTTTACACAGACACGCATTGTATGAGTTGAGTAATCTATTTAAATTTTCTGGCTACACGAAAATTTACGTGCTGATTAAACTCTAAACTATCCTTTATATCTCTACAAATTTTTGAGATGCTATCTGATTGCGTTATCAGTTGATTATACATGTGTGTTCTGAAGTTAACATTAGGAAAAATATTTCTTTACAGTTTTTCCTTCAATTTTTGTGTGAAGCGTCCAGACAATATCTCCATGAGACTGGATGGATGCGGCTCAAATGGCCGGACGGTAAGGTTACATGTCTGGACACGTGCAGCCTGTCTCATGCTTTGTGGCAACGTGCGTCCGAACGGGTTAGTGAGCAGTCCGGACGAGGACCCCACAGGTTATAAATCGGGTTTCAACCCTAGCCGCCGCATGTTCTTTTGACCCCACTCATTTATTTTTGTACTTTTTGTCTTCTAGTGCGTGTTTTCTCGCGGTTTTTGGCATTTTCTCAGCCTATTTTGTCCATTTGTGCATTCTTCTCTTCTCTCCAGGTAGTTTTTCAGTTCTTGTTATTCCTTTCAGTGTTTTGTTCACTGTTTGAATATTTTATCTTTTAGGGAATGTTTTTGAGATTATAAAATGCATATTTGTGATATCTGATGTGTTGGGATCATATGTTTTGGCACTATTTTGGACTGTATTGTGATATTTACTGATTGTAATTTTTGGAAAAGTCCATTTTACTGCCGTTATAATGCTGAATTTTCTTTTGGAGCTAACAAGAATCTAACATTTTTGAGATTATTTTTGGAAAATCTTGTTGGTCATTTTTGCAGAAACATGTCTGTCGGCAGTCCACAACACAGAGTTCGACAGAGGACAGATGGAGATTTGGCAGCCCTGAGAACCAAAATTATGGACTGACCTGTTATTGTCTAGCGGAACGTTGTTCGTACAGATATTATGGTGGCGCCTCTGGACAGTATCCACGATATTATCCAGACCTACCACTGGGGCTACCTCTACAACTGTGCCGGTGTGGTCCTCACTAGGCTGGTCAGATTTTTTTATGCAAATCTCGAGGTTGTTCAGGATGATGACCGCGGGTTGGTTCTTCTGTCCTCTATGGATGGGCATATTATTATGGTTGATCCTCAGGTTATTGGCTAGATCATTAGGGTTCCCGTGCTCCAGCTTCCTGCCAGCCCATATAATGAGGTAGTCTTGCCTCCTTCTCTGGATGATCTCAAAGAATTTTTCCAGGCTGTCCCTCAAGGTGAGGAGCGTGCCAATACCATCAGGATCGGTGCCCTGTCTATTCCGCACCGCATGCTTTCCAAGATCATCCTACACAATATATGGCCATTTACTAGGCGCAGTGACCTTATTCTAAAGAAGGCACAATTTGTCTATGCCGTTTGCTTACGCTTGCCCTTCTACCTGTGCAAGCATATTTTGGGAGTTATCTTGGAGGCCCGTGATGAGCCGGTCTCCCCTTTGGTTGCCTACTCACTCAAATCATTTTGCAATCAGGCATTGGGGTCACTAGCAAGCCCAAGATGAAGATTCAAAATCCCATCAGCAAGCAGACTTTGATGAAGTCTAATGCCCAACTATGGCGAGACGATCAGGATGATGATGTGCCATCGCCCTCTCTTATTCATGTAGCAGTACCTGATATGGCATCCTCTTCTCAGACTTCTCCGCCACCTCCTTAGCAGGATGCCAATTATGCTCATATTTTGGAGGCATTGGCATCTATACAGGGGGGTATGAGTTCCATGCAGCTAACCATGTCGTCTAAACAGCAGTCCATATCTACCATGCAGCAGTAGGTTCACTCTATTAACCTCCCTGTGGAGCAGAGCCAGCTGGACATCCAAGAGTGTCTCAGGCATCAACATCCATCTAGCAGCGATGATGAGGACGATGCACCTATGGCAGAGGCATCTTTATTTTTTTTTTCTGTGCCTGTGTTTCTTTAGTTATTTTGTGATTTTGAGACTATTGATCCTTTTTTTTTGGATTATTTGGATACTATTACTCTGTTTACTCTTGTCCTTCTGAGACAATTAGGGGGAGAATTTTTATGTGGTTTTCCTAATTACTCTGTTTTACCCTTTGTCCTTTTGTGACAAAAAGGGAGAATGATTTTTGATTTGGATCGGGATTGTATTTCTAAACCGGTCAAGCGATTTTTGTCCCAGAATGGCCAAAGGGGGAGTTTATTGGTGTAAAATTGGCTTCATTCTGTTGGGCAAAATCACTTGTATGTAATGATGCTTTTAAACAGGGAAGCTGCTTTATCCAAAGTCTACACTTCTGTTATGTTCTTCAAAAAGACTGTGTGGATTTCAAGGCAATTAAATTCAGTCCCTTGCAACTGTCCGGACGACGTGATATACCGTCCGGACGCACAACTGTCTAAGCATCATCTGGTCGGACGACGAGAACTTTTCGTCCGGACCTTCCTCTGTGTCGAGAAGCTTCGAACTGTTCCAGCTTGCATTCGTTCGGAAGTTTCAGCAGCACATCTAGATGCCACTCAGTGTTTGAAACATAGATATGGGAAGATAGTTGAAACCATCCGGACGATGTGGACTCCTGTCCGAACGCGCTCATCCATATGGCAAGTCGTGCATTAAAAATCCATATGTTCGGACATTTGTCTTCATGGAGACGCGCGAGCTTCGTATATGAAAATTGCGTGCATTAGATCAACCGTCCGGATGACAGATGCTATGGTTTGGACGCACCAAGCCTTGATATGGGAATTGCGCGCAGCTAAAGTGCGACCGTCCGGACGCTAGGGCAACACCGTCTGGATGTGGCTCAAATCAAGAAAGAATTTCAATGAATTTTGGAAAGCCGATCGTACAGTTGTCCGTTCGGACGTCTTATGACTACTGTCCGGATGGAGCCTAGGTATTTCAAGTCAGACGCTTATTTGAACCTGCAGCCTATTAATAGAGGCCCCTAGGCCTGAGAATTGCAAGAATTCGGTGTTGAATTCAATACTGCTTAGAGAGTTATATTTTAGAGATATTGTGCAGAGTTAGTCTCTCTCAAGCTGTTGCCATTGTGTGCTGTTGCTGCACTAAACTGAAGTCTATCTTAGGGGTTGGCCCTAAGGTAAAGGATTCCATTCAAGACCCCTTCAAGTAGGAGACTTGGTTGGGAGGCGTTCGTGTTGGGTTACACGTCAGAGTTCAATGTATGACCACTGCATAAGGTTATGTGAGTGCTACTGCTTTGTAACTAGTCTTGTCTTCTGCATAGTGGATATCCTGGGTTTGGCTGCCCCGGAGTGATTTTTCTCTTAACTAAGTTTCCACTTTGTCAACAAAATATCTGTCTCCTTTAATTTCGCATTTTGATATTTTTTTGCACACTTTTTGCGCACAGTTGTGAAAATTGGAAGCCATCCTTAATTTTCAATATATATATATATAGAATTCTGGTAGGTTTAAATTTAAGTATTCTAAACCATCAATGTCGATTGATCAATTCTACATTCGATCAAGTGACATTAGATTGAAGTCGATCGATCGAGTTTATATTTGATCAAGCGATAAGCGATTAATTAATAATATAATCAATCAAACAGAATTTGATCGATCGATTTATAATCAATCGAGCGAATTCACTTTTGAAGTCAATCAATCGATTTTCTACTGCAATGTAATGCAACGTTCTTGTAAGCGGTAGATCACGATTTTTATTCTAAATATCTTTGAACCCACTTGCTGTGATTGAGTTCAGAGGATCAAAAACATGTTAGTTAAGTTAGTTAGTTTATAACTAAGTTAGATTAAGATAAGATTTTATTTGTTTAATCATTTCAAGTTGCCAGCAAATTCAAATCTGGCCCTTGAGGATGTGAAATGCTAGGATGATATCAACCATTGAAGCCCTTATATAAACCATGCATGGGTGCAATCAGAGGTGGAAGAAAAATCAGAAAATTCATGGTGAAACGCTGCTGGTTTCAGTTTCTATTATTCGTCTTTTGAGTGCTGAAACTTTAAGTTTAAAGTTTCATTACTGTTAGTTTGTAATTGGCCACATTTTGTTGGACAAAATCACTTCTTTGTAATGATGCTTTTTAAACAGGGATTTCGCTATTCTGAATGCTTCCAGAAGATTCTGCACAGATTCCAAGTCAGAAAATTTGGTTCCCTGCCAGCCGTCCGGACGACGTGACATACCGTTCGGACGCCCAACTGTTTTAAGCATCATCCATCCGGACGATGTGACATACCGCCCGGACGCCCATCATCTGTAGTGAAGACTCGAACTGCTCTAGGTTGCATCCATCCAGACGTTTCAGCAGCACATCCGGACGACTCTCAGTGTTCGACAAGCTTCAGGATTTCTTTCCAAAACACTGTTATGGGAAGATTGTTGCGACCGTCTGGACTACGTGGATTCCCGTCCGAACGCACTTATCCATAAGGCAAGTATCGCATTCATAATCCAGATGTCCGGACGCTAGTCAGCATGGTCCAGATGCGCGTGCATCAGATATGGAAGTTGTGTGCATCAAATCAACCGTCCGGACGACCATTCCCCTGGTCCGGACGCGCGAAGCCTTTATATGGAAATTGCTTGCAGTGGAAGTGTGTTGTGCAAATATCTACCTAAATAAATAGATAAATACTTGTACGTTTTACTCGCAAGTGCACAAGATCAAAACGATAGTATAGTAGGCAAATACGAGATCATTCCCACGAGGATTGGTATAAATTGTATTTAAAGAGAAATTCCTAAAAGCGATATGTTGAATAAGACGAGATAAAAGATTGAATTACAAATACTATGAAGAAAAGGTAGGGCTTCGATATCCACCGCTAATCATACTCAAATAAGATTCGCAATATGCACAATACTACAATCATAACATGATACTTAATGCTTACCAGCCACAAGGGAATGGTATCTTCTCCTAAAGCTTTTGATTTACCTAAGCAATGAGTTAGGCATGGTATCTACTCTAACTCTTTTCTTCCTTGAAGGATTTAGCATGGTATCTACTAAGTTGTTCTTCAAGGAAGCATAAATCTATGGAAATTAGTAAATACACTCAGATTAGAATATGGTATCTATTCTAGTTGTCTTTATGTTGATTAATCCAAGAACCTGTGTCGGGGTTCTTTCGTTACTCTATTATGCCCAGGACTCGGTCATCCAAATTGACATAAATAAAAAATCCATACCACAAGAATATGCTAGCTAAACATAAACATGCGAGGAATTCAAGAAACTAGAATTAATCAAGTTAAGCATCAATATATAAATTGTAGCAAGGCAAATTGAAAAACTTAAAGAGACATGATTAGGGCTTCAATCGAGCCCTAACTAAAGTATTAGTTACAACTAATATAAACTAAAATTATATACATACAGAAAATAAATAAATAAAGAAAATAAAAATTAAAAAGAACCTCCTTCTTGATGTAGCTTTTAATTCTTCCTCAAAGCTTGTGTGTGTTTCTTCAAAGGCTAGAGGCCTATTTATAGGGATTAGAGAAGCTTTAAAAGCTCTAGAATTCCTATTACAATTCTAAGTAGGTTTTCTAGTCCAAAAAGAATAATTACAAGTCTTCTCCTTTTCTGAAATTTCTATCCAAGTAGGAAAAGGATTCCAAAATTCGTACAGATTTGCGGTCTTTTATTTCAGGGCAATTTTGGCATGGCAAACGTCCGAATTAGGAAAAACCTATTTCTGACATATTTATTGCCTTTCTTATTAGCTTTCCAACGCCACCAATTTTGTTGCAATCTGATACTTGAGCCGAAAGATATGATTAAATTACTGAGACGTGCTCATTCTGGATTCTTTCCAAAGATAACGAATTTTTGCCAACTTCTCTTTCCTTAAATTCAAAATTGATTTGGAGTTTGAATCTATCCAAAAGTGAGTTTGCTGACTTCATTATAATCTTCGAATTTGATCGGTTTTTCTTCTAAAACCTGTAAAATATAAGAAAATACAAAAACAATACAAAACATCAAATTATAACAAAACTAAGAGCTTAACATATGTAAATTAAGGGGCTTGAATGTATAACATTCAACACTTATCAAAGTGCGACCGTCCAAACGAGATGGCATCACCGTCCGGACGCAGCTCAAAAACAGGAAAGAATTTCAGCGAAATTCTCGGGAAGTCGATTGAACAGTTGTCCGTTCGGACGGCCTTTGACTACCATCCGGATGATGCCTAAGTTTTATCAAGCCAGACGCTCATTTGAACCCTCAGCCTATAAATAAAGGTCCCTAGGCTTGAGAACAACAAGACTTCGGTATTGGATTCCATTAGTGCTTAGAGAGTTATTTTGTGAGATTATTGAGCTGAGTTGTCTCTCTAAAGCCGTTGTTGTGTGTGCTGTTGCTGGGCTTACTTGAAGTCTATCTTAGGGGTTGGCCCTAAGATAAATGATTCTATTGAAGACCCTTTCAGGTAGGAGACCTGGTTGGGAGGCGTTCATGTTGGGTTACACGTTAGAGTTCAAGGTACGACCATTGCATCAGGGGTATATGAGTGCCACTACTTTGTAACTAGTCTTGTCTTCTGAATAGTAGATATCCTGGGTTTGGCTGCCCCGGAGTGGTTTTTCTCATATTGAGCTTCCACTTCATTAACAAAAATTCTTGTGTCTTTTAATTTCCGCATTGTTATTTTGTTAACACCTTGTGCAAACGCACACTTACTTTGTTTTAGAAGTCATTTCAATTTTTCAATTGGTATCAGAGCTTGGTACACTCTGTTGAGATTCAATTCTTGAATGTTGTTTTTTGACTTCTATCTAAAATGTCTGAAACTCTTAATACTGTTCCTGCCTTTGAAGGGACAAACTATGGCTATTGGAAGTCTCGTATGTGGTTCTTTCTAAAATCTATTGATTGTTGGAGTATTGTTGAAATTGGTTGGACTAAACCAGCGGATGCAGCACTCGGACTAGTCCCACAGAAAAATGCACGACTTGCTAATGATAAAGCCCTCCATGCTCTATGCCAAGTATTTTCACCATCTGAATTTGCAAAAATTTCAAATTGTGAATCTGCTCAAGAAGCGTGGCAAATCTTGGAAACAACATATGAAGGCACCAAACTTCTAAAATATGCCAACCTTCAAATGTTGATTTCCAGATTTGAAGAAATTAAGATGTTGGAAGAAGAGACATTTAGAGAGTTTTACTCCAAAATGAGTGACCTAAGAAACACCATGGTGAGTCTTGGGAAGCTCGTCTCGGATGTAAAACTCATCCTAAAAATTCTAAGATCTTTCCTTGAGCGTTTCAGGATCAAGGTGACTACAATTGAAGAGAGCAAAGATCTGGAAGAAATGACGATTGAAGAGTTGGCGGGATCTCCTTAAACTTATGAGGTGTCCCTGCGTCCGGTCAAAAAGTTGAAGACCATTGCCCTGAAAGCTTCCGAGAAAAAGGTAGAAGCCTCATCTGAAGATGACTCTGAGGAGGAAGAAAAAGTTGTAGCTATGTTGGCCAAAAATTTCAAAAGACTAATGAGAGATGACCGATTCAAGAAGAAGTTTTCTTAAAAGATAAAGAATGCTCCCAGAGAAGCTGAACCCGAGGAAGCAGAGAAGAAAGATCCTAGAGGTCCGAAATGTTTTGAGTGCTCATGATTTAGGCATATACAAGCTGATTGTGGGAACCTCAAGAAGGGAAAATGGAAGGCATACAATGTGACTCTTAGTGATGAGTCAGAAGAAGAAGAAGCTCTTGAGTCAAAAAAATTTCTAGACTTTGTGGCTCCACTTGTAGAAGAGGAGGATTCTAATTACTCAGAGCACAACGATAATGGGGATGAACTCAAGGAGGAGTACAAAACTCTCTATGTAGAGTATGAAAAACTGAGGGAAGAATGTAAGCAACACCTTCATGATCTGAACAGTTTGCAAACTGAGAAGAGTTCCTTGCTGCAGAAAATACAAGAGCTAGAGGAGAAGTTACTAGAGACACAGTGATGTGTATTATTTATTTATTTTTACTTCAATAATAATACCACTCACAATTGAATGAATCGTTGTAGGATAATGTCTATATTGGGGGTGTCGATCCACAGGGAATATATTGGTTGCATGCATCAAGCTTTAATAAAATCGGTCCTAATTTATCCTTTGGAAAGTATGTTGTTTTTGTGATTTTCAAGTTGTAAACTACTGACAGAAATTAAATTCGACAAAGTAAATTAAAGTTGTACGAAATGATATGGGAAACTAGGGAATTGATTTCACCGCTATCCTTGTACCAATGGCCATCACATTAACATGGGACATTCTTTCTAGGCATGATATTACCCGTGTGCGGTTGTCAAGCGCTCAACAAGGTGTCAAGAAAATACCATTATTAAAAATAAGCATACCCCATCCTAAGATTAGTACGGATCATCTACCTAAGCTAGGGTGTAGAATCATCCGTCTATCCTAGGCATGAGGTATCAAATTTATTAACTTAGTTACATGCAAACAATGATTAAGTGTAGCCCATCCTAAGATTAGTACAAATCATCTACCTAAGCTAGGATGTAACATCATTTGTCTATCCTAGGCATGAACTATCAAAATCTCTTGGTACATGTTGAAAATAATACCATTGCATAACCATTACATTTATCATCTTTTGAACAATAAACATAATTTGAGCACAATCAAAATGATAAGCTTTCTAGATAAACATTTCATCATGATTGCATTTAACTTTAAACCAATTACGAAAATGTAATTCTCATAGTTATACAATCATCTGTAATACCCCGTATTTTAATATATTGAATAGAATATATTAAAATATGATTTATGATCTAATAATGACGTAAAAGAATAAATATGAATATTTATGAAAATAAATATTCATTTATTAAGGAGCATTTATAGTTTCAGTTTAAAAAAAAGTTTAAACGGACTTTAAACTTTGGAATAACAAAAAAAGGGTCAAACAAACTCCGTTTTGGTCGATTCAAAAGCCAGAACGCTCATCTCGAAGTCTTCTAACTACCCTCTGAATTTCATAATTTTTGGACTCCGTTTAGTACCCGAAAATACCCACGAAAAATGGTACCCTGTTTTGGACGAAAATTTAGCATTAATAAGTTTGTGGACCCATTTTAGTTAAAATGGACCCAGCCCATAAAACCCAGCCCATATGGAATTATAGACTCAGCCCACACGATCAGTGCCCAGCCCATACACATTGATAAATATCGGTTTACACACCTAGTTAGAAAATTTAGTTTCTTCCTAAAGTTAGAAACTATTTCCGGTTAGATGTTGGTAAGCAGATATTTTCAAAGTCTGATGACTCATCCTTGAGTTCTCCTAGTTGCTGTCCAAGCTATAGTTTCCAACCATTAGATGAGATGAAACCAAAGCAAACTCAACCATTTAAGCCATCCCAATCGTCCAAGGAAAATGCATCCCCCTTCACTCACAAATAAGAGATATTATCTTGGTAATCATTTCTCTAAACCACCTGTTGATCATCCAGCCGTGGATGATAGTTTGTGCTGGGTGAATCTCGTCCCTTCAAGCCCTCTATATAAGGAAAGCATGGGTGAATAAGCTTTCATCAAGAAACCAATTCCAGCACGTTCTTTTACGTGCAACTCCTTGTTTCCTTTTCTTTAGAGTGCAGAAACTTTGCTATAGATTTCTCTTGTTTCCTCTAAGCTTCCAGCACATAGAAACCAAGAATGGAGCCTTGAATCATCTCTCATTTCCCCAAAAACCCAGCAGAGAATAACACCAGCTGTCCCTGTTTGCACTGAAAAAACAGAGCATAAAGAGCTCTCTGTTTCTCCCCACTCGACCAGCAGCAGATCTCTTCTTCTTCTCCATCTTGGAACAGCAACTGCAGGTAAGAATCCTCTCTTTTGGATTCTAGTTTCTCTTCTCTTCTCTCTCTGTCTCTCTCGGGTACCTGCTGTGTGTGTTTCGGTGAAGAAAAGAAAAGTAAAGAAATAGGAAGAAGAAGGAAGCTCGTGAAAAGAAAGAAAGAAAAAGGGGAAAGAAAACAAAAGAAGACAAGTCAACACTTATAGAAAATGAAAAGCAAAATGATAGAAAAAGAAATGATAAAAGGAAGAGTGTGTGTGTTCGGTGATCGCAAGAAAAGGAACAAAAAGTAGTAATAGAAAAGGACAAAGAAAAAGAAGAAAGGTAGAAAGAGAAAAGAAAAGATAAATAAAGAAAAAGGATATTTAGTGACATATAAAGCTTTGTTTTAAAATTTATGATTTTATGAGTTTTAATAAGTACTAATATTTTAATGTTGTGTTTTTAAACAGGGCTTTTAAATGGTGCGAATAATTTATAAAACAAGTTGTTGTGATGCCCGAATAAATGTCACTATTTTATAAAAACGTCGTTGCGCCGCTCAATTGTTTTAAAAGTAATAATAGGCATTATTAAATATTAATGCTGTAATTTTATAGAATATAAAATTGGAATTACTTTATAACTTTGACAAATTAGTTATATTAACTGTTATATCTATTTTTATAAAAATAGGATATTATACTTATGTAATTTATTTATATATGGTTGTTATGTAAATAACCGTTTTTAAAGAACAATGGTATTTTGGTTATTTAATAATAAATGTTGTTATAATGCCTACATGAAATATGTGGCATTATAATTAAACCATTTTATATGCCGTTATTAAGTCTAAATGATGTTAGAGATTATGTTGAGATTTAAGGGTTAAGACTGAAAATAGAGTTAATATGAGTTTAGTTAGTGGATTGTACTAATTCACTATTATTGGTGTTAAATTATATTGCAGCTAATATTTGTGTGAACACTTTTCTGAAGCAAAGTAATAACTGTGAGTATTTCTTACTCACTGAGGGTGATGCTGATTTTCCATAACGTTATGATTTTGCTTTATTTAATTGGTTGCGCATGTGAAATTTGTATATTTTGTTATTTTAATTAATGAATTTAATTATAGCAAAGTTGGGAGTGACGTCTGCCAACGGATTAGGGAGTGACGTCTGCCTGAGCTAAAAATATTAATAAACAACAGAGTAGGGAGTTACGTCTACCTACGGAACAGGGAGTAACGTCTGCCTGTGCCAAAAAGATAATAAATTGTTAGAGGAGTGACGTCTCCTATCATTCGCTAAACGGGAGTTACGTCTCTTATAACACGTTAGACAGGAATTACGTTTCCTAAATTTTATATGCTGGAGTTACGTCTCCATGTGATGAAGGCAAGAAGAAAATGGTTATTTAAATAAATAAGACTATGCATATAAAACTGTCATTTTATTAGGTCATTGCATTGTGTTCTTTATTTCTAATAAATCAGCAATCATATTGTTATTGAAAACAGTGGACTCACTAGGTATTTTTGTATTATTGTTTCTCTCTGTATTACATATTATTACAGGTTATGAGGAGGAGGAGTATTAGGATTGCCCAGACCTTTAGGTGATCTTGGTAGCAGTGTCTGAGGCTGGGATGCCTCCCACTTTTGTGGACTACTACATCTAGTCCATTATTATTATTATATTCGGAAAACAATATTTATATTTCTGTTAGTATGTAATAATATTATTGTGAGTGTTTTGGTTGTAAATTATCTATGCCATCCTCGGTACAAATACTATTTTAATGTGTAATTACTCAATTACACTCTTTATATATATTTTGAAGTATTTTTTTTGTTAGAAGCTCTGATGTGTTATCATTAGAAAAAATATATTCCGCTGCCAATTTATAACTCTGATGATGTCGTAATGTCACGTGAAAATCGAAATTTTCACTTACGTTTTTTTGTAAAAGGCGGGGCATTACATCATCAATGCCCAAAATAAATATCCCAAAATAAAACACAATTAAGCCATTGATACTTGGATAGGGTTTATCAAAACCCTAGGAAGAGCTTAGCTATGCATGGAGATCCTTGGTGGTGTTCGTGTCCAAAGTCCCCACATCCCTTTCTGTCCACCGAGAGGTCTTCTAGCTCAATCTCCCTCCCTATTTTTCTCCCCGATTGGTTCCTTTGGAACAAGCTCTCCCCTCTCTTTTTGTACTTGCTGCCAGCTTGGTGAAAATTGTGCAGCCCATGCTGCTTTGCTGTCCTTGGCGCCTGCTGCCCTGACGTGGACTGCTGTTCTAGGAGCTTGGAGCTGCTGCAGGTGGCGTGGAAGAAGGTTTCCCAGCAGGTGCGGTCCAAGGAGAGCTTGCCGTGTGGTTGAGTGAGGATGGGGGCTGTTGTCCCTTGCAGGAGCTGTCGTGTGGACATGGTGCTGCTAGGTGTGGACTGCTGCATAGAGAGAAGGTGCCGTGTGGTTTGTTGTTTGCAGGAGCTGCAGAAGCTGTCCAAGTGGTTGGAGAGGTGCTGCCAGGCGTGGATGAGCTGCTGTCCAGCAGCTTTTGCTGCAGGCCTACTTTTGCTAGCCTTGAAAGAGGGGACACGTAAGGGGAGACAAGAGGGAGAGGTGCTGCCCATCAACTTTGCAAGCTGCTGTTCAGCAGCTTTGGAGCTGCTGTCCAGTAGCTTTTGCTGCAGCTTTTGTGCCTTGCGTGTCTTGCCTTTAACAAAAACCTGCACCACCTCATGTTGAATTTCCACAAAATCCTGCAATAATGACTTCAATTTCCAACCTCCAACACATCATCTAAAGCTCCTAGCCACATCATGATTTAGATTGAGTTGCACACTCAATTTTTTTCTTCAATTCAGTGCTGACTTCTTCTTCAATTTAATGTTCGGTTTCCTTGATGCATTTGTGTGTATTTTTCTTTAGGACCTAAAAATAAGATAAACACTAAAACAAGATAAAATGTTAAATTACAATAAGGTTAAGGGTTTAACAATAGCAAATTAAAGGGCTTGAATGTGTAACATTCAAGACCTATCACACAGCTCCAATTAGAGAGAGTCACTGATGAAAAGCTGACTCACATGCTATCAATTCAGAAGAGCCCAACCGACAAGACTGGTCTCGGGTATGTAGCTCTTCCCTCTACCTCCAGGACTGTCTTTGTTAAGCCTGCAGTCCCAGATCCTCCCCCTACTGTTGAAGATAAAGGGAAGGACAAGCTTAATGGAGATGTTTCGGGCATTCAAAAGCCCCATTCCATCAGAAGATCTCCTATATGCCATCACTACGGTCTTAGTGGGCATGTTCGACCCCAATGCTCCCTACTCAAAGCCCAGAAAGTAAAAGTCAAGAAAGAAGTGTCGTGGCAAGCAAATCACAGTGGCAAATCCAAGATCAAATCCAAGCACTCTAAAAGGTCACAGAAGGTGGAAGATGATCAATACTACAAAGAGCCACCTATTTGGATGCAAAGCATGATGCAGTGGATGGGTCAACAAATGAAGTCCTGCCAGCAACCACCCACAGGAAGGCAAGCTTGGGTCAGAAGGATGGGAGATGTTCTCCCCAAGAGGGGGAATGTACGTACCTAGCAGGAAAAGGTGTTCATGCCTAGGATTTGGTTCCTAATCCTAAGGCATAAGGTTTGATTGCTTGGACTTTTACTTGATGTATTTTGTGCTTACTATGCATTCTAAGAACCAGTTTTGTTTTGACCCCCTATATCTCTTGAGAGAATATTGCAGGTACTATTTGGGGAAGACAGAAAAATCAAGTCGAGCGACTGTTTTTCTGTATTGGCAACATCGAGCTTACACAGGTTTGATTATCCCTTGCATATTATATGATGTCATTTCCATATAGCATTTTGTCTAATAAACAAAAAAAGGGAGAAATTGCAGGAATTTTTTTTTCCTTCTCTTGGCATATCAGATATTGCATGTATTTTCACTTGATATCTCAATTATTTATGCATTAATCTACTTTGCTTAGATATGATTGAGAATATATGACTATATCTGCCAAGTGTTTTCCTGTATATGCAAAATTTGGATAGCTTCTTTCCTCATGCGATAAAAATGTACACTATCCAAGACAACCCTAAAGGTACATCTTTCCTTCTCTAACTTTTTGCTTATAGAAATTCTGTATAAGAGAAGAAGTTTTTGATAAGATGGCCAAATTGACCAAATACTAGTTGAACCTAGAACCTAAAAATTCTGGCATTTTCTCTAGATTCCAGCATCAAAAGAATCAAGTAGTTACTCTTATGAATTCTGCCCTATATATGTATATTTTCTGCTTATGTGCTAAAATATGCCTTGTCCTTCATGGTGCAAGTAAAATATTTACCTTGTCCTTCATGGTACAAGTAAAACAATTGGATGCTGCATCTTAGGGAAAATGTATCAGATGAGGGTGGCTAGGCCCTAGTACTGAATAAGGTTTGACTTTGACTAATCTTTCACTGATTTTCTCTCTTGTCTAGAAAATCTGTTTGCTTTTTTGTCATATCAATGAAAGTCATTCCTTGTGGAAAAATTTTTCACACACACACGCATTGCAACAGTTGAGTCGTCTATTTAAATTTTCTGTCTATAGTAAAATCTTTGTGCTGATTGAACTCTGAACTCTCTCTTATATCTCTGCTTATTTTTGAGATGTTATTTGATTGTATTATCAGTTGATTATACATGCGTGTTCTGAAGCTGACCTTAGGAAAAATAATTTTTGCAAATTTTTCCTCAGTTTTTACCGTTTTTCAGTGTGACGCGTCCCGACGTGTGTGGCTCAGTCGGTCGGATGGTTCTATTACACGTCCGGACGCGCGCAGCTCCAACGGCAGGATGGAAAGGCTACACGTCCGAACGAGCATGACCTGTCCGCATGTTTACGAGGCAACCAGTGTCAGGACGGGATTAATGAGCCGTCCGGACGGGGACCCTATAGCTTCTATAAATCCTGGCCGCCGCATTTCTGAAGCTACCCCACTAAAATCTCTCTTTTGGCTTCTAGTGAGTGATTTTTCTCGAGTTTTTGCATTATCTCGCCCTCTGTTTGTCTTTGTGTGCATTACTCTCATATTCCAAGTACTCTTCTAGCTAACCTTATTCTTTTCAGTTTTTTTTATTTTTTTTATTTTTTTTTAATTTTTTTTATTTTTTTATACTGTTACAATTTTAATTATTTTGGGAATGCTGTTGAGATTATAAAATGCATAATATCTGCTGTGTTGGGATTATCTAGTTCGATTTTATTGTGGACTGTATTGTGATATTTTCTGTGTGTAATTTTTTGGAAAGTCCTTTTTACTATCATTATAATGCTGGATTTTCTATGTGCACTAACAAGATTATTTCTTTTGGATTATTTTTGGCAAATCTTGTTGGTCTTTTTCTGCTGAATCATGTTTGCTGGCATTCCATAGCACAGGGTCCGCCAGAGGACAGAGGGAGATAGGGCAGCCCTCAGAGCTAAAATTATGGATGAACCAGTAATTGCTGAGAGAAACGTTGTTCGGTCCGACATCATGGTGGCTCCTCTGGATAGTATCCACGACACTATCCAGACCTATCATTGGGGGTATCTGCACACTTGTGCCTCTACCTGTGTTGTGTACACCAGGCTGGTCAGGCTGTTCTATGCCAACCTCGAGGTGGTTCAGGATGATGACCGCAGGTTGGTGCTTCAGTCCACTGTTGGAGGGCATACTATCACTGTTGATCCCTAGATCATCAGTCAGTTCATAGGAGTTCCTGTTCTCCAGATGTCTGGCAGCCCTTACAATGAGGTGGTAATCCCTCCATCTCTGGATGATCTCAGAGAGTTTTTCCATGCAATTCCACAAGGAGAAGAGCGCGCCACCACCATCAGGATCGGTGCCTTATCTGCCCCACACCGCATGTTAGCCAAGATTGTCCAGCACAACCTTTGGCCCGTTGTCAGGCCCAGTGACCTGATTTTAAAGAGGGCCCAGTTCCTCTATGTTGTCCATCTTTGCTTGCCCTTCTGCTTATGCAAGCATATTTTGGGCGTTATTATGGACGCCCATGATGAGGGCAATACCGGTCTCCCAATTGGATGTCTGATCACACAGATTATTCTACAGTTAGGCATCAGTATTGCTGGCGAGCCGAAGATGAAGATCCAGGATCCTATTAGCAAGCAGACTCTGATGAAGTCCTATGCTCCTGCTGCCCAATGAGTAGGATGATGATGTGCCCCCGCCTCCTCCTATTCTTGTCGGCATCCCAGATGTGGCGTCTTCTTCTCAGACTGTTCTGCCACCACAGCTGGATGTCAACTATTCTCAGATTATGGAGGCACTGGCCGCCATTCAAGGAGGCATGAGTTCTATGCAGCTCTCCATGTCATTCATGCAGCAGGAGGTGCACTCCATTAATCTCCGTGTAGAGTAGAACCAGTTGGACCTCCGGGAGTGCTTCAAGTTCCATCACCCATCCAGCAGTGACGATGAGGATGATACGCCTATGGCAGAGGCTGCTTGATCTTATTTTGTTGTTGTGTATTTTTTTGACATTTTTATCATTTTACTACATTTGTTTAAACTCCTGGATTATATTACTCTGTTTACCCTGGTTCTTCTGAGACCTTTATGGGGAGTAATTTTTGGTGTGTTTGCTTTTTATTACTCGGTTTTACCCTTTGTCCCTTTGTGACAAAAAGGGGGGAGTAATTTTTATTTGGACCGGGATTGTATTTTTAACCGGACAAGTGATTTTTGTCCCAAAATGGCCAAACGGGGAGTTTGTTAGTTTGTAATTTGCCACATTCTGTTGGACAAAATCACTTCTTTGTAATGATTCTTTTTAAACAGGGATTTCGCTATTCAGAATGCTTCCTGAAGATTCTGCACAGATTCCGAGTCAAAAAATTTGGTTCCCTACCAACTGTCTGGACGACCTGACATACTGTTCGGATGCCCAACTGTCCAAAGCATCATCCGTTTGGACGATGAGAACCTTTTCTCTGGACCTTCCCTTGTGTCGAGAAGATTCGAACTGCTCCAACTTGCATCCATCCGGACGACTTTCAGTGTTCAACAAGCTTCATAATTTCTTTCAAAAACACCGTTATAGGAAGATTGCTACAACTGTCCGGACGAAGTGGATTCCCGTCCGGACTCGCTTATCCATAAGGTAAGTATCGCATTCAAAATCCAGACGTCCGGATCCCAGTCAGCATGGTCCGGACGTGCGCGCATCAAATATGGAAGTTGCATGCATCAAATCAATCGTCCGGACGCGCGAAACCTTTATATGGAAATTGTTTGCAGCGAAAGTAAGACCGTCCAGACAACAAGGCATCACCGTCCGGACGTGGCTCAAAAATAGGAAAGAATTTCAGCGAAATTCTCGGGAAGTCGATCGCACAGTTGTCCGTTCGGACGACGCCTCTGTTTTATCAAGCCAAATGCTGATTTGAACCCTCAGCCTATAAATAGAGGTCCATAGGCTTGAGAAAATTAAGAATTCTGTATTGAATTCCATTTGTGCTTAGAGAGTTATTTTGTGAGATTATTTAGCTGAGTTGTCTCTCTAAAGCCGTTGTTGTGTGTGCTGTTACTGCGCTTACTTGAAGTCTATCTTAAGGGTTGGCCCTAAGGTAAAGGATTCCATTGAAGACCCCTTCAGGTTGGAGACCTGGTTGGGAGGCGTTCGTGTTGGGTTGCACATTAGAGTTCAAGGTACGACCACTACATTAGGGGTATGTGAATGCTACTACTTTGTAACTAGTCTTGTCTTCTGAATTGTGGATATTCTGTTTGGTTGCCCCGGAGTAGTTTTTCTAATATTGAGTTTCCACTTCGTTAACAAAAATTCTTATGTCTTTTAATTTCCACATTGTTATTTTGTTAACACCTTGTGCACACACACACTTACTTTGTTTTAGAAGTCATTTCAATTTTTCAATTACTTCTCTTCCATTTTCTGTGATTATAAGCTACTTGTAAAGCTTCTTAACGTTCTTAAACTTCAGAAAAACAAGCTTTGAAACTCACAAAACAGCCCCTGTTTTTGAATCCAAAAACAGAGGAGTTTTTGGATTGCATCTCTTTCTTGGTGTGGAACTTTCTGGTGTGGATTCAAGGCATCTTGATCAGTAGAAAAGTAAGCCAAATAGGTAAAGATCTTGATTCATGTCTTTATTTAATGAATAACGTGTTAGCCCAACTTTGTTTAAGATAAAGTTTATATATATATATATATATATATATATATGTTTTTGTATACATATATGAGCTTATGTGTATAGGTATGTTCATGTATATATATGTATAAATATAACCTGTTGTTTGGTGTTTAGAGTGTTGTGTGTGTGTGAAAGAAGAGAAAAGAAGAAGGTAGAGCTGCTGTATATGCTGGCCAGTGCAGGAAAAAAATGATATGAGAACTAAAAAGAAAAGAAAAGAGAGGAAAGAAAGAGGAAATGGGAGTATATGTGTGTTTGTGTGCTTTAGGCAGTGTGTGTGTGAGAAGAGAAGAGATTTCTGTTAGGTGTAGTGTGTGTCTTGGTGTTGGACCGCAGGGGTGCATGGTGAAGGTAACATGTGTGTTGGATGTGAAGTGGGTGTGATGATGTTTGTGAATGTGTGTGAGTTGGTAGTGAAGGAGAAAGTGTGTGTATGTGTGTGTTTTGTGGTATGGCAATGAGTGAGAAGGGAGAGTTTGGTGTGAAAATGAGATGGGAAAGGAGTTAATGCAGTGTGTGTGTGTTTTGTGGTATGGCAATGAGTGAGAAGACAGAGTTTGGTGTAAAAATGAGATGGAAAAGGAGTTAGTGCAGTGTGTGTTTCGGGTAGAGAGAGAGAGAGATGTGTGTATTGTGTTTAAAATGTGTATGTATGTGTGTTTAAATATGAAAGAGTATTTGTTGAAAGAGAAAAAAAGGATATTTCAGATATTTCTTAAAGAGGTATAATTGTATATATAATTATATATGTATTTAATGGATATGTGCATGAGTGTACATTAATATGTATGAATATATAATGATGCTTCAAAAATAAAAGAGAAAATACGCCTTGTTGGAAAAAGTATATTTTTATAGCACTATTATGTTGAAATTAATATCTGACGTTTAAAATAATAATGTCGTTTTTCTGTTGTACTTAGATAACAGAATAATGATATTTTATACCGTTATATTTATTTATGTATAAGGTGATTTATAAATATCAAGAGAAGTTATATTTGTAACGATAACTAAATAAGACATTAGTGAATAGGTTCATTAAGTATTGTTTTAATTAACGTATTAATGCATAAATGTAATTATGCAGTTACTCGGACTTACCTTGCGAACGGAACTGTAAGTATCTCTATAATTACTGAGGGATGTGAAACTTTTCATTAATATCGTGTTTACTATGTTATTCACTTGTTTGTGCATGTGATTTTACATATTTTATATTTTAATTAAATTGCTTAATAACGAGCTGGTAGGCAGAAGGGGTTATAGGCCAGTGGTGGGACCATCAAATCCCGGTTGAACCTAATAAGTAACCTGGAGCTGGGACCTTTGGCTTCTAGTAACAAACCAATAAACGTTAAGTGAGGGGACAGTAATCCCGGGCTAACACGCTATACCATACTTATGGATTCACGAATGAGTGGTGTGCAAAAGATGATTAATTAAGACATTGCATTAAAACTATCACATTACTTCTTCATGAATATGTTTACGTACAATTTATGTCTATGCTTCGCAACGTGGACTATACATTGCATATACATGTGATTATGAAGTTATATATTCATTGTGTTGTATTTTATAAATAAACTAGCATTCATTGTATTAATGTAAATGGTTGACTCACTTAGTATTTTCTTTTGTATGATTCTTCTCCCATGTTAAACACTAATACAGGTCTTGAGGATGAGGAATATCAGGATTTCCTTGAGGGTTAGGCTGATTTTGACAATGGGTTTTGAGACTGTGATGTCTCTAGTTTTGTGGACTGCTACTCAGTAATCCATTATGTAGTTATGACGAATGTTATCTTTATATTTTTGTTGTATTGTAATATTAATAATACTTTAGATGACTCGGTTTTTTTACGCGTGCTCTGTGTGGCACAAGACCTATCTTATGTGTACTAACTTAATTACACTTGCTTTTTGTTGGGGATAAATTCCACTCAACCTGATCCAAGGAGGAGATAGACATTTGGCAACTACTCTAGAAAAATCAGGTATCAATTATCTCAAAAAATTCGGATTAGGACTCTACTCCAAGTTGAATTGAAGTAAGTAGTCATAATCCGATCAGTACGTGATCCTATCCCCAAGAGAGTTGGGATAGGACTCTAATTAGTCCAAGTATAGTTTGATCAGTAGTTCTATCCCTGGTGGAATTGGGATATGTTAGTTTTTGTGTTGGCTGCATTCTATTGGACAAAATCACTTATATGTAATGTTGCTGCTTTCACGGGGATGTTGCTTTATCCAGAGTCTACTCTTCGGCTATGTTCTTCAAGAAGATTCTGTGAAGTTTTAAAGGAAGTTTATTTCGGTTCCCTGTCAGCCATTCAGACAACGTGGTATTCCGTCCGAACGCTCATCAGTCAGCAACATCCGTCCAGAAGACGAGATCTTTCCTTCCGGACACCCATCCCAGTGTTCCAGCGCATCCGTCCGGACGACGTGGCTATACCGTCCGGACGCCATTCAGTGTTTGACAAGCATTAGGGTTTCTGACTCAAGACACAGTTATGGGAAGGCGGCTGCTACCGTCCGGACGATGTGTGATCCTATCCGGACGATGTCCTCTATAAGGAAAGAACGTGCATACCAAATTCAACCGTCCGGACGTTAGTCTTCAGGGTCCGGACACTAGGGCAACACCGTCCGGACGTAGCCTTGTTATGGAAGGTTTCAGAGCTATCTCGGAGAGGCGGTTGCAGTTAACCATCCAGACGCTCGGTAAAGCCGTCCGGACACCCTCCGGTATTTTGGACATCACGTTTTACTCAAATATCGGATTGGGACGAAATTGGCGTCGTTAGAAAGATAAGAAAAAGTTCTATAAATTAAGCATCGGGATGGATATTAATATCGTCTGGACGGTATATGTCCGGACGGAAAGATTTTCCCATCCGGACGGCCTTGCAGAAAATTCCAGAATTACTTTTCGGACAAGAAAAACTTGGCCCGTCCGGACGGCCCTGGCTCTCGTCCAGACGCGCGTGCTTCAAAATCCATTTTTTACTCGATTTTGGATTTCCAAAGCCTATAAATAAGAGGCTTGAGGCATGCTTTCAACATAGGATTCAGTGGCGAATTCTCTACAGCTTAGAGAAGGTGTTTAGGGAGATATTGAAGATCTGCTAGCTCTCTAGCTTTGCCAGTGTGTGATTTGATCAGCTGTGAAGTATATCTTAGGCGTTGGCCCTAAAGTAAACGATTCCATTGAAGACCCCTTCAGGTAGGAGATCTGGTTGGGAGGCATTCGTGTTGGGTTACACGTTAGAGAGCAAGGTACGACCACTGCATAAGGGGTATGTGAGTGTTACTGCTTTGTATCTAGCTTTGTCTTCTGAATAGTGGATATCCTGGGTTTGGCTGCCCCAGAGTGGTTTTTCTCTTAATTGAGTTTCTACTTCATCAACAAAATATTTGTCTCCTTTAATTCCGTATTTAATATTTTGTTGCACACTGTTCACACACACTGTTGAATTAGAAGTCCATTTAATTTTTCAATTGGTATCAGCACAGGCACACTCCGTTCAAAGGATTTATTTCCTGAGTGTGATCCTCATCTCTTGTGCCTTCTATTTTTTTTATTACACCTTTTATCATGGATTTCTCTCAGTTATCTGAAGAAAATCATGATATTGAGCTCTCTAAAGTTTTTGTTAAAATAGATAAAATTGTTTCTCCAAAAGAGCTCAAAAAGGTGAAGCAAGAAAAAGAGTCTTTGATTGTTCAGTTATCTGAATCACATGCTTTGATTGACTCTTTGACATCTGAGAATACCATGCTATTTAACATTATTGATACACTTGAGAATAAATTAAAAGAATCTGAGGATCTCTTGAAAAAATTCTCAAGTGATAATTTGAAAAGCATGCTTTATATTCATTCAGATATTTCTAGCAAGCCTGCTTCAATTGTTGATGATATGAGTACTTCTACTTCACATGCTTTTGATTCTGAAATAGGTTCTATTGATATTAAACCTATGATAGTAGATATAGCTTGTTTAGAAAATTCTTGCTTAACTAATCATGTGATGCCAAAATTCAAAGATACAGGTACACAAGCTCATGGTAAGTTTGTCCCTACTTGTCATAATTGTGGGAAGATTGGTCATATTAGGCCAAATTGTTATTTGTTGAAATTCCACAGGCCTTGGATTAAGCAGGATGCTCTGAGGAAAAGTGAAGTTGAAGATTCTTCCTCAGCAAAATATGTCCCTCTGCATAGGAGACATATAAAAGGTAAGGCCAATGTTATTTGTAAGAATGCTAACTATAATTCTGCAGAGAATGTCAAGAAGCATTCAAGCAAAAGAAGCTTGCCCACCTGCCATCACTGCAGCATCACTGGTCACATTCGACTCAAGTGTCCACAGCTCCAGGCACAAAAGCCAAAGAAGCTACCAACAAGAGCTACATCAGGCACTTTACCTCCTACGGCACTTCAGGCTTCACGGCATCAGCAGCAGTTTGTTCCTGCCTATTAGAGTGGCAAATCAAAGAAGAACAAACCAAGGCGCTACAAGAGGAAGCCGCAGAAGCCCACTAGCAACCATGGCTATAAAGGGTTACTAAGCCTGATGCAAGATATGCTAAGGAGTATGGCCAATATGGACATGACCCCCAAACCATCTCCACGGGTTAAGAAGGTATGGGTCAAGAAGGATGAGACCATTCACCCCATGAGGGGGAATGAACGCACCTAGCAGGAGAAGGTGTTCATGCCTAGGATTCAGTTCCTAATCCTAAGGCATCAGGTTTGATTGCTTGCAATTTACTTGTTATATTTGTGTGCTTACTATGCATTCGAGGAACCAGTTTGTTGTGCCCCCTATTCTCTTGAGAGGGCATTGCAGGTACTTGGTGGGGAAGACAGAAAAAGCAAGTCGAGCGAATGTTTTTCTGTATTGGCATCATCAGGTTTGATCTTGCCTTGCATATGATGTCTTTTCCATATTGCATTTTTTTAAGTTAAAAAAAAAAAAATTGGGGAGAATTTGTAGGATTTTTTTTTTTCTCCTGGCATATCAGATAATTGCATGTATTTTCTCCTGATTCTTTGGGTATTAATTTACTTTGCTTAGATATAATTGAGAGTTTCTGACTATAATTTTCCAAGTGTTTTCCTATATATGCAAAAATTGGATAGCTTCTTTTCTCATGCGATGAAAAATGTGCACTATCCATGACTCCCCTAAAGGTACATCTTTCCTTCTCTAACTTTTTGTTTTCTAGAAATTCTGGATAAGAGAAGAGGTTTTTGATAAGATGGCCAAATTGACCACATGCTAGTTGAACCTAGAACCTAAAAACTCTGGCATTCCCTTTAGATTGCAGCACCATAAGAATCAAGCAGTAAATCATATGAATTATGCACTTTAAATTGTATATTCACTGCTTATGTGCTGAATTTGATATATGCCTTGCCCTCTACGTGCAAGTAAAAAAAAATTTACTTTGTCCTTCATGGTACAAGTAAAACAATTAGGTGCTGCATCTCAAGGGGAGTGTATCAGATGAGGGTGGCTAGGCCCTAGTAAGTTATAAGGTTTGACTTTTGGCTAATCTGTCACAGATTTTCTCTCTTGTTTAGAAAATCTGGTTGCTCTTTGTCATTTCTATGATAGTCATACCTTGTGGGTTAAGTCTTCACACACACACGCATTGCATGAGTTGAGCTGTCTATTTGAATTTTCTATGTCCAGGAAAATGTTTGTGCTGATTAACTCTCAACTCTCTTTTATATCTCTGCTTAGTTTTGAGATGCTCCCTGATTGTGTTATCAGTGGATTATACATGCGTGTTCTGAAATTGACTTGAGAAAAATTAAAATTCTATAAATTTTTCTTCAGTCTTCTGTTTTTCAGTGTGAAGCGTCCGGACAGACCTATTCTTACGTCTGGACAAGTACAATCTTGCCATATGGTGACCTTGCAGTTGCCATCCGGATGGTTAAGTGACACATTCGGACAGGATCTCTACAGGTTTAAGACTTGCATCTCTTTCTCTGCCATACACACATCTTTGCATTTTTATTGATTTATCATGGCATCTTGTGTGTTTTTCTCGTGGATATCTCCAGAGATTTTGGCATTTTTTGCACATGTCTTTTCATCCCATGATCTTCGTTACGTCTTCCGTTATTCTTTTAAGTCTTTGTGCTTTTAGAATATTGGAATATTTGTTGGGATATTTTCTTGAGATAGTGTGCATGAAAATCCTTCTCTGTTTGTGTGTTGGGCTGATCTTGATATATTTATGCCTTATGAGTAGCTGCATTGCTTATATTTCTCTTTGGCATCCATTTGACAGCCGTCTTAAATACCACATTATTTTTGGAAGTATTTCTAGTTGGTTTTGATTCAGGAATATGACATCCAGCCGCTCCCAGCACAATGTTTGACAGATGGATCCTTTGGAAAACTGACTGTTGTTGAAGTTGGATGTTCAAATTCCAAAGGTCTCAGGATTAAGATGAGCTTTTCCCCTAGCTCATGCAGTGTCTTCCGTAGCATTCCCTCAGATCTGTATTGGTTAAAGGTTCAGTGGTGAATCTCCTTATTTATCTTGCAGACCAGTTGCTTAGAGGATGTCAATTTGCGGATAACCAGGTTCAGGCCTTGCAAAATCAAGCGACTGTAAGTTTTCAGTCCATGGTTCCCGGCTTCCTGAGCTAGCCGAAGTAGTACAAATCCAGCTTTTTGTACGGTTTGCTCTCCGTTACTTGATTTTAGTGGATCAGCAGGATTTGGTACTTGGAGAATTTTTATTCCTCTTTTTGGGCCATTTGCAGACGTTTCTCTACTTTCCTATTCTTTTGGATTTTAGAACGTTTTTGTCTGTGAATATTATTACTCCGTTTACGCTTGTCCTTTGTTGTGCAAATATCTACATAAATAAATAGGCAAATACTTGTACGTTTTACTCGCAAGTGCACAAGATCAAAACGATAGTATAGTAGGCAAATACGAGATCATTCCCACGAGGATTGGTAAATTATGCTTAAAAGATTTCCTAAATAATTAAAATGAGTGAAAAGAAATAAGAGTATTAATAAGATCTAATAAAAGAAAAGAGACAAAAATATTGAAGAAATATAATAGGAGATAAGGTAGGGCTTCAATATCCACCGCTAATCATACTCAAATAAGATTCACAATGCCAATGCTACCATCATAACTTGATACTTAATGCTTGCTAGCCACAAGGGAATGGTATCTTCTCTTAAAGCTATTGATTTCCCTAAACAACTTGTTAGGCATGGTATCTACTAAGTTGTTCTTCAAGAAAGCATAAATTTATGGAAATCGGTAAACACACTTAGATTGGAACATGGTATCTATTCCAGTTGTCTTTATGTTGATTAATCCAATAACCTGTGATGGGGTTCTTTTGTTACTTTATTATGCCCAGGACTCGGTCATCCAAATTGACATAAATAACAAATCCATACCACATGCATATGATGATCAAGCATAAACATGAGAGGAATTGAAGAAAATAGGAAATAATCAAGTTAAGCATCAATATATGAATTGTAGCAAAGGCGCCAATTGAAAACCTTAAGGAGACATAATTAGGGCTTCAATTGAGCCCTAACTAAAGTATTAGTTACAACTAATATAAACTAAAATTATATACACATAGAAAATAAATAAAGAAAGAAAATAAAAACTAGGAAGAACCTCCTTCTTGATGTAGCCTTTGATTCTTCCTCAAAGCTTGTGTGTCTTTTTCTTCGAAGGCTAGAGGCCTATTTATAGGTATTAGAGAAGCTCTAGATGCTCTAGAAATCCTAGAACAATTACAAATAGGACTTCTAGTCCAAATAGAATAATTACAAGTATTTTCTTTTCTGAAATTTCCATCCAAGTAGGAAAAGGATTCCAAAATCCGTACAGATTTGCAGTCTTTTATTGCGGGACGTATTTGGCATGGTTAACGTCCGAATTAGGAAAAACCTATTTCTGACATATTTGTTTCATTTGATCTTATCTTTCCAAAGCCAATAATTGTGTTACAATCCAATACTTGAGACGAAAGGTATGATTAAATGACTGAGACGTGCTCATTCTGGATTCTTTCCAAGAATAACAATTTTTTTGCCAACTTCTCTTTCCTTAAATTCAAAATTGATTTGGAGTTTGAATCCAAAAGTGAGATTTCCAACTTCATTATAATCTTGGAATTTGATGGATTTTCTTCCAAAACCTGTAAAATATAAGAAAACACAAAAACAACACAAAACATCAAACTATAACAAAACTAAGAGCTTAACATATGTAAATTAAAAGGCTTGAATGTGTAAAATTCAGCACTTCTTCTGAGACATCCGTCCAGACGATGTCCTCTATAAGGCAAGAACGTGCATACCAAGTTCAACCATCCGGACGTCAGCCTTCATGGTCCGGACGATCAAGCTTCGTTTATAAAAAGTGTGTGCACCAGTTCAACCGTCCGGACATCAGCCTTCAAGGTCTGGACATTCCAAGCCATATTATGGTAATTACGTACAGCCAAAGTGCAACCATCCAGACGCTAGGGCAACACCGTCTGGACGTGGCCTTGTTATGGAAGATTTCAGCGCTATCTTGGAGAGGCGGTTGCAGTTGACCTTCCGGACGCTCGTTCAAGCCGTCTGGACACCCTCCGGTATTTTGGACATAATGTTTTACTCAAATATCGGATTGGGATGAAATTGGCGTTGTTGGAAAGCTAAGAAAAATTTCTGTAAATTGAACATCCAGACGGCCATTAATAACATCCGAACGGTCTCCATCCAGATGGAAAGATTTGCCCGTCCGTACGGCCCTGCAGAAAATTCCATAATTACTTTCTGAACAAGAAAAACTTGGCCTGTCCGGACGGCCCTGGCTCCCGTCCAGACGCGAGTGCCTCAGAATCCATTTTTGAATTTTGGGTTTCCAAAGCCTATAAATAAGAGGCTTGAGGCATGCTTTCAACATAGAATTCGGTGGTGAATTTTCTACAGTTTACAGAGGGTGTTTAGGGAGATATTGAAGATTTGCTAGCTCTCTCGCTTTGCCAGTGTGTGATTTGATTAGCTGTGAAGTCTATCTTAGGGGTTGGCCTTAAGGTAAATGATTCCATTGAAGACCCATTCAGGTAAGAGACCTGGTTGGGAGGGTTCGTGTTGGGTTACATGTTAGAGAGCAAGGTACAACCACTGCATAAGGGGTATGTGAGTGTTACTGCTTTGTATCTAGCTTTGTCTTCTGAATGGTGGATATCCTGGGTTTGGCTGCCCCGGAGTGGTTTTTCTCTTAATTGAGTTTCCACTTCGTCAACAAAATATTTGTCTCATTTAATTCCACATTTAATATTTTGTTGCACACTGGTCACACACACTGTTAAATTAGAAGTCCATTTGATTTTTTAGGATAGGACTCATGGTCCAATCAGATAAGAAGAATGATCATATCAGAAATCTAATCAAGGATCAAAGTCCAATTAGAACTCTGACATCAGTTCTAGATCAACAAGGAGCAGGAATCCTAATTTAAATTTGACTCCACCTCTTTGCATATAAATAGGCCCATACCCTAGGTATAAACTAAGACTCAATTTTTTATGCATTGAGCATTATTTTCTCACAGAAGCAAATTTAGCCAACAGAGCGGGATCCTCGGAAGGGTCCCTAGTTTCTGTTGTTTTGCAGAATTATTGAGAAGCGTGAAGAGCATCAAAAGAACATGCAAATTCACACCATACCGGAAACTATGCGAACAATTTAGTTATATGGGGTATTTTTATTAGAAGCTCTGATGTGTAGGCTATGTTATAACCTAGATGTTAATTAAATATAATCCGCTGCTATTTTATACTTTGATGACGTCAATGTGATGTCATAACGATGCGTGGAAATTTGAAATTCGGGTCGTTATATGTACCTATACACGAACGCCTCCCAACCAAGTCACCTACTTGAAGGGGTCTTCAATGGAATCATTTACTTTAGGGCTCCTCCCTATGATAGACTTCACAACTAATCAAATCACACATTGGCAACAACTAAAGAGCTAGCGGATCTTCAAATCTCCCTAAACACCCTCTCTAAGCTATAGAGAATTCAATACCGAATTTTGTACATAATACACGCCTAGAAGCTTCTATTTATAGGCTATAGAAGATCTAAATCGACTTTGATTCAGTTTTCTCTAGGCGGCATCCGGACTGTAGCTTAAAGCGTCCAGACGGCCAACTGTGCAACCAGCTTTCCAAATTCCCTGATATTCTTTCTGAATAGAGCCGCATCCGGATGGTGTTGTCCTAGCATTCGGATGGTTGCATTTCAACTGCTCGCAATTTCCATAATAAGGACTGGCGTCCGGACGGTATAGGCCTGACGTCCAGACGGTTGCGAATTTGCTCCACTTCTTGCCTTATCATGGATAGCGTCCAGACGGTGTAGACCTAATGTCTAGACGTATGCAACTGTCTTCCCATATCTATGTTTGCAAAGGAAAACCTAATTCTCCTCGAGGTTTAACTGGTGTCCGGACAGTATAACCACGTCATCCGGACGGATGCATTGGAACGCTGAAATCTTCTCAAACTTTAAATAGCGTCCGAACGTATTGCCATGACGTCTGGACAGATGCAAGCTTGAGTTGTTCGAAGCTTCTCAACAATGATGAGTGTACGGACGGTATTACCACGTTGTCTAGACGGATGTTGTTGACTGATGAGCATCTACACGCTTTACCGAGTCATCCAAATGGAAACATGAGATCTGACTTCTATGAGTTGGAATCTGTACAAAATCTTCCATGACGCTTTAAATAGCCTTCGTGAAGCATGTGACACTTGCAACTTGTCATAATGAGGTTCTTTCTATATTAGAGACATAAACTCTAATTATTGTGAAGATTCTGAAATATACGGCATCCCTATGAAAAAAGAAACATTACATAATAGTGATTTTGTCAAACAGAATGCAACCAACACAAAAACTAGCATTAAGCCATTGAAGCTTGTAAGTGAAAAAAAAAAAAAAAAAGACTTCTATTTTACCAAGTGTGTGATAGTGTTCAACGAAATATTTAATTTACAGAATTTAACTGACACAAAAATTTGTTGACGAAGTGCAAACTCAATTATGAGAAAAACCACTATGGGGCAACCAAACCCAGGATATCCACATTTCAAAAGACAATGCTAGTTACAAATTAGTAGCACTTACATACCCTTATGCAATGGTCATACCTTGAACTCTGGCAGGTAACCCAACATGAATGCCACCCAACCAAGTCACCTACTTGAAGGGGTCTTTAATGGAATCCTTTACCTTAGGGCCAACCCCAAAGATAGACTTCAGTTTTAGCACAGGAACAACACTTGGCAACGGCTTGAGAGTAAACGGATCAGCACAATAACTCCTAAAATATTCTCTCTAAGCACTATGGAATTCAATACCGAATTCTTACAAATTGCTTGCCTAGGGCCCTCTATTTATAGGCTGCAGAAACCTAAATCGCATCTGATGCGATTTTCCTAGGCGGCTTTCGGAAGGTAGCTGAGGGCTTCTGGAGGAACAACTGTGCAATCGGCTTTCAAAATTTGCTTGAAATTATTTCTTCAATAGGGCCGCATCCGGACGATGTAACCCTAGCGTCCGGACGGTTGCACTTCAGCTGCAAGCAATTTCGATATTAAAGCTTGAGCGTCTGGAGCATGGAGTCTAACGTCCGGACGGTTAAACATCTTCTGCACAACTTTCCTTGTCAAGGATAGTGTCCAAACTGAATGGCAACGTCGTCTGGACGGTTATAGCTATATTCCCACATTTGTGTTTTGGAAAGAAATCTTTTGACTTGTCGAACACTAAAAGTCGTCAGGACGTGTTGCCGAGACATCTGGACGGATGCATCCAAGAGTAGTTCGAAGCTTCTAGACATAGAGGGACGTCTAGACTGAAAGTTGTTGTCGTCCAGATGGATGATGCTTGACAGATTTGCGTCCAAACGAAAAAACACATCATCCGCACGGATGCAAGGGAGCTGAACTACACTGTTTAGAATCTTGCACAAAGTCTTCTTGAAGCTCATAACTGAGGTATAGACTCTGAATAAAATATCATCCCTGTATAATAGGCATCATTACATAGAAGTGATTTTGTCCAACCAAATGCAGTCAATAAAGAGTAAAAATAATCCAAGAGTTAAAAATTGTTTACAAAATATCCAAAACATAAAGATAAAATGTCTCAAAATAAATAAAAACAAAGCACCACAAAAATCAATCATCCTCAGCCATGGGTGCATCATCCTCATCATCACTGCTAGATGGATGATGGTGCTTGAGACACTCCTAAATGTCCAGCTGGCTCTGCTCCACACAGAGGTTAACAGAGTGAACCTCCTGCTGCATGGAAGAAATAGCCAGCTGCATAGAGCTCATGCCAACTGTAGAGACACCAATGCCGCTAAAATCTTAGAAGAATTTGCATACTGTTGTGGAGGCGGTGGAGCAGTATGAGGTGAAGAAGCTATGTCTGACATCTCAACATGAATAAGAGGTAGCTAAGGGGCTTCATCCTAATCTTCATGCCTCAGCTGTGCATTGGACTTCATGTGGGTTTGTTGCTGAGGGGATCTTGAATCTTCATTTTGGGCTCTCTAGCAATATCAATGCCACCTGTAGGATAATCTGTGTAATCTAGCAGTCAAAAGGAAGACCGGTATTACTCTCATCTCGGGCCTCCATTATAATGCCAAGGTTATGCTTGCACAGGGAAAAAAGCAATCGTAGACAGATGGCATATAAAAATTGTGCCCTCTTCAGAATCAAATCAATATGCCTGACAATAAGCCAGAGATTGTGCTGGACGATCTTTGCAAGCATGCGGTGCAGGGGAGACAAAGCACCAATCCCGATGGTAGAAGCTTGCTCCTTGCCCTGGGGGACAGCATGAAAGAACTCCCTGAGCTCATCCAACGAAGGGGCCTATACTACATTGAAGGGACTAGCAGAAATCTGAAGCACCGGTACCCCAATGATTTGGATGATGACCTATGGATTATTCCAGGATATAAAAGAAATAATCATTTAATTAAAACTGAAAAAGATGAAGTGAAAATACTTGGATAGAGATAAAATGCACAAGAGGACAAAAGAAGTTGAAAATATGCAAGATCCCACGAGAAAATCGCAACAAAATGACAAAAAGAGGTGGATTGTGGTGGCTAGGGCTGAAAACACGATATATAACCTGTGGGGTCCCCGTCTAGATGGATCACTAACCCATTCGGACGCGCATTGCCACATAAGCATACTAGGCCACGTGCATCTGTATGTGTACTTGACTGTCCGGCTGTCTGAGCTGCACCCATTTGAACACAAGAAGAGACCGTCTGGATGCTTCACACTTAAAAATAGAAACTAATGGAAAAATTGTAGAATTTAGAACACACATGTATAATCAACTTTAGAACACACATGTATAATCAACTAATAAAGCAGTCAGATACATCTCAAAAATATGCAGACATATAAAAGAGAGTAAAGAGTTGAATCAGCACAAAAATTCCTTGTAGATAGAAATTTTAAATAGATTACTCAACTCATGCAATGCGAGTGTGTGTGAAGACTTTCTCAATAAGGTATGACGTTTACTGATATGACTTAAAGCAACTAAATTTTCTACACAAGAGAGAAAATTAATGAAGCTCAGTCAAAAGTCAAACCTTATTTAACTAGGGCCTAGCAACCCTCATCTGATACACTCACCCTAAGATGCATCACCTAATTTTTTACTTGGACCATGAAGGACAAGATATAAAGCTGATCAACACAGAAGTAGTGAATTTATGCATATAGTAATGAACACAGAATTATAATTGCTTATTTCTTTTTGGTGCTGCAACCTAGAGAGAATGCTAGAATTTCTAGGCTCTAGGTTCAACTAGCATGTTGGTCAATTTGACCATCTTACAAAAAAAACCCCACTCTCATAAGAATCTTCAAAAGCAAAATGCCAGAGAAAAAAAAATGTACCATAGGGTAGCCTTGGATAGTGCACATTTTCATCGCATGAGGAAAGTAACTATCTAGCATTTACATACACAGGAAAAACTTGGCAGATATTTAGCCATAAACTTTCAATCATATAAAAGCATAGTCAATTAATGCGCAATGAATTGAGATATCAGGCAAAAATACATGCAATATCTGACATGCCAAGAAAAGAAAAAAATTCCCTGCATTTTCTTCCCATTTTTTTTTAATTAAAAAACTATAAAAACATGCTATAAAGATAAATCATCACAAGACTAGCATGTAAAGCAAGATCAAACCTGTGAAGGATTAAAATTACCAATACAGAAACATAGTCGCCCGACATGCTTTTTCTGTCTTCCCCAAATAGTACCTGCAAAGTTCTCTCAAGAGAAATAGGGGGCAAATAATAGTGGTTCCTAAATTGCAAAGCAAACAAAAGATATAACAAGTGGAAGATCATGCAATGCAATCAAACCTGATACTCTAGGATTTGGAACCAAATCCTAGGCATGTGTATCCTCACCAACTAGGTGAGTCCATTCCCCCTCTTGGGGTGAATGTCTTCCTTCTTCCTGACCCATGCCTGCCTTCCTTTTGGTGGTTGTGGACATGACTTCATTTGATAGTCCATACATTGTATCGTGCTCTGCATCCAAACAGGCAGCTCCCGATAGGATTGATCACCCTCCATCTTTTGCGGTTTCTTCATGAAGTGCCTTGATTTGTTAGCCTTGGGTTTGCCATTCTAATTGCTAGGAACAAATCTCTGCTGAGGCTACTGATGCTGAAGAGCCTGGCGCCATGGTGCTTAATGCCTTGGAACTTGATGCCATGGAGCTTGATACTGGGGAGCCTAATTCCTTGGAGCTTGATTCCATGGAGCCTGATAATGGGGAGCTAGATGCCTTGGATCTTTATGCTAGGCCAGAGGTCTTGTGCTGAAATTTGCTTATCTGGCACCTCTTTCTTGACCTTTGATTTCTGAGCCTTGAGAAGGGAGCACTGGGGTTGGACATATTCACTTAGGCTGCAGTGATGACATATAGGAGGTCACCTACTAGTGGGAAGCTTCTGAGTGACCGGAACATCTCCACTGATTATGTCCTTCCATTTGTCCGCAACTGTGCGTGGAGGTTCGAGGACTATGGGCTTAACAAAGACAATCCTAGAAGTATAGGAAATGTCAGTGGGAGAAGCTACATACCTGGGTCAAGTCTTGTCTGTTGGGCTCTTCTGGATTGACAGCATATGTGTCAGCTTCTCATCGGTGACCTTCTCCAATTGAAGCTTTGTCTCTAGTAGCTTCTCCTCTAGGTCTTGTATCTTAAGCTGCAGTGAACTCTTCTCAGTCTGTAAGCTGTATAGCTCATGAATGTGCTGCTTGGGAGCCTCCTTCAGCTTCTCAAACTCTACATAGAGGATTTTATATGCCTCCTTGAGTTCTTCCCCATCTTCATCACTATGCTCTAAGTGGTAAGAATCTTCCTTTTCCTCATGTGGAGTCACAAAGGCTAGAAATTTTTCTTGCTCAGGAGATTCTTTTTCTTCGGACTCATCACTGAGAGTCGCATTATAAGCCTTCCCTTTTCCCTGTTTAAGATTCCTACAATCAGCCTGTATATGCCCAAAGCCTGAGCATTCAAAACATCTTGGGGCTCTGGGGTGTTTCTTCACAGCTTCCTCAAGTTCAGACTCCTTTGGGGCCTTCTTCAGTCTTTCGAAAAATTTCATTTTGAACCGATCATTCCTCATCAGTCTTCTGAAATTCTTGACTAGCATTCCCATTGCTTTTTCTTCATTCTCAGAGTCGTCTTCATATGAGACATTGACTTTCTCCTTGGAAGCCTTGAGGGCAATGGTATTCACCTTTTTGACTGGGGGTAGGGATAGCTCATAAGTTTGAAGAGATCCCACCAACTTTTCAATTTTCATTTCTCCTAAGTCTTTGGTTTCTTCAATTGTAGTCACCTTGATTTTGAAACACTCAGGCAAAGATCTTAGAATTTTACGGATGAGTTTTACATCCTAGACGGTTTTCCCAAGACTCACCATTGAGTTTCTTAGGTCGCTCATTTTGGAGTAAAATTCTCTGAATGTCTCATCTTCCATCATCTTAATTTCTTCAAATCTGGAAATCAACATTTGAAGTTTGGCTAATTTAACAACTTTTGTGTCTTCATATGTTGTTTCTAAGATTTGCCGTACTTCTTAAGCGGATTCATAGTTTGAAATTCTTGCAAATTCAGACGGTGAAAGCGCTTGACATAGAGTATGGAGGGTTTTATCATTGGAAAGTCGTGAGTCTTTCTCAGGGACTAGTTCGGGAGTTGCATCATCTGGCTTAGTCCAACCAGTTTCAACAATTTTCCAACAGTCAATGGATTTTAAAAAGAATCGCATATGAGCTTCCAATAGCCATAGTTCGTACCATCAAAGGCAGGAACAATATTAAGATTTTGAGACATAGCGAAAAAGTAGAAGTCAAAAGGAGAACACTCAAGAATTAAATCTAAACAGAGTGTACCAAGCTCTGATACCAATTGAAAAATAAAGAGGACTTCTATTTTACCAAGTGTGTGATATTGTGCAACAAAATACTTAAATTACGGAATTTAAATGACACAAATATTTTGTTGACGAAGTGGAAACTCAATTAAGAGAAACACCATAATATCCACTATTCAGAAGACAAAGCAGTAGCACTTACATACCCTTATACAGTGGTTGTACCTTGAACTCTGACGTGGAACCCAACACGAACGACTCCCAACCAAGTCACCTACTTGAAGGGTTCTTCAATGGAATCCTTTACCTTAGGGCCAACCCCTAAGATAGACTTCAGTTTTACCACAGCAACAACACTTGGCAATGGCTTGAGAGTGAGTGGATCAGCACAATAACTCCTAAAATATTCGCTCTAAGCACTATGGAATTCAATGCCGAATTCTTACAAATTACATGCCTAGGAACCTCTATTTACAGGCTGCAGAAACCTAAATCGCATCTGATGCGATTTTCCAAGGCGGCGTCCTGACAATAACTGAGGGTGTTCGAACGTGTTAGTATTTTGGCCTCATTCTGTGTTTGGACAAAATCACTTATGTGTAAAGATGCTGTAAACAGGGATTCCACTTGTCAAAGCATTTTCAGAAGACTTTGTACTGTGAAAAAGATAGAAGATTTCAGATTCCTTGTCAGCCATCCCGACGACAAGTTATCTCGTCCGGACGCCCATCTGTCCATTGCTCCATTCGTCCAGATGATGTGTCATACCGTCCGGACGCCAGACAGACCAGCATCATCCGTCCGGATGACGTATCTTTCCGTTCGGACCCTCCACTGTATCGAGAAGCTTCTGTTCCAGCATGCATCCGTCCGGACCTCTCAGCATCCCGTCCGGACGTCCATCAGTGATCGATTAGCTTCAGATTCTTTCAAAGTTCAGATATGGGAAGATTGATACACCGTCCAAATGACGTGGTTTCCCGTCTGAACGCACTCATACATAAGGCAAGAATCGCAATTCAAATATCACCGTCCGGACATCAGTCAGCATTAGTCCGGACGTGCGCTCATCAGTTAAGGAAATTGCCGATTTTGACTTCAACCTTCTTGACGTCTGCCTCTCATGGTCCGGACGCACGCATAGCAGATATGGAAATTGCGTGTTCAAAAATTTCCGTCCGGACGTTCATCCCCTTTGGTCTGGACGCGCGAAGCCTTATACGGAAATTACTTGCAGCGGACGTGCGACCGTCCAAATGTCAGTGTCACACTGTCCGGACGCAGCTCTTAAACAGGAAAGATTTTCGGTGAAATTTTTTGAAAATCCTGTCGTACAGTTGTTCGTCAGGACGGCTCAGGTTCACTGTCTGGATGGCGTCCGTACATATTACAGCAGTCGCCCATTCTGCACCTCAGCCTATAAATAGAGGCCCCTGGGCATTGAGAACTGCAAGAATTCGGTATTGAATTCCACAAGAGCTCAGAAAAGTTCAAGATCCCTTTGAAGCCTTTACAAGTGTGCTGCGTTACATCTGAAGTCTATCTTAGAGGTTGACTCTAAGGTAAAGGATTCCATTGAAGACCCCTTCTAGTATGAGACCTAGTTGGGAAGCATTCATGTTGGGTTACACGTCAGAGAGCATGGTACGACCACTGCATCGGGTTAATGTGAGTGTTACAATCTTGTATCTAGCTTTGTCTTCTGAATAGTAGAATTCTTGGGTTTGGCTGCCCCGGAGTAGTTTTTCTCTTGATTGTGTTTCCACTTCGTCAACAAAAATCTTTGTGTCTTTTATTTTCCGCTGTGTTTAATTTTTGTTGACACTTGTGCACACACTTTACTTTTAAAAGTCAATTTTGATTTTCAATTGGTATCAGAGCTTGGTACACTCTGAGAAAATTAAATTCTTGAGTGTCATTTATTTTTGACTTCTATTTGCTACTATGTCTCAAACTCTTAATTTTGTTCCTACCTTCGATGGTACGAACTATGGCTATTGGAAAGCTCGGATGCAGTTCTTTTTAAAATCTATTGACTGTTGGAGTATTGTTGAAACTGGTTGGACTAAACCAGAGGATACAACCCTCGAGGTTGTCCCTCTGAAAAATGCCCGACTTTCCAATGATAAAGCCCTCCATGCTCTATGCCAAGCATTTTCTCCTTCTGAATTCGCCAAAATTTCAAACTGCGAATCAGCCAAAGAAGCATGGAAAATCTTGGAAACAACATATGAAGGCACGAAACTTGTTAAATCTGCCAAACTTCAAATGTTGATTTCAAGATTTGAAGAAATTAAGATGTACTCCAAGATGAGTGACCTGAGGAACTCCATGGTGAGTCTTGGGAAACCAATCTCGAATGTAAAACTCATCCGAAAGATTCTAAGATCTTTGCCCGAACGTTTCAGAATCAAGGTGACCACCATTGAAAAAAGCAAAGATCTTGAGGAGATGAAGATTGAAGAGCTGGTGGGATGTCTTCAAACATATGAGCTGTCTCTGCCCCCGGTCAAGAAGTTGAAGACCATTGCTCTAAAGGCCTCCAAGAAGAAGGTAGAAGCATCATCTGAAGATGACTCTGAGGATGAAGAAAAGGATGTGGTTATGTTAGCCAAAAATTTTAGAAGACTGATGAAAGATGATCGGTTCAAAAAAAAGTTTTCTGAAAGAGTAAAGAAATCTCCCAGAGAAGCTGAACCTGAGGAAGAAGATAAGAAAGATCCCAGAGGACTCCGATGTTTTGAATACTCAGGCTTTGGGCATATCTGGGCCGATTGCGGGAATCTTAAAAAGGGCAAAGGGAAAGCATACAATGTGACTCTCAGTGATGAGTCAAAAGAAGAAGCTCCAAAGTCTGAAAAATTTCTACTCTTTGTAGCCCCATATGTTGAAGAAGAAGACTCGTATTACTCGGAGCATAGCGATAATGAGGAAGAGCTCAAGGAGGCCTACAAGACACTCAACATAGAGTATGAGAAGCTGAGGGAAGGCCGAAAGCAGCACCTTAATGATCTGAATAGTTTGCAGACCGAGAAGAGTTCATTGCTGTTCAAAGTACAAGAGCTCAAGGAAAAGCTACTAGAGACGCAGCTCCAGCTAGAGATAGTCACTAATGAGAAGCTGACTCATATGCTGTCTATCCAGAAGAGCCTAAATGACAAAACTGGCCGCCGTGTATATTAGTCAAAAAAGGGGGCTTTCATGGGTCCGATGGCTCTTTGACTGGTGTGCCTGAAAATGTTCCTTCTTCCTCAAAGATTGTGTTTGTGAAACCTACAGTCCCAGAGCCTCCTCCCACTGTTGAAGATAAAAATAAGGAAAAGGTCAACGATGATGTTCCAGGCACTCAGGAGCCTCATTCCATCAGAAGACCTCCCATTTACCATCACTGTGGTCTCAATGGGCATGTTCGCCCTCAGTGCTCCCTCCTGCAAGCACAAAAGGCTAAAGCCAAGAAAAAGTGCCCAGACAAGCTCATTATGGAACTAGACCTGTAGTCCAGCATCAGACTCCATAGCATCAGGCGTCTTACCAAGCACCATAGGGACAAGCACCAAGGCATCAGTATCAAGCCCCTTGGTCTCATGCTCCTTAGCATCAGCGGCCTCAGCAGCGGTTTGTACCAGCCAATCACAGTGGCACCTACAAGAGCAAACCCAAGCAGTTTAGAAGGCCTCAGAAGATGAAAAAAGAGCAATACTCCAGTGAGCCTCCTATCTGGAAGCAGAACATGATGGAATGGATGATGCAGTCTTGCCAGCAACCACCCACTGGAAGGCAGGCTTGGGTCGAGAAGGACAGTCACCCCATGAGGGGGACCCGACACACCTAGCAGATTCAGGTGTTTATTCCTAGGATTTGGTTTGTGATCCTATGGCATCAGGTTTGATTGCTTATCTTAACTTGATACATCTTTATATGCAATCTAGGAACCAGTTGTGTTTGCCCCCTATGTCTCTTGAGAGAACTTTGCATGTATATTTTGGGGAAGACAGAAAAAGCAGGTCGAACGACTGTTTTTCTGTATTGGCATCATCGAGCTTCCATAGGTTTGATCTTGCCATTGCATATGATGTCATTTCCATATTTCTTGTTGTTTTTGTTTTAAATAAAAAAAAAATGGGGAGAATTTGCAAGATATTTTTTCTCTTGGCTTATCAGATATCTCAATTCTGTAAGCATTAATCTACCCTGCTTAGATATAATTGAAAGTTTATGACTATATCGGCCAAGTGTTTTTCCTGTTTTTGCAAAAGTAGGATAGCTTCTTTCCTCACGCGATGAAAAAGTGCACTATCCCGGGCTCCCCTAAAGGTACATCTTTCCTTCTCTGACCTTTTGCTTTTAGAAATTTTGGATAAGAGAAGAAGTCCTTGATAAGATGACCAAATTGACCTCATGCTAGTTGAACCTAGAGCCTAAAAACTCTGGCACTCCCTACAGTTTGCAGCACCATAAGAAACAAGCAGTTAATCATATTTATTCTATGCCCTAAAAAATATATTCACTGCTTATGTGCTACATTTGCTTTATGCCTTGCCCTCTGCGTGCAAGTAAAACATTTACGTTGTCCTTCATGGTTCAAGTAAATCACTTAGGTGCTGCATCTCAAGGGGAGTGTATCTGATGAGGGTGGGTAGGCCCTAGCAAGTTATAAGGTTTGACTTTTGGCTAATCTGTCACTGATTTTCTCTCTTGTCTAGAAAATCTAGTTGTTCTATGTCATGTCATCAAAAGTCATACCTTGTGGGAAAAGAGTCTTCACACACACACATGCATTGAGTGAGTTGAGTTGTGTATTTGAATTTTCTATGACCAAGAAAAATATTTGTGCTAATTGAAATCTCAACTCTCTTTTATATCTCTGTTTAGTTTTGAGATGCTCTATGATTGTGTTATCAGTTGATTATACATGCATGTTTTGACACTGACTTGAGAAAATTTGATCTCTGTCAAATTTTACTAAGTTTTTTTCTAGTGTTTCAGTGTGGAACGTCCGGACAGTCTCTCTTGGAGTCCGGACGGGTGGAGTTCTGCAGTTCGGATGGTGCCCTTTTTGGAGTCCAAACGGACGGCGTTTTATCGTCCGGATAGGATCTGTTCCACGTCCGGACATGAGCTGTCACCTTCGGGCATACAAGTAATTTAATTCGTCCGAACGAGCGTAACCATTTTGCACATTTTCGAGGCAGCACGCATCCAGACGGGGACCCCACAGAGGTTATAAATAGCCCAGATCGCCGCTCTCACTCCACCATACCCCACAAAATCCCTTCTTTTGACATTTTGTGAGTGACTGATTTTGGTGCTTTTTAGAGTGATCTCATCCCTATTTTTTTGTGTGTACATTCTCACATTCCAGGTATATTTTTTAGTCTCTTCCCTTTTCAGTTTATTTTGCAACTGTTAGATTTTTTTTTTTGGAATATTTTTGGGATGCATATATCTGCCATGCTGAAATTCTTTGGACTTAATTGTGATATTCTTTGTCTTTATATTTACAAAAGTCCTTTTTACTGCTGTTATTCTGCCAAATTTTTGTTACCCTAACAAGAATATTGTTTTTGGATTATTTTTTGGCAAAAATTCTTGTTGGTTCTTTTGCAGAATCATGTCTGCTATCAGCTTCCAGCGCAGGGTCCGCTAGAGGACAGAGGAAGAGCAGAGTGCATTCCAAGCCAAAATCATGGACCGCAATGTCCTCGCTGAGCGGAAAGTGGTTCGTGCTGACATCATGGTGCCTCCATTGGATAGCATTTATGAGACTATCCAGACCTACAATTGGGGGTATCTCTACAAGTGTGCCTGCATCGTCTTCACCAAGCTAGTCAGGCTCTTCTATGCCAACCTTGAGGTGGCTCAGGATGATGAGCGTGGGATGGTACTGCAGTCCACTGTTGACAGACACATCATCACTGTAGATCCCCAAATCATGAGTCAGTTCATCGGAGTACCAGTCCTTGATCTACTTGCCAGTCCTTACAATGAGGTGGTGCTTCCTCCCTCTATGGACGATCTCCGAGAGTTCTTCCATGCCATTCCACAGGGTGTAGGGCGTCATACCAACATCAGGATTGGTACACTTGCTCCGGCTCATCGTATGTTGGCCAAAATTGTTCAGTACAATCTCTGGCCAATTGCCAGGCGCAGTGTTCTGATACTAAAGAGGGCCCAGTTTGTTTATGTTGTTCATCTTCGCTTGCCTTTCTGTCTTTGCAAGTATATTCTGGGAGTCATGCTCGAGGCTCGTGATGAGAGCAATACCGGTCTCCCCTTTGGCTGCCTAATCACTCAAATCATCCTTCAGTCGAGTATCAATGTTGATGGAGAGCCTAGGATGAAGATCCAGCAGCCCCTCAGCAAACAGACATTGATGAAGTCGAATGCGCAGCTGCGATGAGATGATTCTGATGATGACATGCCTGCTGCTATGCATGTTGCTTTTCCAGACGTGGCTTCATCCTCTCATACCATCCAGCCATCTGAGCTAAAGGCAAATTATTCTCAGATCATGGAGGCCTTAGCCACCATTAAGGGAGGAATGACCACCATGCAGCAGTCCATCTCCTCCTTGTAGCTAAAGGTGTGAGCTATCAACAAGCAGGTGGAGCAGACTCATTGTGATCTTCAGGAGTGCCTTCGAGTCCATCACCCTAGCAGCTGTGATGATGAGGATGATGCAGCTCGGACTATCCACATGCCAGAGGATGTTTGATTTTATTTCCCTCTGTTTTTATTTTGAGACTTGTTGTTATTTTCTACTATTTTGTTAAACACTTAAACTAATATTACTCTGTTTCTCGATTCCTTCTGAGATCGTTAGGGAGAGTAATTTCTATTACAATTGGTTTTTATTACTCTGTTTGACCCTTTGTCCCTTTGTGACAAAAAGGGGGATTAATTTTTATTTTTGGACCGGGAATGTATTTCCAAACCAGTCAAGTGATTTTTGTCACAGAATGGCCAAAGGGGGAGTTTGTTAGTATTTTGGCCTCATTCTGTGTTTGGACAAAATCACTTAGGTGTAAAGATGCTGTAAACAAGGATTCCACCTGTCAGAGCATTTTCAGAAGACTCTGCACTGCGAAAAAGATAGAAGATTTTAGATTCCCTGTCAGCCGTCCGGACGACATGTTATCTCGTCCGGACGCCCATCTGTCCATTGCTCCATTCGTCCGGACGATGTGTCATACCGTCTGGACGCCAGACAGACCAGTATCATCCGTCTGGACGACGTATCTTTTCGTCTGAACCCTCCACTGTATCGAGAAGCTTCTGTTCCAGCATGCATTTGTCCGGACCTCTCAGCATCCCGTCCGGACGTCCATCAGTGATCGATCAGCTTCAGATTCTTTCCAAGTTCAGATATGGGAAGATTGATACACCGTCCGAACGACGTGGTTTCCCATCCGGATGCACTCATACATAAGGCAAGAATCGCAATTCAAATATCACTGTCCGAACGTCAGTCAGCATTAGTCCGGACGTGCGCTCATCAGTTAAGGAAATTGCCGACTCGACTTCAACCATCCGGACGCCTGCCTCTCATGGTCCGGACGCACGCATAGCATATATGGAAATTGCGTGTTGAAGAATTGCCGTCCGGACGTTCATCCCCCTTGGTCCGGAGGCGCGAAGCCTTATATGGAAATTACTTGCAGCGGACGTGCGACCGTCTGGACGTCAGTGTCTCACTGTCCGGACGCAACTCTTAAACAGGAAAGATTTTCAGGGAAATTTTTGGAAAATCCTGTCGCACAGTTGTTCGTCCGGACGGCAGAGGTTCACCGTCCGGACGACGTTCGTACATATTACAGCAATCGCCCATTCTGCACCTCAGCCTATAAATAGAGGCCCATGGGCATAGAGAAATGCAAGAATTCGGTTTGAATTCCACAAGAGCTCAGAGAAGTTCAAGATCCCCCTGAAGCCGTTTCAAGTGTACTGCGCTACATCTGAAGTCTATCTTAGAGGTCGACTCTAAGGTAAAGGATTCCATTGAAGACCCCTTCAGGTAGGAGACCTGGTTGGGAAGCATTCGTGTTGGGTTACGCGTCAGAGAGTAAGGTACGACCATTGCATCCGGTTAATGTGAGTGTTACTATCTTGTATCTAGCTTTGTCTTCTGAATAGTGGAATTCCTGGGTTTGGTTGCCCCGGAGTAGTTTTTCTCTTGATTGAGTTTCCACTTCATCAACAAAAATCTGTGAGTCTTTTATTTTCCGCTGTGTTTAATTTTCGTTGACACTTGTGCACACACTTTACTTTTAGAAGTCAATTTCGATTTTCAGGACGGATAACTGTGCAATTGGCTTTCTATATTCGCTTGAAATTCTTTCTTGAATAGGGCTACGTCTAGATGTTGTTGCCTTATTATCCGGACGGTTGCACTTCAGCTACATGCAATTTGCATATTAAAGCTTGAGCATCTAGACCATGTAGTCTGACGTCCGGACGATTGAACTTCTTCTGCATGACTTGCCTTATCAAGGATAGCGTCCGGACGGAATGGCCATGTCATCTAGACGGTTCCAGCTATCTTCCCATATCTATGTTTTCGAAAGAAATCTTTTGACTTGTCGAACACTGAAAGGCGTCAGGACGTATTACTGAGACGTTTGAATGGATGCAATCGAGAGTAGTTCGAAGCTTCTTGACACAGAGGAGCGTCAAGACATAAAGTTCTCGTTGTTCGGATGGACGATGGTTGACAAATGAGCGTCCAGATGGAAAACCACATTGTCCGGACGGATGTAAGGGAACTGAACTACACTGTTTAGAATCTTGGACAGAGTCTTCTTGAAGCTCATAACTGAAGTATAGACTTTGAGCAAGCATCATTATATAGAAGTGATCTTATCCAACAGAATGCAACCAATCACAAACTAATAGTAACGATAGGCATGAGGTTCTGTTTTCAAGTTGAGTTTCTCAACCATGGTTGTAGACACCACATTCTCACAACTTTTCCCATCAATGATGACATTACACACCTTGCCACTAGAGGTGCACTTGGTGTGGAAAATGTTGTTCCGAATCAAATCTTCTTCAGCGTAAGTGGATTTCATGATCCACATATGTCAAGTCTTCCTCGGACTCTTCATCAACTAGTTCATCCTCAACATCGTCTTCCAAGTCTTCCTCAACAAGTGAAAGAATCTGGCGATTCAGACAATCAAAAGCAATATGTCCAAAACCATGACATTTAAAGCATTTTCTACTTGAGTTAGAAATATTGGAGTGATTTGAACCTCTTGGAGCTTCACTCTTGATTGGTGGTTTGGCTTCACCCTTAGCTAGTTTAGCAACTGCAACCTTGGGATATGGAGTGGCCTTAGTAGTAGAACTAGTCCCTCGGTTGGTGATTCCTTCTTGATTGAAAGGTCGATAGGTATTCCTGCGCTCTTCCTTTCATTTTTTTTCCACCTTAACTACTAGCTTACAAACATCATTGTAAGTTCAATAAGGTTGTAATTGTACAACATTTTCGACTTCGAAACGTAACCCTCTAAGGTAACGAGCTACCATTTGCTCTTCTGGTTCTACAATATCATAACACATCATAGAATGATCAAATTCTGTTATGTTTCCTCCACAGAAAGCTCGTTTTGTCGAAAGCATCTTGCCGATAATGATCTGGTAAATACTTCTTGAAAGCCTTCTTTCATCTTTGCCCACTTCACAATGCGGTTTTTGCTTTCATGTTCCTGTTGTTTCTTAAGGTCCTCCCACCAAATAGAATCATGCTCCCTCAACTTGACGGCAACAAGCTTCACCTTGTGATGTTGTGGAATATCTTCGTAATCAAATTTTTGCTCAATGGTGTTTAGCCAATCAATGAATTCATCGGGCTGCATTCTTCCTTCAAATACTGGAATCTCCACCTTAACATCATAATAGTGTTGGACACCATGAATTGGAGTGCTATCACTCGAGGCGTGACTACGAGCCTAGTGAAAAGGATTAACAGTCTCTCCATCGTCGCTGGAAGCTTGAACATTCAAACCATGAGGAAAGGCATCATGCTCAGAGGCTTCATAACGTTCTAAACGTTCTTGGAGCTGTTATATTTGTCTTCTCAAGTCGTCCATTTCGATATCTCGCGGGTGTCTTTCTAGAGCTGCTAGGATTTTGTTAGCCTGAGCACGACAACCATGAACAACCATAGAAATCAAAACTTTGAGCAACCTTGGCTCTGATACAAATTTGATACCGGACAGAAATGGAGATGGAACCAACTACACAAACTCACACTCAAAATGAAAGATAGAAGTTCACCACCCGAGAGATAACACCAAAGGGATATAGAATATCAACATCCAAAGGAATACAACAAGGGATACAGAACTTTTAGAAACTCACCACTCTAAGGTTGGTGTTTAAAACAAAACTCTAGTCTGCTTTACACTTGCACACACAAGTATTATATAAGCTTTGAACAACCATCTAAGCATAGGATAAGCATCTAATGTAGATAAACAAGTAATAATGACAAAAAACAATCATCAATTAGTGTAGAAGATAAAGGGACAAACAACCACCTTAAGGCATATTCCCGAGAAGCTTGACCACTCCACGTAAAACAGTCATAACTTTCGGTGTGCAACTCCAAATGGACTGAAACCTTTTTTGTTGGAAAGGTAAGTGAAAAGTTAAGTTAAATTGACTCCTAATTTAACCGTGTGTTTGTGCAACAAGTAACAAAAAATAAAAAGTACGGAATTAAAAGAGACAGATATTTTATTAACGAAGTGGAAACTCAATTAAGAGAAAAACCACTTCGGGGCAGCAAAACCCAGGAAATCCACTATCATAAGACAAAGCTAGTACAAAGACAGTAAAACTCACATACCTGATGCAACGATCGTATCTTGCACTCTGACATGTAACCCAAAGTGAACACGTCCCAATCAAGTCACCTATTTGAAGGGGTCTTCTATGGATTCTTTACCTTAGGGCTCCTCCCTAGATAGACTTTAAACACGAGCACAGCAACAGAACAACGGCAACAGCTTGAGAGCTAGCGGATCATCACAATATCTCCCTAAACGCCCTCTCTAAGCTATAAAGAATTCAATACCGAATTCTATAAATAATACATGCCTAGAGGTCTCTATTTATAGTCTATAGAAGACCTAAATCGACTCTGAATATGATTTCTCTAGGCCATGTTTGAACAGAAGCATAGAGTGTCCGTACGGTCAACTGTGCACCCGCCTTTCCATAATCCGCTTCACGCTTTCCATATTAAGTCTGCATCCGGACAGTGTTACCCTGACGTCCGGACGGTTGCAATTCTTCTCTACGTATTGCCTTATTAAAGACCTCGTCTGGATTGTGTTGCCCTATTGTCTTGACAGATGCAACTGACTTCCCATATATGTGTTTGTAAAGGAAAACCTAATTCTTCTCGAATCCTGAAGTGTGTCCGGATGTGTTGCCATGACTTCCAAACGGATGCAACCTTGAGCTATTTGGCTTTTTGACACAGATAGGCATCCGGATGCATGACTAGGCTGTCCAAACGGAATCTTGGGATTCAACTTCTTTGAGTTTGAATATGAATAGAATCTTCCTTGAACATCTTGAAACATTTTTCTGAAATGAAGACAATGAAAGATATGGCATCCTTGAAAATGACAGCAACATTACATGATAGTGATTTTGTCAACAAAATGCAGCCAACACAAACTAACAAACTCCCCATTTGGCCATTCTGGGACAAAATCACTTGACCGGTTCAAAAATACATTCTTGGTCGAAAACAAAAAATACACCTCATTTTTTTTCAAAAGGACAAAGGGTAAATATAGTATATTAAATCAACAGACAATAAGTTCTAAAATCCAAAAATAATAGGGATAACAGAGAAGTGTCAACAAGTAGCCCAAATAATCAGAAGTATGTAAAATAACTGATAGAGGAAGGAGCAAGAATCCTCCATGTACCAAATCTTATTGATCCATTGAAAGCAAGTGATGGAAAGAGATCTGTAGAATAAGCTGGATTTGTGCTACTTTGGCTTCTAGCTCCTGAAGTCGGGAACCATAGACTGAAAAACCTTCGGTTGCTTGGTTTTCCAAAGCCTGAAACTGGTTATCTGCCAAATGAAATCTTTTAAGCAACTGGTCTGCAAGATAAGTGATGAGATTCACCACTGAACCTCTAACTGGTGCATATCTGGAGGAAGATTCTACGAAAGGCTTTGCATGAGATGAGGAACAAGCTCATCTATATCCTGAGACCTTTGTGTTAGTTTGTGATTGACTACATTCTGTTGGACAAAATCTCTTCTATGTAAAGTTGCTTTTTAATTAGGGATGGTGTTTGTTAGTATTTTATGTTGGCAACATTCTGGATGACAAAAATACTTTATGTAACTGTTGCATTTTAAACAGGCATATTGATTTATTCAAAGTCTTCATGTTATATGGACAGTGTTCGTTTCAAGCCATGTGACTTGTCACAAAGCTCTAGAAGATGTCCCTAAAGACTCCATGCATTTTTAAAGTCAGATCAACCGGTTCCTGTGCAACTGTCCCGACAAGCCTTTGAAGGCGTCCGGATGCCCCTCAGTGTCTAGAAGCTTTAGCATTGAAGACATCCGGACGTTAGAGCAACACTGTTTAGATGATAGGTCAAGTTTCTCCAATTTCTACACGAAGTTGGATTTCAGTCGACACTATTTGGGAAGTTTCTGCAAGACATCTAGACGACGTGGCAACATGTCTGGACGCTACCCAGCGTTCCAGAATATTTTGGGTTTCCTTTAGGAACCCGAAAAGGAGTGGCACTGAAGACCGTCCTGACGCTCGGCCAAGCAGTTCGGACGTGGTCCTATTATGGGAAGAATCATGCTGTTCTGAAAAGGCGGTCGCAGTAGACCGTTTAGATGAGGCTAACTTCCGTCTGGACGCTCCACAACTAGAGTCTGAATTTGTCTAGAATTAGGTTTTCTGAAGCCTATAAATAGATGGATATAGGCTTGTTATTTGTAAGAATTCAGTATAGAATTCCATAGTGCTTAGAGAAGATGTTTAGGGAGATTTGAAGATCTGCTAGCTCTCTAGCCGTTGCTGGTGTGTGCTCAACAGTTCGTGTGAATTCTATCTTAGGTGTTGGCCCTAAGGCAAAGGATTCCATCAAAGACCCCCTTCAAGTAGGAGACTTGGTTGGGAAGCGTTCACGATGGGCTTCGTGCTATTGTTAAAGGTATGACTACTGCAATAGGTTTTTTGAGTACGAGTGCTTTGTAACTTGCTTTGTCTTTGGATAGTGAATTTCCTAGGTTTGGCTACCCCGTAGTGGTTTTTCTCTTCATAGAGTTTCCACTTCGTCAACAAATATCTTGTCTCTTTTATTTTCCACATTTAAGATACTTTGTTGCACACTAACACACACTTAGTATTTAGAAGTCATATATTTATCTTTTCAATTCGTATCAGAGCTTGGTATACTCTGTTTAAGATTTATTTCTTAAGTGTGATCTTTTTGACTTCTATTCTTTTATAAATGCCTCACTCTCTTCATTGCATTCCTGCCATTGATGACACGAATTATGGGTATTGGAAAGCTCGTATGTGCTTCTTTTTAAAATCTATTGATGTTTGGGAAACTGTAGAAACTGGTTGGATTAAACTAGAGACTACAATTGCTGAACTATCTCTTGCTCAAAATAGTGCACGACTTTCCAATGATAAAGCCCTCCATGCTCTATGTCAAGCGCTTTCCCCAACTGAATTCGCAAGAATTTCAAATTTTGAATCCGCAAAAGAAGCATGGCAAATCTTAGAAACAACATATGAGGGCACCAAACTTGTTAAATCTGTCAAGCTCCAGATGTTGATTTCTAGATTTGAAGAAATTAAGATGTTAGAGAATGAGACATTTGGTGATTTTTACACCATGATCAACGACTTGAGAAACTCGATGGTGAGTCTTGGGAAGAGGGTCTCTAATGTAAAGCTCATCAAAAAGATACTAAGGTCTTTACCAAAGCGTTTCAGGATCAAAGTGACTTCAATTGAAGAAAGCAAGGACTTAGATTCTATGAAGATTGAAGAGTTGGTGGGATCTCTTCAAACTTATGAGTATTCCCTACCCCCAGTCAAGAAAGCAAAGGGGATGGCCTTCAAAATGACCAAAAGCAGAGTCTCTTCTGATGAAGACTCAGACAATGAAGAAGAAGATGAATTAGCCATGATCACTCCCAGTGAAACCAAGCCAAAAAAAGAAAAGACAGAGGATCCTAGAGTTCATAGATGTTGTGAGTGCTCCTATTTTGGGCACATGAGAACTGAAAGTGCAAATCTTAATGAGGCTAAGGGGACGACATACATTGTAACTCTCAGCGATGAGTTTGAGAAAGAAGAAGAATCTCTTGAGAATTTTCTAGCCTGTGTGGCACCACATGAAGACCAGGATGATCTTCACTACTCTGAGCACAGTGATGAAAAACTAAAAGAGGAATATTGTGTCTTGTACATGGAACTCATAAAGCTGAGAGAGTCCAATCAGAAGAAGGTGATGAAGATGAACACTATAAAGATGGAAAGAAACACATTACTTTAGAAAATCACGGACTAGGAAGATAAACTGATGGATGCATAGTTACAGTTGGAGAAGTTCTCAGACAACAAGCTAGCTCAGATGTTGACAGGTCAGAAGTGCGCATCTGACAAAACTGATCTCGGGTATGTAGCTACTGATTCCTCCAACATTGCTTCTACTTCTAGAACTGTGTTTGTGAATCCCTCAGGTTCAAAGCCTCAGAATGACAAAGGTAAAGCTATTATGGTTTCTTGTGAGAATGATACTACTACACCTGCGAAATCTAAGCATTCTACAGAGAGAAGCCTACCTACATGTCATCATTGTGGGATGGTGGGACATATTAGACCAAATTGTGGTTAGTTAAAATTCCCAAGAACTTAGAATAAGAAGAATGGTCCTAAGAAGGAAAACGTTGTTGAAGAACATTCCAAGATAAAATATGTTCCTCCACATAGGAGACAACTTACTCAAAAGTTTGTCCCTATTTGCCATCATTGTGGGTTAAGTGGTCACATCCGACCCAAGTGCCCACACTCACTTTTTAAAAGGTCTAAAGTGAAGAAGGAGTTGCCAAAGAAAGATCCTACTAGCACTAGACCTCCTAGGAAGCATCAGGCTCAAAGGAAACTATCAAGGTATGCTCCACCAGTGCACAAAACTCCCATATGTCACCAATGTGGAGTAAATAGTCATGTCAGACCCAGGGATCCTCAGCCTCCGAAAGACCCACCTAGAAAGTCTGGACCTCAAGCAAGATATCCTTCTCCAAGACATTAGCGACAAGAGTACAGGTTTGTTTCTATAAAACAGGCCTGGTTGCCAGAGAAGAACAAATCTCAGCATCATGAGGAAAAGCCGTAGACGCCTAAAAAGGATTTGTCCAGTGAAGAATTGTCAATTACTGGCAGTTTTATGCAGAGCTTGATCAGATATATAGAACTGCAATCGAAGGATGGAGGACAGGATAGACACACTCACTTCCCAAGGGGGAACGGACCCACCTAGTAGGTGAGGCCACATATGCCTAGGATTGTGGTTCCTAAATCCTAGTGCATGTCAGATACACTTGCATTCCATCTTTTATATTGTCATATCCTATGCATGCTTTGCATATTTGTCTATCCCTATATAGTTTCTCTTGTTGTCTTGAGAAATTTCTATTGGTGTTTCATAGGGATGACAAAAGCACGTCAGGCGACTGTTTTTCTGTCTTGTTACAGGTAAACCTCTCTCCTTGAGGTCAGGTTTGCCCCTAACCTACATGCTTGGACTAATTGTCTTTTCTTTTCCTTTTATGCATGTTGATTTTTTTTTCATTTTTTTAAAAAAAGAAAAAAAGAAGAGGGGGGATTTGATGCAAGGTTTCTTCTAAAGGTTTCAGCTCTCTCAGGTATATTTATCTATTTTCACAGTTCTCTATGCTTTGATAGAATATACATTCATATGCTTAAGTTTCTACGTCAAATATGAGCTGAGTTTTCCTGCAGCATCTTTACTAGATAGCTGTTTTCCTCATGCAATGAAAATGTGCACTATCCAAGGCTCCCCTAAGGTACATTTTTTTTTTGTATCTCTGATTTTCTGCTTCTGGAAATTCTTTTAGAGATATTTTTTATGTACTAAGATTGTCAAATTGACAAACTCGCTAGTTGAACCTAGCCCCAGAAATTCTGGCTTCCTCTCTAAGTTTTAGCACCTCAAAGAAACAAGCAGTTATACTTCTAAGCTTATTGTTACATGAATAAATTCACTGCTTCTATACTGATTTAGCTATATATCTTGTCCTTCATGGTACAAGTAAAATTGAAAATATTGCTGCTTCTTAGGGGGAGAGTATCAGATGAGGGTGATTAGGCCTTAATAAGATAAGGTTTGACTTTTAACTTATCTAACTATGAAATTCTCTTTTTAGAAAATTCAGTTGCTTTAAATCTTATCAGCGAAGATCATACCTTATTGAGAAAGTCTTCACACACACACACATTGCATGAGTTAAGTTGACTATTGAATTATCTCTACCTGCGAGAAATTTATGCTTATTGAGTACTCAACTCTTTTCCATATGCTTGTGTATTTTTGACCAGCTATCTGACTATTTTCACAAGTTTGGATACATGTGTGTGTTGATTTCTTGTTGAAGACCAAACCTTGTTCTATTCTCTTGTTTTTGTTTTGATTTGTGGTTATGGTTTTTCTCTTATTGTAATACCTGGAAAACATCATGCTTAGGATAACGATATTTTCATGCATGTACATAGGTATAAGACCTAATTATTTCTAGTTATAGATTAAATAGAATTGCGAAATATGATAAGTAAAATATATTATTAACCAAAGTCAATCGAGTGACTTTGGAAGTGAAGTTGATCGATCAAATATTAAATCGATCGAGCGACTTAATAATTGCAGGTAAATAGGATCGATCAAGCGATTCTAGGTCGAATTCGATCGACCAACCGAAGAGTCGATCGAGCGACTTAATTATCCAGTGCGATGCAGTTTACGTGTAAGCTGCAAGTGTCAATTTTTCTACCTTTGATTCTTAAACCCACAGCATGCCTTTGGTTCCAGATGATTATATCCCCATCTAGTTAGTCTAGTTAGCCCAATTTGGTTCAATACCTACTAGATTTTATATATATCAAGCAATCATTACCTATAGATTTGAAAATAGTATCCTAGGGGATTTGGGCTACAATTTTGGGGGATTATTTGGCTTCAATCTGACCATTGAAGGGGATTGTACTGGTTTAATCTCTACCATCCAAGATTGCTATATAAGGAATGCATGGATGACCAATTTTCATGAAAGAAGAACCAAATTCCAGCAAACACTCTCATGTAAACCTGCTGTCTCTCTTTTCTTTTAGTGCAGAAACTCTACGCTTGGAAATCTCATTGTTTCATCAAGTTTTTAAGCACCTTGTAATCCAAAACTAAGCCCTAATTGCCCACTTTTTACCTCAAAATCAGTAGAAAACAAGTTAGAATAAACCCTTGTCTTCAGACCAAAAAAAAAAAAAACAGAGTATATGTAGTAGAGTTTCTGGTTTGGACAACAACTCTTAATCACCATTTGGGTCACTTTGAAGGAGCTTCAGTAAGTGAATTCTCCCTTCAACTCCTCAGATAATTAGTCTTTTTCTGTTTAAAACCATGGCTTGTTCTTCCTTTTTTGAAGAAACTAGAAAAAGTTGTATATGTATGAATATTCATAAGCCTCTTTTGTTGTTAACAGAAAATTTCCAAACAACAACCAGCAAGCAAATCAGTAAGTTGAAGCTTGTTTAAGACATGGGTGTGCTGGGAAGATTGTGAATTTATTAGCTTAAGATCAAGTACCTATATATATAAAGTGTTTGTGTGTAAGTATGTGAGTTAGTTTAATATGTATATATATATATATAGATATACTAGTTGGAACTAATAGTTAATGAAAAGAAGATGTTTGATTATAATTATAGTAGTGTCATTTCAATACTCAAATAATTTAAAATGACATTCAATATCCTAGTAAAGAGAACAAAATGTCAATACCGTTATGTCATTCATTTTTATAAATGGAAGTATTAGTATAATTTAAAGTGACTCACTTCAGTATTTTGGGTTGTTGTCTTCTCTCTGTATCATGTGCTAAATCAGATTATGACGAGAAAGAATATCAGGACTATTCAGACCCTTAGATGGATCTTGATACTAGTATTTGAGGCTAGACTTCCTCTTTTTTGCGTACTACTGTGATGTAATTCATTAACCTAATTTCAGAAACAATATTTATATTTCTATCGTTATATAATTGTTAAACTCTAGATATTTGGTTTGTATAATTATATATGCCCTGTGAGGCATGACTACTACTTTTGTATAATTATGTTAACATACTTTATATAACTATTTGGAGGTATTTCAATAGAAGCTCTGAAGTGTTATTTAATCTCAAGTCTGTATTGTATAAATATATATATTCCGTTGCCAATATTTAACTCTGATGAGATCATAATATCACGTGAAAATTCAAAAAATTTCACTTACGCTTTTTGTAAAAGCGGAGCGTTACACTTGTACTCTGTTTACCCTTTGTCCTTTCGTGACAAAAAGGGGGAGTCCTTTTTGTTGTTTTTGGACCGAGAATGTATTTCCAAACTGGTCAAGTGTCTTTTGTCCCAAAATAGCCAAAGGGGGAATTTGTTAGTATTTTATGTTGGCAACATTTTGGATGACAAAAACACTTTATGTAATGGTTACATTTTAAACAGGCTTATCGGTTTATTCAAAGTCTTCAAGTTATATGGACAGTGTTCGTTTCAAGCCATGTGACTAGTCACAAAGTTCTAGAAGATGTCCAGGAAGACTCCATGCATTTTCCAAGTCAGATCAACCATTTCCTGTGCAACCATCAGGATAGACCTTTGAATGCTTTTGGACGCCCATCAGTGTCTAGAAGCTTCAGCGTTTGAAAAATAAAATAATGACTACTAAATTAACCAAGTGTGTGTTTGTATGCAACAAAATATGTTAAATGCAGAATTTAAAGAAGACAGGATATTTGTTAACGAAGTGGAAACTCTGTGAAGAGAAAAACTACTCCGGGGCAACCAAACCCAAGATATCCACTATACGGAAAACAAAGCTAGTTATAAGACACTCGTACACACATACCCTTATGCAGTAGTCATACCTTTAACTCTGACACGAAGCCCAACGTGAATGCTTCCTAACCAAGTCTCCTACTTGAAGGGGTCTTCAATGGATTCCTTGACCTTAGGGCTGATCCCTAATCTAGACTTCACAGGAACTGTTGAGTACACACCGACAACGGCTTGAGAGCTAGTTGATCTTTGATTCTCCCTAAACACCCTCTCTAAGCACTATGGATTTCGATACAGAATTCGTACAATTTACAAGCCTAAGGCCCTCTATTTATAGGCTTAAAGAACCCCAAAATATGCACAAATTAGGACTTTGACTGTCGAATGTCCAAACAAAAGTTAGCTTCGTCTCGATGGTCTTCTGCGACCGTGACTGAAAAGGAATTCCAAAATTTCTCAAATTTCTGCAGGCCGTCCGGATGCTACTCTCTTTCTGTCTGGAAGGTGGGCTGTCCAGACATTTCTATTTGCCATCTAGATGTTTAAGTTGTAGCATTTTTTCTTAGCTTTCCAACGACAATAATTTTGTCTCAATCCGATACTCGAGCAGAGAGTTATGATAAAAACTCTGAGACGTGTGTAGAAATGTTCTTGGAAGCCTGAAATGCGTCCAGATGGTGTTTCCCTTCCGTCTTGCTGTTTCCCGATCCGTGTCTGATCATGAAATTCAACTCAGTGTAGAAACTAGAAAAGCTTGACCTAGCGTCCGGACGGTGTAGTCCGGACACCTTCAAAGGCCCATCCGGAAGGTTGCACAGGAACCGATTGTTCTAACTTTGAAATTGCATGGAATCTTCGTGGACATCTTCTAGAAACTTGTGACCATACACATGGCATGAAATGAACACAGTTCAAATTACATGAAGACTCTGAATAGAAACTAATCATCCTGTTTAAATTGTAACCATTACATAAAGTGTTTTTATCATCCAAAATGTAGCCAACATAAAATACTAACAGCATTGAAGACATCTGAATGTCAAAGCAACATCGTCTGGGTCAACCTTCACCAAATTCTACACGTAGTTGGATTTCAGTCGACAGTATTTGGAAAGTTTTTGCAAGACGTCCGGACGACGTGGCAACACGTCCAGACGCTACCCAATGTTCCGAAATATTTTGGGTTTACTTTATGAATGCGAAAAGGAGTGACGATGAAGACCATTCGGACGCTCGGCCAAGCGGTCCGGTCGTGGTCCTATTATGGAAAGAATCCAGCTATTTTGGAAAGGCGGTCACAAAAGACCGACCAAACGCTCCATAGCCAAAGTCTGAATTTGTCTAGAATTAGGTTTTCTGAAGCATATAAATAGATGGCTCTAGGCTTGTTATATGTAAGAATTCAGTGTATAATTCCATAGTGCTTAAAGAGGGTGTTTATGGAGATTTGAAGATCCTCTAGCTCCCTAGCCATTGCCGATGTGTGCTCAACAGTTCGTGTGAAGTCTTAGGGGTCGGGCCTAAGTTAAAGGATTCCATCAAAGACCCCTTCAAGTAAGAGACTTGGTTAGGAAGTGTTCACGATGGGCTTTGTGTTATAGCTAAAAGTATGACTATTGCAATAGGTTTTAAGAGTACGAGGGCTTTGTAACTTGCTTTGTCTTTGGATAGTGGATTTCCTAGGTTTGGCTGCCCTAGAGTGGTTTTTCTCTTCACAGAGTTTCCACTTCATCAACAAATATCTTGTCTCTTTTATTTTCCACATTTAAGATATTTTGTTGCACACGAACACACACTTGGTATTTAAAAGTCATATATTTATTTTTTCACTGTTTATATTTAGAGTCTACTTGTCAGTTATATGCTTCAAGAAGATTCTGTGCGGATTTCGAGACTGAGAAGTTGAATTCCTTGCATCAGTTCAGACATCCCTGTCAACCCTTCGGACACTCATCAGTCAAGCAACATTCGTCAGGACGACTATGTTAGACTCCGATCAATGTCCAGAAGCTTCGAACTGTTCAAGGTTGCATCCGTTCGAACGTCTTAGCAACAGATCCGGACGCGATTCAGTGTTTGACAAGTAAAAGGATTTCCTTCTCAGACACAGATATGGGAAGACAGCTGCAACAGTCTGGATGACAGGTCTACACCGTCCGGGCGCTATCCTTGATAAGGCAAGCTGTGGAGCAGATTTGCAACTATCTGGATGTGAGGGCAACACCGTCCGGACGCCAGTCGTTACTAAGAAAATTGCGTGCAGCTGAAGTGCAACCGTCCGGATGCTAGGGTAACAACGTCCAGACGAGGCTCTATTCAGGATAGAATATCAATGATTTTGGAAAGCCGGTTGCACAGTTGGCTGTCTGGATGCTCTCAGCTACCGTCCAAACGACGCCTAGAGAAAATCATTCTAGACTCGATTTAGGTCTTTTGTAGCCTATATATAGAGGCCTCTAGGCATGTAATTTGTAAGAATTCTATATTGAATTCCTTAAAGCTTAGAGATTATAAATTAGGAGTTATTGTACGGATCGTTTTGCTCTCAAGCCGTTACTGAAGTGCTGTTGTTGTGCTCATGTTGAAGTCTATCTTAGGGAGATGACCTAAGGTAAAGGATTCTATTGAATACCCCTTCAAGTAGGTGACTTAGTTGGGAGGAGTTCATGTTGGGTTATGCGTCAGAGTTCAAGGTACAACCACTGCATCAGGGGTATGTGAGTGCTACTGCTTTGTAACTAGCTTTGTCTTCTAAATAGTGGAAATCCTGGGTTTGGCTGCCTTGGAGTGGTTTTTCTCTAAATTGGGTTTCCACTTCGTTAACAAAATATCTATCTCATTAATATTCCACATTTTTATATTTTGTTACACGTTGCGCATACACAATTAAATTAGAAGTCTCTTTATTTTTCAATTGGTATCAGAGCTTGTTACACTCTGAGAAGATTTATAGCTTGAGTGTGATTCTGTTTGACTTCTAATATTTTTATCATGTCTATCAATCTTAAATTGATGGAAAAAGGTGAACTCCAAAGGATGTGTGTCGAATTGTTTAAACAATTTGATTTTAAAAATTCTAGCATTGAGCATTTATAAAGACTTAAAAATTTTGAAATTGAAAAAGATGTGTTTATTGAAAAAATTAAGTCTTTGGAAGATGCTCTAATGAATTCAAAACTTCCTTTGGACAAACCTTTTTATTCTAGATTGAGTATTGATAGTGTTGCATCTATGTCACATGCTATGTCTGCTCATAGAACTATGTTTGTTAAACCTAGCATGTCTCAACAACATACTCAATCTACTTGTGGGGATAAAGGGAAAAATATTAAAGGTGCTAGTCGTAAAATTTTTAATTCTATCCCTACTTGTCATCCCTATGGCATTAGTGGTCATATCTACTCTAATTGCTTTCAAATTCATTCTCATAAACCTTGGAATAAACTGCATGTACCTAGGGAAGGTAAACCAGGTATTGAGAATCAAGTCAAGAATTTGAGTGATCAGGTTAAACTCATTAGTGAAAAGCTAGGAAGCCTAACTCCTAATTGTTAGTTTGTGATTGGCTGCACTCTGTTTTACAAAATCACTTCTACGAAATGATGCTTTTTATATAGGGATACTGATACATTCAGAGTCTACACTTCGTTTATGTGCTTTAAGAAGACTCTGTGCAGAATTCAAGACAGTGGAGTTCAAGTCCTTTGCATCCGTAAGGAAGATGTGGTATTCCGTCTGGACGCTCATCTGTTAAGCATCATCCATCCGGATGACAAGAACTTTTCGTTCAAACCCCCATCAGTGTCTAGAAGCTTCAAACTATTCCAAGTTGCATCCGTCCGGACATTTCAGCAACATGTACGAATGTCCTTCATTATTCCTTTCCAAACACATATATAGGAAGATAGCTGCAACCGTCCAGACGACGTGATTATTCCGTCCAGGCGCTATCCATGATAAGGCAAGTCGTACAAAAGACGTTCAACCATCCGGACGTTAGTCTACACTGTCTGGACGCTCAAACCTTATTATGGAAACTGCATGCAGCGGAAGTGCAACTGTCAGGACGCTAGGGCAACACCGTTCGGACGCGGCCCAATTCAGGAATAAATAATTAGTGAATTTGGAAAGCCGGACGCCGCCTAGGGAAATCATTTCAGACTCGGATTAGGTCTTCTATAGCCTATAAATAAAGGCCTCTAGGCATGTAATTTGTAAGAATTCGGTAGTGAATTCCATAGTGCTTAGAGAGAATATTTGAGGAGTTGTTGTGCTGATTCTCTCACTATCAAGCCGTTGCCATTGTGCGTTGCTGTTGTGCTGAAATTGAAGTCTATCTTAGGGAGGTGCCCTAAGGTAAAGGACTCCATTGAAGACCCCTTCAAGTAGGTGACTTGGTTGAGAGGCGTTCTTGTTGGGTTACACGTCAGAGTTCAAGGTACGACCACTGCATAAGGGTATGTGAGTGCTACTGCTTTGTAACTAGCTTTGTCTTCTGAATAGTGGATATCATGGGTTTGGCTGCCCCGGAGTGGTTTTCTCTTAAATGAGTTTCTAGTTCGTTAACAAAATATTTGTGTCACTTAAATTCTATTTTTATAATATTTTGTTACACGATACACACACACACATTAAATTAGAAGTCATTTATTTTTCAATTGGTATCAAAACTTGGTACACTCTGTTTAGATTTAATTCTTGGGTGTTATCTTTCCTGTTGACTTCTATTTTTATTTCACTGTCTCAAAATCTTACATATATTCCTGCCTTTGATGGCACGAACTATGGCTATTGGAAAACTCGTATGCGTTTCTTTTTAAAATCCATTGATTGTTGAAAAACTATTGAAACTGGTTGGATTGAGCTAGCAGTTGCAAGTATTGAGCTTGCAAATGAACGAAACACACAATTGTCCAATGATAAAGCCGTCCATGCTCTATGTCAAGCACTTTCATCGTCTGAATTTACTAAAATTTCAAACTGAGGAACTGCTCAAGAAGCATGACAAATCTTAGAAACAACATATGAAGGCACAAAACTTGTTAAATCTGCTAAACTTCAAATGTTGATTTCTGGATTGGAAGAAATTAAGATGATGGATGATGAGACATTCGGAGAGTTTTACTCGGAGATGAGCGACCTAAGAAACTCAATGATGAGTCTTGGGAAGACCGTCTCTAATGTAAAACTCATTCGTAAAATTCTTAGATCTTTGCCTGACCGTTTCAGAATCAAGGTAACTATCATTGAAGAAAGCAATGACTTAGAAGAGATGAAGATTGAAGAGTTGGTCGGATCTCTTCAAACCTATCAGCTGTCCCTGCCCTAGTCAAAAAGGTGAAGATTATTGCCCCCAAAGCATCTAAAAAGAAAGCCAAAGTCTAATTTGAAGAAGACTCTGAGAAAGAAGAAAATGTTGTCGCTATGTTGGCCAAGAATTTTCGAAGATTAATGTGGAATGATCGGTTCAAAATGAAATTCTCCAAAAGATTGAAGAAGGCTCCCAGAGAGTTTGAACCTGAAGAAGCTGAAAAGAAAGACCCCAGAGGCCCAAGATATTTTAAATGCTCAAGCTTTGGGAATATACAGGCTGATTGTGGGAATCTCAAGCAGGGAAAAGGGAAGGCATATAATGCGACTCTCAGTGATGAGTCTGAAGAAGAAGAATCTCCTGATCAAGATAAATTTCTAGCCTTTGTGGCTCCACCTATAGAAGAGGAGGATTCTTACTACTCAGAGCACAGTGATGAAGACGGGGAAGAACTCAATGAGGCATATAAAATCCTCTATGTAAAGTTCAAGAAGCTGAGGGAGATTCTCAAGTAGCATATCCATGAGCTGAATAGTGTACAGAAAGAGAATACTTCATTGTTGCTTAAAATACAAGACCTAGAGGAGAAGCTACTAGAGACACAGCTTCAATTGGAGAGGGTCATCGATGAAAAGCTTACTCATATGCTGTCAATCCAGAAGAGCCCAACAGACAAGACCGGAATCGAGTATGTAGCTCCTCCCTCTAACATTCCCTCTACTTCTAGGACTGTCTTTGTCAAGCCCACAGTCCCCGAGCCTCCATTCACAGTTGCTGACAAAGGGAATGACATTATCAGTGGAGATATTCCTGTCACTCAGAAGCTCCCCACCACTAGACGACCTCCCATATGCCATCACTGCAGCCTAAGTGGGCATACTCGACCCCAATGTTCCCTTCTCAAGGCTCAAAGATCAAAGGTCAAGAAAAAGATGCCCAGACAAGCAAATTTTTGCACAAGACCTCTAGCCCATCATAAGGCTCCAAGGCATCAGGCCACCCAGTATCAAGCTCCATGGCATCAAGCTCCAAGACATCATGCCCCACGGTGCCAGGCTCCCCAGCATCAGTAGCCTCAGCAAAGATTTGTTCCTGCCAATCAGAATGGCAAACCCAAGGCTAACAAATCAACGCACTTGATGAAGAAGCCGCAAAAGATGGAGGACAATCAATTCTATAAGGAGCTGCCTATTTGGATGCAGAGCATGATACAATGGATAGATCATTAGATGAAGTCCTGTCAACAACCACCAAAAGGAAGGCAGGCATGGGTCAGAAAGGAGGTAAACATTCACCTCTTGAGGGGGAATGGACTCACCTAGTTGGTGAGAGTATACATGCCTAGGATTTGGTTCCTAATCCTAGAGCATCAGGTTTAATTGCATTGCATGATTTTCTACTTGTTATATCTTTGTTTGCTTTGCAATTTAGGAACCACTGTCAATTGCCCCCTATTTCTCTTATTGCTCTTGAGAGAACTTTGCAGGTACTATTTGGGGAAGATAGAAAAAGCATGTCGGGCGACAGCTTTTCTTTATTGGGAATTTTGATCTTGCCTTACATGCTAGTCTCATGGTTGTTTACCTTTATAGCATGTTTTTATTGTTTTTTCATAAAAATAAATAAATAAAATTAGGGGAGAAAATGCAGAATTTTATTTTGTTTTCTTTTGATAGCTTTTCAGATATTGCATGTATTTTTGCTTGATATCACAATTCATTGTGCATTGATTAAATATGCTTATATATTATTGAAAGTCTATGCCTGAAGTCTACAAGGTTTCCTGTGCATTTTAATGCTAGATAGTTGCTTTTCTGATTCAATGAAAAATGTGCACTATCCAACGCTCCCCTAATGTACATTTTTTTCTCTCTTACTTTAGCTTTTGAAAATTCTGATGAGAGAGATTTTTTTTTTTTTTTTTTTGCTAAGATGGTCAAATTGACCAATTTGCTAGTTGAACCTAGAACCTAAAAATTCTAGCATTCTCTCTAGGCTGCAGCACCAAGTGATAAAAAGCATGGTATTAAGAAATAAATATGAATAAATAAAAAGATCCACTACTTTTGTGCTATAAATCTATTCTTGAACTTGTCCCTAAAGAAACAATCAGTGACCAAATCATTACGGAAACAAGCGGTCACTAAAGGACTAAGTAAAAGAAAAGTGCTGGATCTTAGGGGGAGTGTATCAGATGAGGGTTGCTAGGCCCTAGTAATAAATAAGGTTTGACTTTTGACTGATCTAACATTGATTTTTTCTCTTATGTAGAAAATCCGATTGCTTTAAATCATATCAACAAACATCATACCTTATTGAGAAAGCTTTCACACACACATGCATTGCATGAGTTGAGTAATCTATTTAAAATTTCTATCTGCAGGAAAATTTGTGCTTATTGAATACTTGACTCTCAATTATATCTTTGCATATTTTTGATTTGCTATTTGACTGTCTTATCAGTTATTCATACATGCATGTTCTGAAGCTAACTTTAGGGAAAATTATTTTTTCTGCAAATTTTCCTCTGTTTTCAACTTTTCAAGGTGAAGTGTCCGGACGGACTTAGCTTAGAGTCCGGACGCAGGTAGTCCTGTCAGTTGCTAGTCTATCAAGTGAACCGTCCATACGCATTAGTATCACGTCGTGACGCAAACCTTATAGGTTTTAATCCGTCTCTTTGCTTTCTCTACCATCCGCACACCACTGCATTTGTATTGATTTATCATGCCATGTTGTGTGTTTTTCTCAAGGATTTCTCCTTAGATTTTGGCATTCTTTGCATATCTCTTCTCATTCCATGGTATTTGCTGTGTCTTCCTTTGTTCTTTTAAGTTTTTGTGCTTTTTAAGAATATTGGAATAATTGTTAATTGGAATATTTTCTTGAGATATAGTGCATGAAAATCCTTTTCTGTCTGTGTCTTAGGTTGATATTGATATATCTGGGTCATTTGGATTGCGATATTTTCTTTTATAATTCTTGCGCATCCAAATTGCAAGTTTTCATAATACCACATTCTTTTAAGAACTAACAGGAACTAATATTTCTTTGTGGTATTATTTTTGGATAGATTTCTGTTAAATCTTTTCAGGAATATGTTGTCCAGTAGCTCCCAGCACAATATCTGATAAATGGATCCTTTGGAAACTAACTGTTGTTGAAGTCGTATGTTCAAATTCCAAAGGTCTCAGGATTTAGATGAGCTTTTTCCCCAGCTCATGCAAAGTCTTCTGTAACCTCTTCCCCCAGATCTGCACCAGCTAGAGTTTCAGTGGTGAATCTTCTTTATCACCTTGCATACCAGTTATTTAGAGGATTTCATTCTGTGGATGATCGGTTTCAGGCTAGAAGACTCAAGTGATTGAAAATTTTCAGTCTATGGTTTCCTAGATTTAGGAGCAAGAAGCTGAAGTGGCTCAATTTCAAAAGATTTGGTGTCTTGAGGTTTTGTTTTCCTCTTTTGGTTATTTAAGTGTCTGTTGAGACACTTTACTATTATCCTTGTTGTTTTGGATTTTAGTAATTGTGCTTTTTCTATATGTACTATGTTTACCCTTTGTCCTTTCGAGACAAAAAGGGAGCGTATTTGTAATATTTGGACCGGAATTGTATTTTTAGCCGGTCAAGTGTTTTTTGTCCCAAAATGGCTAAAGGGGGAGTTTGTTAGTTTGTGATTGGCTGCATTTTATTGGACAAAATCATTTCTATGTAATGAAGCATTTTATATAGGGATGTTGATACATTCAGAATCTACACTTCATTTATGCGGTTCAAGAAGACTGTGCAAAATTCAAGACAGTGAAGTTCAAGTCCCTTGCATCCGTCCGGTTGATGTGGTATTCCTTCTGGTCACTCATTTGTTAAGCATTATCAGTCCGGACGACAAGAACTTTCCGTCTGGACCCCCATCAGTGTCCAGAAGCTTCGACCTGTTCCTAGTTCCATCTGTCCAGATGTTTCAGCAATATGTCCAGACGCCCTTCAGTATTCGACAAGTAAAAGGATTTCCTTTCCAAACACAGATATGGGAAGACAGCTGCAACCGTCCGGATGACGTGATTATTCCGTTCAGATGCTATCCTTGATAAGGCAAGTTGTGCAGAAGATGTTCAACCGTCCATATGTCAGTCTACACTGTCCAAAACGCTAGGGCAACACAGTCCGGACGTGGCCCTAATCAAGAAAGAATAATTAGCGAATTTGGAAAGCCGATTGCACAGTTGTCCGTCCAGATGCCGCCTAGGAAAATCGTATCAAACTTGATTTAGGTCTTCTATTGCCAATAAATAGAGGCCTCTAGGCATGTAATTTGTAAGAATTCGGTATTGAATTCCTTAGAGCTTAAAGAGTATATTTTAGGAGTTGTTGTGTTGATCAGCTCGCTCTCAAGCCATTGCTGTTGTGTGTTGTTAATGTGCTACAATTGAATTCTAACTTAGGGAGGAGCCCTAAGGTAAATGATTCCATTGAAGACCCCTTCAAGTAGGTGACTTGGTTGGGAGGCGTTCGAATTGGGTTATGCATCAGAGTTCAAGGTACGACCACTACATCAGGGGTATGTGAGTGCTACTACTTTGTCACTAGCTTTATCTTCTAAATAGTGGATTTCCTGGGTTTAGCTACCTCGGAGTGGTTTCTCTTCATTGAATTTCCACTTTGTTAACAAAATACTTGTGTCATTTAAATCTCACTTTTACATTATTTTGTTACAAATTGTGCACACACACATGGTTAATTAGAAGTCATCTATTTTTCAAACTGAGTTTTTTTGCTAAGGCGAGTGATGTCAAGAGTGCTTTCTATACAAAATAGCCTATATTTGTACTCTTGTACAAAGAGGCATCTTTTAATACTAATAAACTTGACGAATCATTGCCTAGTGTTGTTGTCTCTTTGTTGCAAGAATATGAGGACATGTTTCCTAACGATGTGCCTAATGGATTGCCACCTATTAGAGGAATAAAGCATCAAATTTATTTTGTGACAGGTGCGTCAATTCGTAACCAACCAGCCTATACGAGTAATCCGAGGGAGACAAAGGAACTTTAGAGGCAAGTTGAGGAGTTGATGGCCAAAGGACACGTGAGGGCTAGCATGAGTCCGCGCGCGGTACCGGTGCTACTTGTCCTTAAGAAGGATGGAACTTGAAGAATGTGTATTGATTGCAGAGCTATCAACAACATTACGATAAAGTATAGACATTCCATTCCTAGGCTAGATGACATGTTGGATGAATTGCATGGGTCATGTATTTTCACAAAAATTGATTTGAAAAGTGGGTATCATCAAATTCAAATGAAAGACGTTGATGAATGGAAAATCACCTTTAAAACTAAATATGGATTGTGTGAGTGGTTGGTAATGCCTTTTGGTCTAACTAATGCACCAAGTACATTCATGAAGTTAATGAATCATGCATTGCATGTGTTTATAGGCAGATTTGTTGTGGTCTTTTTTTTTTATGATATCTTGGTGTATAACAAGAGCTCAGATTAGCATATTGATCATTTTCATTGTGTGCTTGATGTTTTGAGAAAAGAAAAACTATATGCCAAAGATAGGGTTGGCCATGGGGCGGGGGGGGATTGCGGTTTTCCCCCTTGGCACCGCCCATGGCCACAGGTTAAAGAGTGTATCCTTATGGTTGCGGTTTGTGCGATGTGGGGTTGTGCAGGTGTGGGTTATACGGGTATCCCCGATTCAGGCCAAGTGAAGAAGACTTCGTCAACGATGAACTGTAACCAAAAACCAAAGCTTTCGAAAACATTAATCACTGCTAAAGAGGGAGTGACATTTTGTTTTATTTGTGCTTTTTTTTCGAATTATTTTCTCCGGAAACAAATGGAGAGTGAAAGAAAGAGCTGACCTTTTGCTTTTTGCTCATTTGGGATGCCATTTTCGGGGATTTCAAGCGTGGGTGAGATCTAAGAGCAAGGTGGTAGGTAGCTCTACAATTTGTAAACCCTATTCATGGAGGAAGCGAGAAGAAGCGAAGAGAAGGGAAGAAGAGAATGGAAGAAGATAGACAAAGAGAAGAAAACGAAGCGAAGAAGAAGAGAAATGGAGGCTGGAGGCGCTAGGTTAGAAAAGTAGAAAAGGAAGTATCTAGAAGACAAGTCATTAGGTTTCGTTTTGTTTCTTTTTTTTGTCATACGGGGCGGGTAGGTGCGGGTGGGCGGGTTTTTGCCCACCCTTAGCGAAAGAAATGTTCCTTTTGCTTGGACAAAGTTGTGTTTCTTGGTTATGTTGTTAGCGCAAAAGGAATTGCGGTGGATGAGGAAAAGGTGAAGGCTATCAAGGAATGGCCCACACCTAAGTCAATCACGGAGGTCAAGAAGTTTTCTGGGTTTGGCTAGTTTTTATCCGCGATTTGTCAAAGATTTCAGTACACTAGCTGCACCATTCACTGAAATTGCTAAAAAAATCTATGGGTTTTAAATAGGGTAGTGTGCAAGATCATGCATTTATTGAGATTAAAGAAAGGTTATATAGTGCTCCTTTATTAGCATTACCTGATTTTTCTAAAACTTTTTAAGATTGAGTGTGATGCCTCAGGAATAGGTATTGGAGTTATTTTAATACAGGAGAAGTGGTCAACAACCTATTTTAGTGAAAAGCTAAATAAGGAAGCTTTGAACTACCCGACATATGACAACGAGCTTTATGCATTGGTGAGAACATTGGAGAGTTGGCAACATTACCTTTGGAATTTGTCAAAGCACTTGAAATGAGAACTTAATAAAAGAACTTGTTTGGATGGTAAAAAAAAAGCTGAGATGGTGAAGAAACTCAATGAAAGTGTACGACAACACAAAAGAGAAAAATGAGCAATATGCAACCAAAGCCAACAAAGGCCGTAGACAAGTCATCTTTGAACCGGGTGATTGGAATTGGGTGCATATGAGAAAGGAAAAAAATTTCAGCCCGTAGGCGGTCCAAGCTACATCCTAGAGGGGATGGTCCATTTCAAGTCCTTGAGATAATCAATGATAATGCTTACAAGTTGGATCTTCTAGGTGAGTATAACATTAGTGCTACATTTAATGTTTCTAATCTTTCTCTTTTTGATATAGGTGACAATTCGAGGTCGAATCCTTTTGAAGAGAGGGGGAATGAAGAGAATCCACAAGCACCATTAAAGGATTCATTGCATGTTCTAGTTGAGCCTATTACTAGAACAAGATCCAAGAAGATCAAAGAAGCACTTAATGGGCTGATTCAAGAGATTTAGAGTGATTCTAAAATGGGCATTCCAAGCTTGGCCCAAAGTGAAAAATAGATGACTTCTAATTTAACCGTGTGCGGGTACAACGTTTAACAAATTAATGTAAATGCAGAATTTGAAGAACACAATTATTTTGTTAATGAAGTGGAAACTCAATTAAGAAGAAAACCGCTTCGAGGCAGCCAAACCCAAGAAAATCCACTATCAGAAGACAAAGCTAGTACATAGACGTAACACTCACATACCCGATGCAGCAATCGTATCTAATACTCTGACTCGTAATCCAACGTGAATGCCTCCCAACCATGTCTCTTACTTGAAGGGGTCTTCTATAGATTCCTTTACCTCAGGGCTCCTCCCTAAGATAAACTTCAATAAATGAGCAATAACACAACGGCAATGGCTTGAGAGCTAACGATTCAACACAATATCTCCTATAATATACTCTCTAAGCTCTAAAGAATTCAATACCAGATTTTGTAAAGAATACATGCCTATAGGCCTCTATTTATAGGATCAGCAGACCAAAATTGAGTCTGGAACAGATTTTTCTAGGTGGCGTCCAGACGGTAGCTAAAAGCGTCTAGACGGACAACTATGCAACTGGCTTTCCATTATGCGCTTCACGTAATACCATATCAGGGCTGCGTCCGAACGGTGTTTCCCTAGCTTCCGAACGATTGTACTTCTGCTGCACGCAATTTCCATAATAAGGACTGCCATCTGAACGGTTGCAAGTCTTCTCCACGTCTTACCTTATCAAGGATAGCGTCCGGATGGTGTAGACTCAACATCCGGACGTATGCAGCTGTCTTTCCAAATCTATGTCTATGAAGGAAATCCTTTTTGCTTGTCGAACATTGAATGGCGTTTGGATGGTATTGCCACATCGTCCAGATGGATGCACTTGAACGCTGGATTCTTCTCAATCTCAGAAGAGCGTCCGGACGTGTTGCTGAGACGTCCAGACAGATGCAAGCTTATAAATTAGACATTGATAGGCGTCTGGACCCATGTATGGATCGTCCGAATGGAAGCTTGGGATCCGACTTCTCTGACTTGGAATCTACACAGAATCTTCTTTGAATCTCTTGAAGCACATTTCTGAAATGAAGACTTTAAAATAAACGATATCCCTAATAATGTAGCAACAATACATAAAAGTGATTTTGTCAAACAGAATGCAGCCAATCAGAAACTAGCAAACTCCCCCTTTGGCCATTCTGGGACAAAAATCACTTGACCGGTTTAAAAATATATTCCCCTGTCCAAAACCAAAAAATACTTCCCCTTAAAGTCTCAGCAGGACAAGGGTAAACAGAGTATAAATAAAATCCAGAGTTATAAATGTTTTACAATAATCCAAAAAAAAATTGTCTCAAAATAAGTCAAAAACACCAAAAACAAACAAAATAATGAATCCTCATCAGGATGATGGTGCTTGAGACATTCCTGGATATCAAGCTGGCACTGCTCAACTCGAGTGGTGATAGAGCGAACCTCCCACTAAATAGACCTGATCTCTCCCTGCATGGAACTAAATGCAACCAATAGCTGAGCATACCCTACATCATACTGTAGAGGAGAAGCAGCCTGAGAAGATAAGGCTCCTGTAGGTATCTCAACCTGGACTGGTGGAGGCTGAGGAACTTCATTTTGATCTTCAATCCTCAATTAGGCATTTGACTTCATGAGAGACTGATTGCCAAGAGGGTCCTGAATCCTCATCTTGGACTCTGCAGACACATCTATCCCAACCTGAAGGATGATCTTCGTGATCAAGCATGCAAATGGAAGCCCTATAGAATGATCATCTCTGGACTCGAGAATGATAGAGAGAATATGCTTGCATAAACAAAAAAGGCAATCTCATGACCAAGGCATAAAGCAGTTGGGCCCTCTTCAAAATCAGCTCATTCCTGTGGACAGTAGGCCAGAAATTGTGGAAGACAATTTTTTTTCGAGCAGACATTGCGGGGGAGAAAAAGCACGTATCTTGATGTAAGCATGTGCCCAATCCTTAGGCTGTGGATGGGCATTAAAGAAGTCGCTGAGCTCTTTTAAGGTGGGAGGTTCCACAACCTTTGTGAAGGGACTGGCAGGAATAGGCAGTACAGGAACATCAAGGATATCATTGATGTTAGTATTTTGGCCTCATTCTGTGTTTTGGACAAATCACTTGTGTGTAAAGATGCTTCACAGGGATTCTACTATTCAGAAATGCTTCAGAGTCAGAAGATTTTCAGTTCCCTGTCAGCCATCCAGACGATCGAGCCATCCCGTCCGGATGCCCATCTGTCACTATTCCATCCGTCAAGATGACATGCCATACCGTCCTGATTCTAGACAGACCAAGCATCATCCGTCCAGACGACGTGTCTCTCCGTCCGGACCCTCCACTGTGTCGAGAAGGTTCTATCCAGCTTGCATCCGTCCGGACGTTTTAGCAACACGTCCAGACGCCTCTCAGTACTCGAACAGTCTTAGATTCTTTCCAAGTTCCAATAAAGGGAAGATCGATCAACCGTCCGGATGATGTGGTATCCCGTCCAGACGCGTGTCTCCTTAAGGCAAGAATCGCAATTCAAATATCACCGTCCGAACGTCTGACAGTTGTGGTCCAGACCGCGTTCATCAAAGAAGGAAATTGTCGATTCAACTTCAACCGTCCGGACGACTGTCTTTCATGGTCCGGACACATGCACATCAGATATGGAAATTGCGTGTTGAAGTTCAGCCGTCCGAACGCTCATCCCCCATGGTCCGGACGCTCGAAACCTTATAAGGAAATTACTTGCTGAGGACGTGCGACTGTCCGGACGATGTGCCATCCCGTCCAGACGAGGCTCTTAAATAGGAAAGATTTCCTTACGAAATTTTCAGAAAATCTTGTCGCACAGTTGTCCGTCCGGATGGCCCATGTCCACCATCCGGACGGCGCCCAAGTATATTTGGCTGACACTCATTTGAGCCCCAGACTTATAAATAGAGGCCCCTGGGCTTTGAGAACTGCAAGAATTCGGTATTGAATTCCACAAGAGCTCAGAGAAGTTTAAGATCCCTCTGAAGCCGTTTCAAGTGTGCTGCGCTACAATTGAAGTCTATCTTAGAGGTCGGCTCTAAGGTAAGGAATTCCATTGAAGACCCCTTCAGGTAGGAGACCTGGTTGGGAAGCGTTCATGTTGGGTTACACGTCAGAGAGCAAGGTACGACCACTGCATCGGTACATGTGAGTGTTACTATCTTGTATTTAGCCTCGTCTTCTAAATAGTGGAATTCCTAGGTTTGGCTGCCTCGAAGTGGTTTTTCTCTTAATTGAGTTTCCACTTCGTCAACAAAAACTATGTGTCTTTTATTTTTCGCTGTGCTTGATTTTTGTTGACACTTGTTGCACACACTTTATTTAGAAGTCAATTTAAGTTTTCAACTGATAACCTGGGGATCAATCTGAATGACATGCCCCTGAACATTAGTTTGAAAGATGATCCCAAGGTCCTCATCTTAAACCATCTCCAGATATCCATAGAACTCTCTCACTAGCCTAGGATAAACTATGCAAGCACAGTTATACAGATATCCCCAATGATTGTCCCTGATGATCTCAGCAATGAAATCTAAGGGAGCCACACTAACGTCTGCTCTAAGCACATTCCTCACTAGAATAGCCTGCATGTTCTCCACTTTTGCTAAAGTGGCATTTATAGCATCCTCTGTCTGACGGACTCTGCACTGAGAGTTGTTGGCAGACATAGTTCTGCAAAAGAATATCAAAAAATTTGCCAATAAATATCACCAATGAAATTAGATACTATTAGTCCCCAAAAATTTCAACATTATGACAGCAGAAAAATTGGACTTCCCAAAAATAACAAACACAATAAATTTCTCAAAACAATCCAAAAATCTGACAGAAACAAATATCCAAATCTCAATAGCATAAAATAAAGACAGATCAATGCATTTTGTCTTTCTTATCTCAACATCATCCCAAAATATACCTTAAAACAACAGTTAAAAAGAACTGAAAAAACAATAAAGGGCATAGCAAAATATCTGGAAATGAGATAGAATGTAGAAAAGGACAAAATATGATGAAAACTCGTGAGATAGCATGAGAAAAAGCAAGCCAAAATACCAAAACTCAAGGAAAAAATTGAGAGAAGGAAAGAGGTATGCAGCGGCTAGGGAGAAAGAGATGCGATTTAAAACCTGTAGGTTAACCATCCGGACGCATTACTTATCCCATCATGACACGGGCTACCATGTCATCCTTTGGCAGAACCGCGTGCATTCGGGCATGTCACTTGACCGTCCGGTCGTCTGAATCACACCCGTCCGGATGCAAGAGAATACCGTTCGGACACTTCTCATTGAAAATCTGAAACTTGAGGAAAACTTGCAGAAAAATATATTTTCCAAAAAATAGCTTCAGAACACGCATGTATAATCAACTGATAAAACAGTCAAATAGCATTTCAAAAATATGCAAAGACATAATTGAGAGTTAAGAGTTCAATTAGCACAAATTTTGCTGCAAATAGAAATTTTAAATAGATTACTCAACTTATGCAATGCGCGTGTGTGCGAAGACTTTCTCAATAAGGTATGTAGTTCACTAAGATGACTTAAAGCAACTGAATTTTCTAAACAAGAGAGAAAATCAATGATAAATCAGTCAAAAGTCAAACCTTATTTTACTAGGGCCTAGCCACCCTCATCTGATACACTCCCCCTAAAATGTAACACTTTTCTTTTACTTAATCATTTAATGACCGTCTATTTCCGCAATGATTTGGTCACCAACTTTTTCTATAGGGACAAGTTCAAGAACAAATTTATAGCACAATAAGTAGTGGATCTTTTTACTTATCCATATTTATTGATTTTTGAATGCTTTTTATCACTTGGTGCTGCAACCTAGAAAGAATGCCAGAATTTTTGGTCCTAGATTCAACTAGCGAGTTGGTCAATTTGACCATCTTAGCAAAAAAAAAATCACTCTTATCAGAATTTCTAGAAGGTAAAAGTCAAAGAGAAAAAAATGTACCTTAGGGAAGCCTTCGATAGTGCACAAAATCATCGCATGAGAAAAGTAACTATCTAGCATTAAGATGCACAGGAAAACTTAGCAGATATCAGACATAAACTCTCAATCATATCTAAGCATATTCAATCAATGCACAATGAACTGAGTTATCAGGCAAAAATACATACAATATCTGCGAAGTTATTTAAAAGAAAGAATAAAAATCTGCATCGTCTACCCCAATTTTTATTTTAATGGAAAACAACAAAAACATGCTTCAACGGTAAAGAAAATAAAACTAAACCTAGCATGTGTGGCAAGAACAAACCTGTCCTCCAGGAGAAATGATCAAAATTACCAATACAGAAAAACAGCCGCCCCACATGTTTTTTCTGTCATCCCCAAATAGTACCTGCAATATTTTCTCAAAAACAACAAGAGAAATAGGGGAAAAAAATAATGATGGTTCAAGGCTTGCAAAGTAAATAAAGACATGTCAGGTAGAGAATAATGCAATGCAATCAAATCTGATGCTCTAGGATTATGAACCAAATCCTAGGCATATGTACTCTCACCAACTAGGTGAGTCCATTCCCCCTCAAGGAGTGAATGTCTTCCTCCTTTTTGACCCATGCCTACCTTTCCTGTGGTGGTTGTTGACAGGACTTATAGCGCCCCAGATTTTAAGTCATATAATAAAATGTCTTCAATTAGAATTTAAGACTGAATAAAATTGACAAGTCTAGAATTGACGTTCAATCCACAAGACTCAACACTCGAACGGCTTAATATTGTAGGAAACAGTATTCACATCCAGCAGTTAATAAAATACATGGCTTTAAACACAATATTATTATCCCCGATAAATAATAAGGAATATATGAATATTTATAAAAATAAATATTCATTAGTCTTATTATTTATAAACCATGATTTTATAAATAAAGAATAATATTATTAAACTCTAATAATATTACAGGATTAATAAATAGACAGACTGAATTATTCAATGGACTAATTGATTTAATAATATTGATGAATAAAATTATTGTGTAATATATATATATATATATTTGGTGTTATAATATTATTAAGATAATAATATTTGCAATGAAATGAACTAGACTCAAAACGGACTTATATTATAATGAGTTAGATTAAAATGGTAAAATTTTGATGTGAAAATATCTATGGTAAAAATGTAATTAGTAAGTTCTAAAGAAATATCTATAAATTAACTCAGGTTAAATTAACTAAAATAAAACTTAACTATTGGTCAATCATAATATCTCAGGATATTTTATCATTAACTCAGATTAATCTAACTGAGATAAAAACTAACCCTGAGTTACAAAATATCTATTGATATTTTATTAAACTTAATGACTAAGCTTTAGTGAAATAATATCTTAATTCTATATAATCCGAACCACTCTCTGTTCAGTAATTCTCACACTTGGCTCCTCCTTTTTATTTCTTCTTTTTCCTTTTCTTTCTTCTTTACTTTTCACTTCGTTTTTGTTCTTGTTTGCCCGAGAGACACAGAGAGAGTCAAGAGGGAGAGAGAAATCAGAGAGAGAGAGAGAAAGAGGCTAAGAAGAGTGGATCCGTGAGGAGAGACCCGAGAACCCGTGACCTGATCATCGGTGGCCGATCCTCCATGAGCCGATTTTTGGTGGTTCAACAACGGGTTGAGGCAGTGGCGAAGTCCGGTGGTCGGAGGATGCAAAATCCGACGAGGCAGAGCCGACTCCTAATGGCTTGAAGGCTGGTTTTCCGGCGAGTTTTTCAGCGAAATTATAGACGATTTCCGGTGGATTTTCTAGGAAAAATCCTCTAGGTAATTTCTGGTTAATTTCTAGTTGTTATTTTGTTGATTATGTGTTGATTGAAAAATGGACTATTGTGGTTCTTGTTTGTTGTCTATTCGGTTGGGTTCTGTATGGCTGATTGTGATAATGAGTTTTCTAATTTAGTATTTGTTGAACCATGATTATGTGTTTGATGTTTTCTGATTTGGGGATTATTGTAGTTTTGAATTTTTGAAACCCCTGTTTTGATGGTGGCCGATTGTTGATGAATTTCAGTGGGCTTGTGTGTGTTGTTCCGGCCAGTGGATTGTTTTGTGTGTTTTGGCCGAGAAATGTTTCAAGTGTGTTGATGATTTTTGGCCATTCCACCATGACTGAATCTAACCGAATGTTCCCTGTTTTAATAGTTTTTCCTGATTTGTGATTGTTTTGTGTTGTTAGTTTTGATGAGATTCTTGGTTAAAGAGCTCATTGGGTATTATGCTATTAAGACCATGTATTAAAGGCAGATTAGGTATTAAGTTCTTAATCTTTTAATGTTTATAGTTTTAGTGGATTTATTAAGTTTTGGCCATGTACTTTATTTTGGATTTACTAATTTTGAATGAGAGTGAGGTTGTTTTCAAAACTAGTAAAACATGACTATACGATATATTTGTGTTTTATTAACTGAATTAGAAATGATTTTTAAGATGGGATTTCCCTATGTTGGTTGTTTGATGTTTTGGGTATTCTAGGAATTATAAATAATGTTGGTTGTTGTTTGGTTAAACCCGTATGGGCATGTTTCCTGTTTTGGCTAAAGTTAAGTGTATTATGGATTATGTTAACTTTTGGAGCTAGAATTATCCCCTGTTTTTAACTTAATGATTATGAAAATTGGGTATACTGTTTTGCGGTGATTTCTTTAATATTATGTTGGTTGAAATAATTGTTAGTTTTAATATGTTTTAAAATAGATGTTTTTGTTAGAAATGTTGGTATTTTTACAGAAAATGGGTTTAGGTATTATTGTTGAAAAATAATATTGGGACTTAACCATGTTATGTTAAGTGTTAGTAAATGTAAATGATTTTCCAATTAATAGATAATTGTTTCTATGTATGTATATATGTGTGATTAAGTTCATGTTTAGGCATGAATTTCTGAAAGTAATGATATTGACCTTGTATGCACATATATATGTATTTGATGCAGATGATGAACTGAGACTGCACAAAAGGACTATGAGTATAAAATACTTATTGTGGGTAGGACTGATTTCAATAGTGTTATGTTTATGTTTTATTTTAATTGGATGCGTGTGAATGATTATTGCATACTGTGAATAATAATCCTATTAATATTGGGAGTAACGTCTCCCAAAGGTTCAGGATAGGAATAGTGCCTGAACCGAAAACCATAATAATCATATTGGTTGGAACGGCTCTCAAAGTACTAGAGGAGGGAGGTCTCTGATAGTATGAAAATATGTTAATAAAAAGTAATATAGGGGAAACGGCCCGGAGGATAGCCACTAATCGAGAAACGGCCCATGCGAGTGGAGTGAAAGAACTAAATTGAACTGCTTAAGACTCTGCATATAAAACTGTCATCCCATTATTATGTTATCTCTTTCCTTAAATAAAGCATAATACGTTATATTGTTGAATGACGGTTAACTCACTTATGGAAATATGGGGTTGTGGTAATAACCACCATCTCATAGATGATTGCGCAGGTTTTGAAGATTATGAATTGGATTAACTGCTAGCTTAAGAGTTATAAAGCTAATGTAGTTCGGTTCCATTACTTTGTAATTATTAATGTTTGTGCTATTTTATATGTAATATGTTTAGGGATTTACTTGTATGTAGTAAGTTTCCATGTATGCTTTCGTGTCATACATGACACGTGTTTCATTGTAATCATTGTAAATGACTTTTAATGAATGTCTATAGGAGTTTCAGTCAACTTTATGTATTGTGTTATGATTCCCAAGTCTTTATGTAAAAATTATATTCCACTGCTATTTTTATAACTCAGATGACGTCATAACGTCAGGGGTAAAATCAAAATTTTCACTTACGCCTTTTTACAAAAGGCGGGTCATTATAGGACTTCATCTGGTGATCCATCCACCATATCATACTCTACATCCATATAGGCAACTCCCTATAGAATTGATCATCCTCAAGCTTCTACAGCTTCTTCATGTAGTGCCTTGATTTGTTAGTCTTGGGTTTGCCATTCTGATTGGCAGGAACAAATCGTTGCTTATGCCAGTGATGCTGAGGAGCCTGATGCCGGGCAGCCTGATGCCATGAAGCCTGATACTGGGGAGCCTGATGCTGGGCCAAAGGTCTAGTGCTGAATGTAGCTTATCTTGGCAACTCTTTCTTGACCTGTGATCTCTGAGCTTTGAGAAGGGAGCACTGGGGTCGAATGTGACCGTTTAAACCACAGTGGTGGCATATAGGAGGCCGTCTAATTGTAGGGAGCTACTGAGTGGCCTTTGCAGTAGTTGGAATATCTCCACCAATAACTTCATTTCGTTTATCCATGACGGTGGTTGGAGGCTTAAGGACTGTGGGCTTGACAAATAAAGTCCTAGAAGTAGAGGGGATATCAGAGGGAGAAGCTACATACTCGAGTCCGGTCTTGTCTGTTAGGCTTTTTTGGATTGACAGCATATGGGTTAGCTTCTCATCAATGACCCTCTCCAACTGTAGCTGTGTTTTCAGTCACTTCTTCTCTAGATCCTGTATCTTGAGCAGCAAGGAACTCTTCTCAGTCAGTAAACTATTCAGCTCATGGATGTGCTGCTAGCGAGTCTCTCTCAACTTCTCGAACTCTGCATAGAGGATTTTATAGACCCCTTTGAGTTCTTCCCCATCTTCATCACTGTGCTCAGAGTAGTAGAATTGAGAATCCTCTTAGACTTCATGTGGAGCCACAAAGGCTAGAAATTTATTTTGAGCAAGAGTTTCTTCTTCTTCGGACTCATCACTGAGAGTCGCATTGTAGGCCTTCCCTTTACTCTGCTTGAGATTTCCACAATCAGCCAGTACATGCCCAAAGCCTGAGCATTCAAAATATCTGGGGCCTTCTTCAATCTTTCAGAGAATTTCCTCTTGAATTTATCATTCTTCATTAATCTCCCTTAATTTTTGGCCAGCATTACCACAGCATCTTCTTCATTATCAAAGTCTTCTTTAGATGAGACTCTCGCCTTTTTCTTGGATGCCTTGTGGGCAATAGTCTTGACCTTCTTGACTAGAGGCAGGGAAAGATCATATGTTTGTAGAGATCCCACCAACTCTTCAATCTTCATTTCTTCTAGATCCTTACTTTCTTCAATGGTAGTTACCTTAATTCTAAAATACTCAAGCAAAGATCTTAGAATTTTTTGGATGAGCTTTACATCCTAGACGGTCTTCCCGAGACTCACCATCGAATTTTTCAGGTCGCTCATCTTAGTATAAAACTCTCAGAATGTCTCATCTTCAAGAATCTTAATTTCTTCAAATCTAGACATAAACATTTGGAGTTTGGCAGATTTAACAAGTTTTGTGCCCTCATATGTTGTTTCTAAAATTTGCCATGCTTCTTAAGCAATTTCACAGTTTAAAATTTTTGCAAATTCAGACGGTGAAATAACTTGACAAAGAGCATGGAGGGCTTTATCGTTAGCAAGTTGTGCATTTCTTGCAGGAACTAGTTCCAAAGTTGTATCATTTGGCTTAGTCCAACCAGTTTCAACAATTTGCCAACAATCAATAGATTTTAAAAAGAAATGCATGCGAGCTTTCCAATAGCCATAGTTCGTACCATCAAAGGCAGGAACAATATTAAGATTTTGAGACATAGCAAAATAAAATAGAAGTCAAAAAGGAAAACACACAAGAATCAAATCTAAATAGAGTGTACCAAGCTCTGATACCAATTGAAAAATAGATGATTTCTAATTTAACTGTGTGTGTCTGCAACATGTAACAAAATAATGTAAATGCGGAATTTAAATAACACAATTATTTTGTTAACAAAGTAGAAACTCAATTAAGAGAAAAACCATTTCGGGGCAACCAAACCCAGGAAATCCACTATCAAAAGACAAAGCTAGTACATAGACAGTAACACTCACATACCCGATGCAGCGATCGTATCTAGTACTCTGATACATAATCCAACGTTAACGTCTCCCAACCAAGTCTCCTACTTGAAGGGATCTTCTATGGATTCTTTTATCTTTGGGCTCCTCCCAAATATAGACTTCAATAAACGAGCACAGCAATAGTACAATGGCAACGACTTGAGAGCTAACGGTTCAACACAATATCTCATAAAATATACTCTCTAAGCTCTAAAGAATTCAATACCGAATTTTGTAAAGAATACATGCCTAGAGGGCCTCTATTTATAGGCACAGCAGACCAAAATCGAGTTTGGAACAGATTTCTCTAGGCGGCGTCCAGACTGTAGCTGAAAGCGTCCAGACAATTGCGCAACTAGCTTTCCATAACACGCTTGACACAATACCATATCAAGGCCACGTCCGAAAGATGTTGCCCTAGCGTCCAAACGGTTGCACTTCTACTGCACACAATTTCCATAATAAGGACTGGCGTCCGGACAGTGTTGCCCTGACATCTGGATGGTTGCAATTCTTCTCCATGTCTTGCCTTATCAAGGATAAGGTCCGGACGGTGTAGACCTAACGTCCGAACGTATGCAACTGTCTTCCCATATCTGTGTCTGCAAAGGAAATCATTTTACTTGTCGAACACTGAATTGGGTCCAAACGGTATTACGACGTCGTACGGATGGATGCACTACCTAGATATCCAAGAGCCTCCATCTGTCGACCTAGATAAAAGAAAGGAAGGAATTGGTGGGGAAATTCTGGTTAATGCAAAGGCTCCTCAAAAGCTTCTCCTCACTAGAAGATCTCCTATATGCCACCACTGTGGTCTAAAAGGGCACATCCGACCCAAGTACTCCCTTCTCAAAGTTTAGAGATCAAAGGTTGAGAAAGAGTTGCCAAGACAAGCTACATTCGACACTAGACCTATGGCCTGGCATCAGGCTCCCCAGTATCAGGACCCACCGCATTAGGATTTTCAGCATCAACAACATCAGCAGCAATTTGTTCCTGCCAATCAGAATTGCAAACCCAAGAAAAACAAATCAAGGCACTACATAAATAAGCCGCAGAAGCTTGAGGATGATTAATTCTATAGGGAGCTGCCTATGTGGATGCAGAGTATGATACGGTGGATGGATCACCAAATGAATGCCTATCAACAACCACCACCAAGAAGGCAGGCATGGGTCAGAATTGATTAAGCCTTTCACCCCTTGAGGGGGAATAGACACACCTAGATAGTGAGGTTACATATGCCTAGGATTTGGTTCCTAATCCTAGAGTATCAAGTGTGATTGCATTGCATTGTTTTCTTTGACATATTTTTGCTTGCTTTGCAATCTAAGAACCATTATTATTTTTCCCCACTATTTCTCTTATTGTTCTTGAGAAAATTCTGCAGGTACTATTTGGGGATGACAGAAAAAGCACGTCAGGTGGCTGCTTTTCTGTATTGATAATTTGATTCTTTCTCCTTGAGGATAGGTTTGATTGTGCCACACATGTTAGGTTTAATTTTGTTTCTGAAAAATTAAAATGACTTTTAATATAAACAAGTGTGTGTGGAAAAATGTGTGCAACAAAATATCAAAATGCAGAATTAAAGGAGACAGATATTTTGTTAACGAAGTGGAAACTCAGTCAAGAGAAAAATCACTCTGGGGCAGACAAACCCAGGATATCTACTATTCAAAAGACAAGACTAGTTACAAAGTAGTAGCACTCACATAACCTTATGTAATGGTCGTACCTTGAACTCTAATGCGTAACCCAACACGAACGCCTTCCAACCAAGTCTCCTACTTGAAGGGGTCTTCAATGGAATCCTTTACCCTAGGGCCAACCTCTAAAATAGACTTCAGATCAATGCAGTAACAACACATGTTGACAACGGCAACGGCTTGAGAGAGATTAACTCAGCACAATAACTCTAAAATATAACTCTCTAAGCACTAAGGAATTCAATACCGAATTCTTGCAGTTCTCAAGCCTAGGGACCTCTATTTATAGGCTACAGGTTCAAATGAGTGTCTGGCTTGATAAACCTAGGCTTCGTCCGGACGGTAGACATAAGGCGTTCGAACAGACAACTGTGCGATCGGCTTTCTAAAATTTCGCTGAAATTCTTTCCTGATTTGAGCCGCGTCCGGACGGTGTTGCCTTGTCGTCTAGATGGTCGCACCATAGCTGCACGCAATTTTCATATTAATGCTTCGTGCATCTGGACCATAGGGATGATCATCCGGACGGTTGATCTGATGCACGCAATTTCCATATATATAGCTTGGGCGTCCGGACCATGAAGTCTAAATGCGCTACTTGCCTTATAGATGAGAGCGTCCAGATGGGAATCCACATCATTCGAACGTTTACAGCGATCTTTCCATATCTGTGTTTTTGGAAAGAAATCCCACAGCTGATCGAACACTAAGTGGCGTCGAAACATGCTGCTGAAACGTCCGGATGGATACAAGCTAGAGCAGTTCGAAGCTTCTCAACACAGAGGAAGGTCCAGACGAAAATTTCTCATCATCCGGACGGATGATGCTTTGGATAGTTGGGCGTCTGGACGGTATATCACGTCGTCCGGACGGTTGCAAAGGATCTGATTTCTCTTACTTGTAGATTGTGCAGAATCTTCTAGAAGACCACTGAATAGCTAAATCCCTGTTTAAATGCATCATTACATAGAAGTGATTTTGTCCAACAGAATGCAACCAATTACAGACTAACAGTTTCTTTACCTTTGAAGCATGTTTTTATTGTTTTTTTTTTCAAAAAAAAAAAAAAAAAAAAAAAAAAAAAAAAAAAAAAAAAAAAAAAATTGGGGAAGAAGATGCAAAATTTTATTTTTTTCTTTTAATAGCTTTTCAGATATTGCGTGTTTTTGCCTGATATCTTAGTTCATTGTGCATTGATTGCCTATGCTTGTATATAATTGAGAGTCTATGCCTGATATCTGCTAAGTTTTCCTGTGCATGTTAATGCTAGATAGTTACTTTTCTCATGCAATGATTTTCTCAAATTGACCAACTCGCTAGCTGAACCTAAAACCTATAAATTTTGACATTCTTTTTAGGTTATAGCACCAAGTGATAAAAAGCATTAAAAATCAATAAATATGGATAAATAAAAAGATCCACTGCTTATTGTGCTATAAATCTGTTCTTAAACTTGTCCCTAAAGAAACAGTCAGTGACCAAATCATTGCTAAAATTGACAGTCACTAAAGGACTAAGCAAAAGAAAAAGTGTTGCAGCTTAGAGGGAGTGTATCAGATGAAAGTGGCTAGGCCCTAGTAAAATAAGGTTTGACTTTTGACTGATCTATCATTAATTTTCTCTCTTACTTAGAAAATTTAGTTGGTTTAAGCCATATTAGTGAACTTCATAGCTTATTGAGAAAGTCTTCACACATACACGCATTGCATGAGTCGAGTAATCTATTTAAAATTTCTATCTATAGGGAAATTTATGCTAATTGAACTCTTAACTCTCAATTATATCTTTGCATATTTTTGAAATGCTATTTGACTGTTTTATAAGTTGATTATACATGCATGTTCTAAAGCAAACTTTAGGGAACATAATTTTTCTGCAAATTTTCCTTCAGTTTTTGTTTTTCAGTGTGAAGCATCCGGACAGTATTCTCTTGAGTCTAGACGAGTGCAGATCAGACGACGGACGGTCAAGTGGCACGTCCGGACGCGCGTGATTCTGCCAAGTGCTGATCTGGTAGTGGACGTCCAAACAGGTAAGTTGCGCGTCCGGACAGGTGCCCTACAGAGTTAAGTATCGCATTTCTCCCTAACCACCACATACCCCACTTCATTCTCTCAATTTTTCTTGAGTTTTTTGTGCATTTTGCTTGCCTTTTCTCATGCTATCTCACAAGTTCTCAACCTATTTTGTCTTTTCCTTCTTTTTTTTTGACTTCATTCCAGGTACCTTGATATTTTTCTTATATTCTTTTCAGTTTTATTAACTGTTAGAATATTATTTTTGTGGAATATGTTTCAGATAAATATTGCATAAATTGTTTGTTTTCTCTGCTGCTGAGATTGAGATTTTTGTTCTGTTAGTTATTTGGACTGTTTTTGGGATATTGATTATGTATGCAATTTTTGGGAAGTCCATTTTACTGCCATCATAATGCCGAAATTTTTTGTGGGACTACAAAAATTTCATTGGTATTATTTTTTTTTTTTTTGCATCTTTGTGGATATTTGTTTTGCAGAACCATGTCTGCAGGCAGTTCTCAGCGCATGGTTCGACCAAGGACAGAAGAAGTTCGAGCTGCCTCCTTAGCAAAAATGGAGAACAGGCAGGCTATTCCAGAGAGGAATGTACTTAGACCAGATGTTATGGTAGTTCCCCTGGATTACATTGTTGAGATCATTCGAGACAATCACTGGGGATATCTTTACAACTGTGCGTGCACAGTATATCCCAGGTTGGTGAGAGAGTTTTATGGGTACCTGGAGGTGATTTAGGATGAGGACCATGGGATCATACTTCAGACTTTAGTTTAAGGGCACGTTATTCAGATTGATCCTTAGGACATCAATGCCATCATTGATGTTCCAGTTCTACCTGTTTTTGCCAGGCCCTTCAACGAGGTAGTAGAGCCTCCTTCATTAGAACAGCTGAGGGATTTCTTTCATGCCCATCCATAGGGCCATGAGCGAGCTCATGCTTTTATTAAGATAGGTGTCTTTTCTCCCCTGTATCGACTACTTGCAAAAATTGTTTTACATAATCTCTGGCCCAGAGCTCGTAGAAGTGAGCTTGTGTTGAAAAAGGCTCAGTTTTGTATGCTTTGTGTATGAGGATGCCCTAATGCTTATGTAAGCACATCCTCAACCTTATTCAAGAGATGAGAGATGAACACTCTATAGGGCTTCCTTTTGCATGCTTGATCACAAAGCTCATTGTTCAGTCTCAGATTGATGTCTCTGTAGAGCCCATGATGAGAATACAGGACTCCCTTAGCAGTTAGACTCTCATAAAGTCCAATGCCTAGCTGAGGTAAAAAGGTCAAGATGAAGCTCATCAACCTCCACCTGTTCAGTTTGAGCTACCTACAGGAGCTTCCTCTTCTCAGACTGCTCCTCAGCCTTCTCATTATGATGTTGGATATGCTCAGATTATGGCTGCATTGAGCTCTATTCAGCGGGAGGTCTATTCTATCAGTACTCGAGTTGAGAAGTGCCAGCTCGATATCCAGGAGTGTCTCAAGCACCATCATCCCGATGAGGATTGATTGTTTTTCTTTTTCATGTTTTGTTGATTTATTTTGAGACATTTTATAGTTTTGGATATTTGTAAAACTTTTATAATTCTGGATTTTATTTACTCTGTTTACCCTTGTCCAACTGAGACATTAAGGGGAAGTAATTTTTTAGTTGGTTTTTTCTATACTCTACTTTTTTTTTACCCTTTGTCCTTTTGAGACAAAAAGGGAGAGTATTTTTTATTTTGGACCGGTAATGTATTTTTAAACCAGTCATATGATTTTTGTCCCAGAATGGCCAAAGTGGGAGTTTGTTAGTTTGTGATTGGTTGCATTCTGTTTGACAAAATCACTATTATGTAATGTTGCTACATAATCAGGGATGTCGTTTATTTCAGAGTCTTCATTTCAGAAAAGTGCTTCAAGATGCTCAAAGATGATTCTTTGCAGATTCCAAGTTAGAAAAGCCGAATCCCAAGCTTCAGTCTAAACAGTCATGCATCCGGATGCCCATCAGTGTCAGAAGTTTTGAACAGTTCAAGGTTACATCTGTTCGGACGTAGAGGCAAAGCATGTTCGACAAGAAATTAGATTTCCTTCTCAGACACAGATATGGGAAGACAACTGCATCCGTCCAGACGACAGGGCGACACTGTTCAGACACTATCCTTGATAAGGCAAGACGTGGAGAAGAATTGCAACCGTCCGGACATGAAGGCAACATCATCCGGATGCAGTCCTTATTATGCTTTTTACGTGTAGCAAAAGTACGACCGTCCGTACGCTAGGGCAACATTGTCCGAACGTGGCCCTGATATGGTATTGGGTGAATCGAATTATGGAAAGTCGGTTGCACAGTTGTTTGTCCGATCAACCTCAGCTTGCTTCTAGAAGCCGCCTAGAGAAAACCGAATCAGTGTCTATTTAAGTCTTCTGTAGCTTATAAATAGAGGCCTCTAAGCATGTACAATTTATAGAAAATCGGTATTGAATTCTTCATAGCTTAAAGAGTATATTTTAGGGAGAAATTGTGAAGATCCGCTATCTCTCAAGCCGTTGTCATTGTGTGCTATTGTTGTTCTCGTTATTGAAGTCTATCTTAGGGAGGAGCCCTAAGATAAATGAATCCATAGAAGACCCCTTCAAATAGAAGACTTGGTTGGGAGGCATTCACGTTGGGTTACATGTCAAAGTGCTAGATACGATTACTGCATCGGGTATGTGAGTGTTACTGTCTATGTACTAGCTTTGTCTTCTGATAGTTGATTTCTTGGGTTTGGCTGTCCCGGAGTGGTTTTTCTCTTAATTAAGTTTCCATTTCGTTAACAAAATAACTGTGTTCTTTAAATTTCGCATTTACATTAGAAGTCATTAAATTTTTCAGTTCACACTCGAGAATTTAATCTAAACAGAGTGTACCAAGCTTTGAGACCAATTGAAAAATAAAGACTTCTAATTTGTCGTATGTGTGATTAAATGTTCAACAAAATATTAAATGTGAAATTTAAAGAATACAAATATTTTGTTGACGAAGTGGTAATTCAATTAAGAGAAAAATCACTCCGGGCCAGCCAAACCCAAGATATCCACTATTCATAAAATAAAGCTAGTAACAAAGCAATAACACTCACATACCCCTGATGTAGCGATCGTACCTTACACTCTAACACGTAACCCAACGTGAACGCTTCCCAACCAGGTCTCCTACCTGAAGGGGTTTTCGATGGAATCCTTTAGCTTAGGGCTCCTCCCTAAGCTAGACTTCACACGATCAAATCACACAACAGACAACTCTTAGAGAACTAGCACATCTCCTCTAAGCTCAAAAGAATTCAATACTAAATTCTGTAAATAGTACAAGCCTAGAGACCTCTATTTATATGCTTTTGAAAACTTAATTCAACACTGATTTGGAGTTCTCTGGGCGGCGTCTAGATGTAAGCATAGAGCGTCTAGACGTAGGCATAGAGCGTCCAGACGACAAATTGCAACTGACTTCCATAACCCGCTTCACGCATTTCCATATTAAGGACTGCGTATGGATGGTGTTGCCCTAGCATCCATACTGTTGCAAACTGTCTTCACCAATCCATGTCTACTATGTAGTTCAGAATCTTCTCAAACACTAAGTAACATCCGGATGGTGTTGCCCTATAGTCCGAACAGATCATGCTGTCTATGCCGAGCTGTTTAGAAACTTCTCAAACTGAAGGGCATCCAGACTCTTCATTGGGCCATCTGGATGGTCAACTGAGGATCTGACTTTTGCTGAGTTGTAAACTGTGCAGAATCTTACAAGAGTCTGGAAATTGCCTTCTTGATGCTTGTGACACTGATATTTGTCATATGAAGGCCTTTCCATAGTTGAGATTTAAACTCTGAATAATCTGGAAAACTCTGGATAAAATACAGCATCCCTGTTTCAACAGCACACTTACATGGTAGTGATTTTGTGAATAGAATATAGCCAATAAAACTAACACGACCCTCGACCGAGACCATTCACCTCTATATCAGGCATGCAGATTTGAGTTTTCTGAGCTATACAAAGTGTGTTTTGAGGCTAGGGTTTCATTATATGCGTCCTCAACCCCAAGAACGACCTAGCAGCACTTGGACAGAGAAAATAGATGGAGTAGAAAAAATGGAAGGGAAGATGAGATTTTGAGAGGAGATTAAGAGAAGGAAGTGTGCTTGGAACATGAAGACTTAGAGAAAGCTTCATGGGTAAGATTCTAACAACATCCCCTTTCAATTTATTGAGGTTTCTACTGATTAATGGAACTTATGTTTACTATTTCATTATTTAAGAGATATGATGGGTATGTGTTGGGTTAATGGGTTTGTTGTTTTAGATTTCTAGGATGAATCTTAGGGTGATTGATGTTGTTTATTAAGTGGGTAGGTTATATTTTTGTTAAGCATATGTTATTTCATTATGTTATCATGATTAATCAACTGTTTAGAGAGATTAAACTTAGAACCATGTGTTTTAGAGAGGTATTATGATAGATTTGTTGTTGGGTTAGTAGGTCTAAGTATACAAGTTAGATATTATGAGTTTGATGTTGCTTTATGAGAATATTAATGATGCGTTAGAGATTAGATGTTTATGCATAGACATTGATATGTATGAAATTTATATTTGGGCTTAGAATCGTTCGGATGGTCATGTTAGGATGGGTTAAGCTACGACCTTTCAGAAATTGGGGTTTTCCTAGACTGACCAAACGTTCGACACAAGTACCAAAAGTTCGATGTCGATCATTCGACACAATTATCGAACGTTTGAGGTCATGCAGTATCATCATTTTGCCCTCAAAATAGGTTTAAGAGTATTTTAACTTAGATTAAGACTGATGATAGACCCTTTCACAGGTTTGGATGTTGTGGACTGTCAGGGGATTTACCCAGTGGAAAATCACAACTAAAGTGAGTAAAACTCACATGGATACTTATTATTATTATTTTTCCGCTTAGCACTAATATTTTTTATTTTAAAACATGCATGTTTACAATTCACATGAAAAGTCATTTGTATTACTGTAAACCCTATTTTGTGAAAATGTGTGATTAATGAAAAGATAATTAAATTATGAGATTATGAAAGCATGCATGTAAAATACTGTGAAGACTAAATTGCATCGTATGACATGGTACATTATTCCGTGGAGAAAAATGGCCATGGGCTTATAATAAGTGACAAATATTATATATTTGGACCCCTTAATTCATATTTGTTAAACCTTTAGCTTTGTTATTTTCTAATGTTTTTTGTTAGTTTTTGTATTTTGGTATTTTACAGATCATGGAGAGAAAACAGTAGTTTTAAAGTGAAAAATGCAAAGTTTGGAGAGAAAACAATAGTATTAAATTTATGTTCTTCTTTTTCTTCTTCGCTTTTATTATGATTTCATTTCAAGAGTTGTTGGTGTTTCTAGTCAAGAGAGGCTAAAATCCTCAACTAAGGTTGAGGATGAAACCTCATCAATGATAACACCTATGCTCTTGTCATGATATTCATAAATTCAATATTCTTATATATATTCAAATTCCATGTCAATTTATTGAATCATATTCTTTAGATTGATGATTTTTATTTGATGTTTGTTGTAATTTAATCGATGGATACATCGATTGATTTCTTTGCGATTGGGGTATCTATTGTGATTTCCGGATACAATAGATGATTTCGATTAAAAAATGGATAATCGTTGTGATTTGTTTGAGTTGAATTCTTCAAATATTTTCATACTTTGTTACTCAAGAATTTGAATATCGAGCTTATTGATTTGAATTTATGAATAAAATGCAAGAGTAGGGTGTTTGATTTGATTTGGTGAATTCTGATACCTTAGTGATTTTATAAATTGTTTTTATTCAGTTTTATTTTTGTTTATTATTTTGCTTGACAAATCTTTCAAATATTTGGCTCTATGTTAAAATAAAGTTAATTTAAATAGAAATTGATTTTTATTCTTCACACACACTTCCCTGCGGATTCGACCTCGCATTTCCATGTACTATGCTACATATGATTCGTGCGCTTGCGTGTTAAATAAATTTGCACATCAGCTTACTATTATATGGATTGTTCTTTATGGTCAAAAGTTTATAATGTGTTATGATGAGCCTTGGATCTAATGGTTGTTTGTGACCGGCATACCATGGTTGAATGGGGTCATGATTATAGACACTATTAGCGGCGTGGACCACCCGAGGTCAGACTGTGGATGATGGACGATAGCTTACGTATTCAAGGCACTAGTGTTCTATTATAAGTCCCTTGGGATAGCAGAAACCTTGCCGGGAAGGGGTTAATATCCTGGGTAAACCATATGAAATTGAACTATGACATGTTTCTCTTATTATAGCATATATTATATCTATATTGCATCCATGATCATTTTGTTAAAAGAAGAACTATAATTTACACTATTGTATGTGATATATAAATTACACAGTTCACCACATGATAACCTATCACCATGCGTATTATTACTCACTAAGTCATGGACTTATGCTTGTATCTTTTTCACCTATGATATTGGATTCGAGATTGACCTCGAAGCAGATGCGGTCGTTTGGCATAATGATATCAATTTGGTTGATGCTCAAGGACTTATTTGAGGAGTTTGAAGGCCGCTCACGATAATTTGTACTTTTGGGTGATGTGTAAGCTTAGTATTTAATGCTAAATTGTGTATTAGGGTTTAGTTTTGATTGATGATATGTATAGTGTGATTTCAGTTAATGTAATGACTCTTAGTAGATGTTTTGGTTGTAACTAATGTTGATAAAATATTTTTATGTTTCTGCTACGTAGTATTCTCTTCTTGAGGAGTAGTAGATCCCTGAGTCTTATTCCTTGTGGAATAGGATTGGGAGATGAACCGTGGAGTTAATTACAAGTTAATTAATTTATCTGGGCAATACAATTTGTGTCGCCATGCTTGTTGGCGACACTATTTTGTACAATAAAGGTGGAAGTGATCTCATGGCTCTGCGGCACACTAGATTGGATCCAACGTAAAAGTGCGATGGAACGTCCCAATAATGGCCGTTCGATCAAAAATTTAATTCCAAAGTCAAATACGTAAAAATGCGATTTTTGAAAGAAATTAAGAATCATATTTGAAATACTAGTTTTTGGTAAAATTTACAAGTGGCGTGTGACTTTTGAAGGACATATTTTTGCATGTTTAAGGGCTGCCTGATTCTATGATATTGTGAGAGAGATTTTAGTAAAATTTAATTTAAATTTTGAATTTTGAAAATTAAATTTTAATTGTTTGTTTCATTAAAGGAGATTTTCTTTCCATTTTAGTTTTGTTTTGAAATTTAAAAAATTCAAGAGTTAGTTTTTTTTTAAAACAAAAATATCTTTAGGGTAATTAAGGAGAGTGGGATGATTATAAAACATTTAATAAAAAATTTGAAATTTTGTTAGAAAGAATGAAATCATAGTTTTTAGGTGAATTTGGCCGATCCCATTAAACCGTTCCGATATATGTTACTATATTTATCAAGATCCTTTCTAATCATAACATTCCAATTTAAGATCAAATAATATTTGTAATCAATAATACATTAAATTTGTATTTGATCTTCTTATGAACTTGAACTTTTAATTCTAAAATACACTTGTGTTTAATCTAGTGATCTAATTGGCTGGACTATAATAGTAGTTAATATGTTACTCGTATAATTTCGGATTATATGAATCACATTGTCATTGTTACATATATAATATATTCATACATATATTAAGGAACCATATATTTACATGACATTATGTGCCTATGATGATCATATTATCCAGTAATTATATGAACATATGACATAATGTTAAATCATATGATCATGTGATCCAAATTCGAATGATAATATTTAATTTGTGATCATCACAAACACATTGTTGACTTCAATACGAATCACTTAATCTGAGAATATTTGAATCACATTGTCATTGTTACATATATAATATATTCATACATATATTAAAGAACTATATATTGTATTCGTATGAATTTGTATACATGTGTGACATTATGTGGATATAATATTATACTTATAATTATGAATTATGAATCATATCATATCATATGAGATTATCTATAATAAATAAGAGAGGTAATATTTACCTTTTTCTCTCATGAATTACCAGTCACGTCAACATGCCATCATAAATTGACACTCTCACGACTCGACCACATCGAACTACCATTTAGTTACCAAAACACCCCGCCATTATGGGATCTCATTAAATCGGATGTGATATTCTCTTTTTAGACATTAAATTTTGTTTAAAGACAGAAATATCCTAAAAAAATAACTTAATAAAATATATCAATATTAAAAACATTGAAAATTCAAATATATAAAACCTCAAAGTTTAAATTTTTTTTTTTTTAAAAAAAAAAAAAAAAAAAAAAAAAAAAAAAAAAGAAGAAAAGAAAGAAAGAAAGATAGGGGGTGGCTGCCACTGTGGGGTAGGTGGCCGCGCGATCCCCTCCCCCCTCCCTAGGCTTGACAATTTTTGACACGACCCGCGAACCTGGCACAAACACGATATAAAAAAATAGGGTTTGGGTTTGGCCTTATCGGGTTCGGGTCATAATCGGGTTAACCCAATTATGACCCGATTGTTATTCTTTTTATTTTTTTATTTTTAAAACTCGTTTTGGTCCAAGGCAAAACCGCAAAACCCTACCCGCATCACTTTACCCACATCACTTTCCTTTTCAGTGTTTTCACTTCACCATCTTCACGCCGCACGCCTCCCCTCCTCGGCTCCTTCCACACTTTCAGTCTTCCACCATCACTTTTCTTTTCACTTCACCGTCTTGACTCTTCACAGGCACAGCCGCATAGCTTCACCTTCAGATCAGACGTACTCACGAGTTTACACTCACGGCTTCACGCGGCCTTCACTTCCGGGTTCACTGTTCACACTCACGGCTTCACGCCGTCTGACGTTCAACGGCTCAGTACTGTGTCTTCTCGAGTTTTCAGTTTGCAAACTTGGGGGCCCTAGATTTGGCGCTTGTTGGTTGTGAACACAGTTTCCCGTGCGATCTGGGTTTGGAAACCATGGTTGGATTGTGTTGTTTGGTTCTTTTCTCCTATCTTGTGACTGCAATACGGTCAGTGCAGATTGGGGTTGTGGGGTGGGCATGGGTTCATCGGGTTCGTGTCGTGTAACCCAGTTCCCAATTGGGTCGTGTCCGGGTTACACATTTTGACCAGATTAATAATCGAGTCGGGTTCATGTTGAACCCGATTGTGTAATCGAGTCAATTAGGTCGACACGAACCCGACCTGCAAACCCGAATTGCCAAGCCTACCCCTCCCCCCTTGGCCCCATCTGAGGCAGCTCGCTGGAAACCCTATTGCAAGCTTGGGTGGCCGCACGAGCCACCCAAGAGTGGCTGGCACCACTTCTGGGGTGCCTCGTAGGCTACTATGTGCTCTAGGGTCTCCTGCGAGCCACCCCATATGGGGTTGAGGGTGGCACGCGACCACTCGCCATCGCCTTCGAGACACCCTAGCAGCCACCCCTTTTTTTTTTTCTTTTTTTAAATAAATTGTTTATAATGTTAGGGTATTTGTGTCATTTCAAGTTTTTTAATGACTGATGGAAAGAAGGTTTTGGTAAGTAAAAGGTAGTTCGATGCAATAGGGTGGTGAGTGTGTCAATTCATGGGGGCAAGTTGACGGAGACTAGTTGTTCATGGGGGAAAAATATAATTACCACTAAATAAGAAGTATGACAATAATGTATCATATTTAAAACAACTCATAAGTGTCTAATGATAATACTTAGATGAGATCATATGAACTAAGTATTATTATATGATCGCACAATTCATTTGATCTTATATCTTAAATCATGTGATCTAATGATTCATAAATATCTAATAATAATACTTAAATCATATGTTCATATTCATATGATAATGATATAATGATTAAATAGGGTAATATAAATATAAATACTGAGTAACCTATATAAATATAATATACACTCCTTAATTATTAATATACATACTTATATCTAGATATGAGCAAGGGAGTCGGGTTGAGTCGAGCTTTATACAAGCTAAGTTTACGAGCCCTAAACAAGTCGGTCGAGTATTAAATGAGCTAGGCTCGTAAGCCCCAATTGAGTTTTTTAAAGCGAGTCGGGTATGTATTACTTACTAATCGAGCGGATTTCTACAAAGGTAAGCGAGTTTCTACAGTACCAAGCTTGATTTCGAATCGGGTTTTTACGATGCGGATTGTCGAACGGACCGATTTATTTATGGCCCCTATCTTTTAACCCTTATAATTTATTATTCATAGGGTGTTGGATCATCTAGAGATGCTTTTCTAAATAGTCCTAATAAGCAATATTGTTGGGGCGTAACAATTGAAGCACGGAAATTAAAGAAAGAGGAAAGTAGGGAAAAAAGATATTGAGCTTGGAAAACCAATCTTATATATCAATAGTTCCAATAGTGGGAATTGTATTTTATTTCAGGTAACATAAAAGCCAAACCACTTTATTTAATCAACACTACTTTATAGCATAAAACGTGATAGATGATCACATCCATTTGTATTATGAGACGACTTTGATGAATGCGTCATGAATTTTTAGACCTCCCTTCCATTTCCCGCTCCACACTTCATACAAACTGAAGTAGAGCGTATTATCAGCTTCAGATTGGCCCTAGGGACATGTGATCTTCAGTGCCGTTGTTGATTAGGAATTTCATGTGGTTCCCCTTTATCCGATAATGTTTCTCTTTTCCAAGTGTACCTTTCCTTTTTCCCAAACTTAGCCATCACATAAATAGGACACCCATTCCAACCAAACGCGTTTGCTGTCAGGAATACCTTGAACCCAACTTCATATGTCTTCTTAGCATCCTGCTCCAAGGCCTGTGGGATTTCAACAAATAACAATTTGGCCTAATATGACCAATCTTCCCACAATTATAACACTTAGGAATAAACTTACCTTGTATTCCTGATTTTTTAGAGTTAGGCATCACATAATTAGTTAAGCAAGAATTATCTAAACAAGATGTGTCTTCTATCACAGGATTAATATCAATAAAATCTAATTCAGAATCAGATGCATGTGAAGTAAAAGTACTTAAATCATTAATAATTAAATCAGGCTTGTTAGAAATATCTGTATGAATACAAAGCATGCTTTTCAAATTATTACTAGAGAATTTTTTCAAGAGATCCTCTGATTCTTTTAATTTATTCTCTAGTGCATCAATAGTATCAAAAAGCATGGTATTCTCGGATTTCAAAAAGTCAATCAAAATATGTGATTCAGATAATTGTAAAATCAAAGACTTTTTTTCTTGCTTAATCTTCTTGAGTTCTTTATTGGATTTCTTAAAGAGTTTACCTATCAAACGGGTATCATTAGAGAAATCATAAAAATCATCTTCAGAGAACTTAGGAAGATTTATGTTAAAAGAAGTCATGGATCAAACTTAAGAAATAAATCCAAACAGAGTGTACCAGGCTTTGATACCAATTGAAACATAAAATAATGACTTCTAAAAGAACCAAGTGTGTGTTTGTATGCAACAAAATATCTTAAATGTGGAATTTAAAGAAGACAAAATATTTGTTGACGAAGTGGAAACTCTGTGAAGAGAAAAACCACTCCGAGGCAGCCAAAGCCAGGAGCTCCACTATCCAAAAACAAAGCAAGTTACAAAGCACTCGTACTCACAAAACTCATTGCAGTAGTCATACCTTTAACTATAACACAAAGCTCATCGTAAACGCTTCCCAACCAAGTCTCCTACTTGAAGGGGTCTTTGATGGATTCATTTACCTTAAGGCTGACCCCTAAGATAGACTTCATACGAACTGTTGAGCACACACCGGCAACGGCTAAAGAGCTAGCGAATCTTCAATTCTCCATAAACACCCTCTCTAAGCACTAGGAAATTCGATACAGAATTCATACAAATTACAAGCCTAGAGCCCTCTATTTATAGGCTTACAGAAATCCTAAATTTACTCAAATTCGAACTCTGACTATTGAACGTCCAGACGGAAGTTAGCCTCGTCCAGACGATCTTCTGCAACCACCTTCCAGAATAGTGCAATTCTTTCCATAACAGGTCCACGTCTAGACGGTCTTCGCTGTAACTCCTTTCCGTGCTCGAAAAGGAAGTCCGGAATATTCTGAAATAATGGACATCGTCTAGATGTCTTGCAGAGACTTCCCAAACAATGTCAACTAAAATCCAATTCCGTGTAGAAATTGGAGAAGCTTGACCTAGCATCCGGACGGTGTTGCTCTGACGTCCGGACGTCTTTAACGCTGAAGCTTCTAGACACTGTAGGGCGTCCAAACGCTTTCAAAGGGTCGTCCGAACGGTTGCACAGGAACCAGCTATTTTGACTTGGAAACTACATGGAATCTTCATGGACATCTTCTAGAAACTTATGACCAATCACATGACTTGAAATGAACACTGTTCATATTACATGAAGATTCTGAATAAGAACCGATCAACCCCCGTAAAATTGCAACCATTACATAAAGTGTTTTTGTCATCCAGAATGTAGCCAACATAAAATACTAACAACTTGTATAAAACTATCACCATCATTGCTTTATAGATATATATATGTTCAATCTATGAATATGAATCGTGATCATAGACATTAATTGCATATACATATAGATATAAAGTTATATTGAATTGTGCTTTTCCTTTTCTAAATAATCTATAAGCATCATATTATTGGAGACAGTTGACTCACACAAATACAGTATGGGATTGTGGAAGTATCCGCAATCATATATTCATTGGTGCAGGTTCTAAAGATGAAGGATTGGATTATGCTAGCATTAAAGATTTATAACTAATGACAATGTAGCTGATTATATTTCTATGTAATCATTAATATTTGTATTCCTTTGGTATGTAACATGTTTAGAATGTTTGTATTTAGTAGGTTTTTCATGTATGCTTTTCATGTAATGCTTATGTGTCACTGTTGACACATGTTGTGATGTAATTAGTTAAATAAACTCATATTAAATGTATAGAAGTATTTCAGTTAGCTTAACGTGTTATAGTACAAATTCCTAAGTCATTAAGTTGAAAAATATATTCCACTGCTAAATTTTAATTCTGATGAGGTCGTAATATCACGTGAGAATTCGAAATTTTCACTTATGCCTTTTTGAAAAAGGCGGGGCGTTACACAGGTTGTAGAACTGACTGATTTATTTACAGCCCCTGTTTTTAACCCTTATAATTTATTAAGTCTATTTTATTCCCAAGGTTTTGGATCAACTGGAGATGCTTTCCTCAATAGTCCTAATAAGCAATATTCTTGGGGCGTTACAATTGAAGCACAGAAATCAAAGAAAGAGGAAAGTAGGGAATGAGAAACGCTAGCGATACTTACAAACTCTTACAAAAAAATTTACAAACTGACATGGCATGCATGTGGCATTTTATTAACTAAAAAAGTTAGACACTGAGGATTCCACATCCACACTAAATCTAGGTGGAAGCTTCCCTGGGCAGAGCTTCCATGGACGGCTGGCGATGAGCTTGGGACAGATGGACGGCCATAAGAGGGGAGAGATCCCGAGAGAGGACGGCGTGCGGGCAGCCCTGTGGTCGAGGTCGAGCACACCGGCCGGATCTGAGATCCAACAAATTTTGGCCAGAGATCCGGCCGGAAACCCACGCACACCTGCACAGGTTTCGTTGGTCCGGCTGGAAACCCAAATCTGTCCAGAGATCCTGCGTTCTCGAACCCAGATCCGACCGAGAATCAATCGTCCATTCCTGTACCCAGTTCTGGCCGAGCATTGAGCGTCCATTCCCGAACCCAAATCCGGCCGGAAACCCACCCCTGTCACCGTTCCCTTGCTTCGTCCTCGTTAGCCGTTCTCCATTCTCGCCGGTGAATCTGGGTTCAATCGGATCTACTAGTCGGGCTTCCACCGAGCTGGTCAAGGTCGTGGTAGGCCGATGTGTTGGATTTTCGACGATGTTTGGGTTCAACCGGCCGGCGACTGGAGAGGAGAACGGGCCTGGAACGGAGACTATAAGGGAGAAGGGTATTTTTGTATTTTAACATTTATTCCATGTAGGACACCACATCAGTTTGTAAACTTCTCCTTATAAAGGTTTGTAAGTATGCCTATCATTTCTCATATGGAATAAATATATAAAAGATATTGAGCTTTGAAAACCAATCTTATATCTCAATAATTCCAACAGTGGGAATTGTGTTTTATTTCGGGTAACATAAAAGCCAAACCACTTTATTTAATCAACACATATAGCATAAATACATGATAGATCACATCCATTTGTATTATGTGTCTACTTTTTTGATGAATGCCTCGTGAATTTTCAGACCTCCCTTCCATTTCCCACTCCACACTTCATACAAACCGAAGTAGAGCGTATTTTCAGTATCAGATGTGATCCTCAGTGCCTGTTCAGAAATTTCAAAAGGCATTTTTTCCGCTTTATCCGTTAATTTTGCTCTTTTCCAAATGTACTTACCCTTTTTCCCAAACTTGGCCATCACGTAAACAGGACACCCATTCCAACCAAACGCCTCTGGTGTATAGGATACCTTGAATCCAACTTCATACGTCTTTTTAAGCTCCAACTCATATGAACCGGTTATCTCCAGCCAAGAAACCTGTATCAATTCTGCAAGATCCTCCCTACCAAGAAACAAAAGCAATTATATATTGCAATAATATATATTCTTTTCTTTTTTTTAATTTGTTGTTGTGTCACTACAAAAAATTTGATCACTAGCAGCCAACAAATTTGGCTGCTAAAGAGTGGCCGCTAATAGTCCGACGCTAAAGGCTATTAGCGGCCACTTTTTTTGCTTGCCGCTAATAATTGTTTTATAGCAGCCACCAAGTTCGCCGCTAAAAGTAATTTTATCCGCCGCTAATAATTGTTAACTGAGTCTAAAATCGCCGTTAATACTAGACTATTAGCGGCGACACGTATGTGGCCGCTAATACTATTAAAAAATTGAAATATATATATATATATATATATTTTAAAAAAATTAGGTCCATTTATCTTCACTGCATTAATTAAATCTCTATATACAACTAATATTATTAAAAAATGAAAAAAAAAAATATATATATATATACACACAAATAAAACTAAATACAAATACATCATAAAAAATAAAAAAATAAAAAAACAAAGAAGAAAGTGATGCCGGCTCCTTGCGGTATACCTGAAAACCAAAAAAAAAAAAAAAAAAAACAGAAGAAGAAGAAGAAAGTGCCGCACAACTATAGAAGAAGAAAATTCTATCACCAGTTCATGCCCAAATACAAAGTGACACACATATATTTGAAATCAAATCAAAAAACGCATTTGCTTAAAAAAAATATAAAATAAAAGAAATGAACTTACTCAAGGGCAGAAGAAGGTTTCTCATTCTGCTCGTACAATGCAACCTTCATAACTGAAAAATAAAACAAACCAAACAAAGAAAAGAAAAAAAAAAACAGATAAATATTAAATATTTATTAATTAGCAAACAAAACAAAGTCAGACAAAAATTAAATACGCAACTCAACTAAAAAATCATAAAAAGTATTCTGGAAGAGACCTTTGGTGAGAGCATGAAGAACTACATTTGAGGCTTCTTGGAAGGCTGAAGAGATTTTAGATCTGAGAAAAAGAGATCGGAGAGAGTGAGAGAGATCAGAGAGAGTGAGAGAGCTAGAGAGAGGACCTACCGGTGACGGAGAGCGGTGGCCGACGGTGTCTGTGATAGAGAAAGAGAGAGAGATGAGAGATTTGAGAATGGAGATGAGAGGGAGAGAGTAATGAAAGAGAGAAAGCCAAGAGAGAGGTTCTATCACAAAAAAGAAAAAATGAGAGAAAGAGATAGAAAGGAGAGATAGGGAGACTTCTAGAAAGAAATAAAAATTAAGTAAATAAAAAAAAAATAAAACCAAAAGTTTCTTAGTCTTGGGATATGGCGCGCGCGGGACACGAAAGTTTCGTGTCCCGCCTAGCCCCCCCCCCCCATTTTATTTTGAATATATATTTGTTTACTTTTCTTAATTTTTCATTTTTTTTTTTGTTTGCTTTTTTTAGAAGACAAAAAAAATATTATTATTTTTCGTTTTTTTAATTTAATAGAAAACAGGTTTTTCTTTTATCCTTTTTGTTAAATTGTTTTCATACTTTTCAGTTTTTTTTTTTTTAAAAAAAATATCTTTTTCGTTTTTTAATTTTTATTCTTTATTCTTTAATTTTTTTTAATTTTTTTCAAAAAAATTGGTTTTTTTCATTTTCAGTTAATTTTTTATTTGTTTTTTAAAAAATCATTTTTTTTTCTTGTTTTTTTTTAATTTAATAGAAAACAGCTTTTTCTTTTTTACTTTTTCGTTTGTTTTGTTTTTTTAAAAAAAAAAAAAAAAATTGTTTCCATAATTTCCAGCTATTTTTTTAAAAAAAAAAAAAAAACTTTTTTCGTTTTTCTTTAATGTTTTTAATTTGTTCTTAAAAAATAACTTTTGGTTTTTTTAGTTTTTTTTTGTCGAAAAATTGGTTTTTTTTTACCGGAGTAATACACCAAGATCGATTGGATGATTCTATCGATCATGTTATGATCGACCGCACGTTAAATCGAACTGATAACTGTGTCAAGTTTGATTGATCGGACATTCATGTCACAATAGATCGGACCAATGCCTCAGTACAGAAAGTACCACAATTGTTAGTGGACTCGTACTTATTAGGATTGATTGAACATTCGATCGAACTAATTAATGCATTATGATTGATCAGATGGTCTATTGATCCTATTGTTTTATCACGATCGATCAGATAGGATTGATAGATCGTCCTATCAATCGTGATCGATCTTATGGATCGATAGATCATCCTATCGATCGTGATCGATCCATAGGATCGATAGATCACCCGATCGATCATTAGGATTAATAGATCATTCAATCGATCGTGATTGTATCGATCAATAGTATCGATAGATCATCCCATCGAAAAGTGATAGATCAATAGGATCGATAGATTATCCGATCGATCGTGATCGATCAATAGGATTGTTAGATCATCCGATAGATCGTGATCGGATCGATAAATCATCCGATCGATCGTAATCGATCAATAGGATCGTTAGATCATCCGATCGATCGTGATCGATCAATAGGATCGATAGATCATTCAATCGGTCGTGAAAGATCAACATGATTGATAGATCATCCGATCGATCGTAATCGATCAATATGATCGATAGATCATCTGATCGATCGTGATAGATCAATAGGATCGATAAATCATCTGATCGATTGTGATTGATCAATAGGATCGTTGGATCATCCGATCGATCAATAAGATCGTTAGATCATCCAATTGATCATATCCGATCGATCGTGATAGATCAATAGGATCGATAGATAATCTGATCGATCGATAGGATTGTTAGACCATCCGATCGTTATAGTATCGATCCTATCCGATCGATCGTGATAGATCAATAGGATCGATAGATAATTTGATCGATCGATAGGATTGTTAGACCATCCTATCGATCGTTATAGTATCGATCCTATTCGATCAATCGTGATCGATCAATAGGATTGTTAGATCATCCGATCGATCGTTATAGTATCGATCCTATCTGATCGATCGTGATAGATCAATAGGATCGATCCCATCGATCGTGATCGATCCATAGGATCGATAGATCATCCAATCGATCTTGATAGTATCGATCAAATCGATCAATAGGATTTATAGATCATTCGATCAATCATGGTAGATCATCAATCCTATTGATCTATAGGATCGATAGATCAATAGAATTGATAGATCATTCAATCAATCATGGTAGATCATCAAATCGATCATGATAGATTAATAGGACCGATAGATCATTCGATCGATCATGATAGATCAATAGGATCGATACATCATCCGATCAATCATGGTAAATCATTCAATCGATCATGATAGATCATCCGATCGGATGATCTATCAATCCGATCGATTATGATATATCAATAGGATTGATAGATCATCCGATCAATCATGAAAGTTCAATAGGATTAATAGATCATCCGATCGACCATGATAGATCAATAGGATCGTTAGATCATCCGATCAATCATAGTAGATCATCTGATCGATCATGATAGATCAATAGGATCGATAGATCATCTGATCGATCATGATAGATCCATAGGATTGATTGATCATCCGATCGATTAATAGGATCGATAGATTATCCGATCAATCATAGTAAATCATCTGATCGATCATGATAGATCAATAAGATCGATAGATCATCCGATCAATCATTGTAAATCATCCGCTTGATCGTGATAGATCGATAGATCATCCGATCGATTATGATAGATCATCCAATTGATTGTGATTTATCGATAGGACCGATAGATCATCCGATCAATCCTGATCAATAAATATGACCAATAAATCATCCGATCGATCGTGATCGATCAATATGATCGATAGATTATTCGATCGATTTTGATAGATCAATAGGATTGATAGATCATTTGATCGATTGTGATAGAGGTCGACTGATCAGACTTCACACAATAAAGGTTTGATCAATTAATATGATTGATAAACTATCTGATTGACCATAATGCATTAATTATGAAAACAAATTTTTTAAAAATAAAAATAAAAATGAAAAACTAGTTTTCTATTAAATTTTTTTTAAAAAAAAAACGATTTTTTTTTTTTTTTTGAAAGAAAAACCAAAACTTAACTTTTTTTTATTTATTTAAAAAAAAAAAACCAAATTCTCGAAAAACAAAATTAGTTTTTACAAACAAATTAAAAAAATTAAAGAAAAACAAAAAAAAAATTAAAAAACGAAAAATATTTTTTTTTTGAAAAAAAAAACTGGAAATTTTAAAAAAAAAAAAAAAAAAAAAAAAAACGAAAAAAGAAAAAAGTAAAAATATTATTAGCGGCCACTTTTGGCCGCTAATAGTTTTATTATTAGTGGTTACTAAAGAAAATGATTTTTTTTTAAAAAAATAAAAAATAAAAACTGGAAATTTTGAAAACATAAAAAAAAAATAATAATAATTAAAAAAAAACGAAAAAAGAAAAAAGTAAAAATATTATTAGCGGCCATATAAAAAAGTGGCCGCTAATAATCAATTATTAGCGGCCACTTTTTTGGCCGCTAATAGTTTTATTATGGGATAATTGTACCGTTGGTCCCTGTGGTATACCATAATTATTTTTTACTCCCTATGGTTTAAAAAGTTCATGGGACGTCCTCGTCATATGCAATAATTACAAATCGATCCCTGGCGTCAAATTCTGTTAAAATTTTTAACTGATTCCGTTAAATGCTACGTCAGCGACACGTGTCGCCAATAAGATGGCGACAAGTGTCTACCGTAATAAAAATATATAAATTTATTAATAAATAAATAAAAATACTTTTTTTTTAAAAAAAAAAATTCAAAACAAAAAAAAAACAAAACAAAAAAAAGCTGAAGGAGCCAGCCACCCCCAGTGGCCGCAGGGGTGGCGCGCAGCCACCCCCAAGCCACAGGGGCTGGCCCGAAGGCCACTTCCAGGCCACTGGGGTGGCTCCGCGCCACCCCCGACCACTGGGGGTGGCTGCGCGCCACCCCCTGCGGCCTGGGGGCGGCCAGGCCACCCCCAGAGGGGTGGCCGACCCCTTCAGCTTTTTTTTTTTTTTTTTTGAATTTTTTTTGAATTTTTTTTTTTTTTTAAAATAAGTATTTTTTTTTTTTTAATAAATTTATATTTTTTTATTACGGTGGACACGTGTCTTATTGGCGACACGTATTGCTGACGTGGCATTTGACGGAATCTATTAAAAATTTTAACAGAATTTGACGTCAGGGATCGATTTGTAATTATTGCATATCACGAGGACCTCCCATGAACTTTTTAAACTATTGGGAGTGAATAATAATTATGATATACCACAGGGATCAACGGTGCAATTATCCCTTTTATTATTAGTGGTTACTAATGAAAATGATTTTTTTTTTTTTAAAAAAAAAAAAAACGAAAAAAGTAAAAATATTATTAGCTTTTTTTTGGCCTCTAATAATCCATTATTAGCGGCTATATAAAAAAGTGGCCGCTAATAATCAATTATTAGCGGCCACTTTTCTATATGGCCGCTAATAGTTTTATTATTAGTGGTTATTAATGAAAATGATTTTTTTTTAAAATAAAAACTGAAAATTTTGAAAACACAAAAATAAAAAAAATAAAAAAAAATAAAAAAAAGAAAAAACACGAAAAAAGAAAAAAGTAAAAATATTATTTGCGGCCATTTAAAAAAGTGGCTGCTAATAGCTTCCTCGAAAACTAATTTTTTATTTTATTTTATTTTATTTTTTTAAAAAAAAACAAACGAAAAAAAAAAGAAAAAAGAAAAAAAGAAAAACTAGTTTTCTATTAATCTTTTTTTTTAAAAAAAAAAAAAGAAAAGGGAAAAAGAACAATTTTTTTTTTCGTTGATAGAAAAATCAAAAATTAACTTTTCTTTTTATTATTTTAAAAAAACCAATTTTTTTTAAAATATGTTTTACAAACAAATTAAAAAAATTAAAGAAAAAAAAAATTTAAGAATGAAAAATATATATTTAAAATAAAAACAAAAAAAAAATGAAAATTTTGAAAAAAAAAAAAAAAAAAAAAAAAAAAAAAAAAAAAAGAGTAAAAATATTATTAGCGGCCATATAAAAAAGTGGTCGCCGCTAATAGTTTCCCGAATTTTTCCGCAACTCCCCGCCAAGTTATTAGCGGTCATTTTTAGCGACCACAATTAGGTGGCCGCTAATAGTTTACAAATAACGGCGACTATTAGCGGCTAATTATGTTTGGCCGCTAATAGTGTATTATTAGCGGCCACTATGTATTGGCCGCTAATAATGTGACCGCTAATGATCAAATTTTTTGTAGTGTGTGGAGTACTAAATAGCTAGGTTGGTACCCTTTGAGATTTTAAAACAGAAGTTATCATCCCTACGTATGTACAACTATTAAGAGGCTGTCTGAGATTGCAATAATTAACAAGTTTGGAGAAGTTGGCTATGTTCTACAAGCAACATTCATAATAAGGTGTTCATGGTCTCTATGAGAAGAGAGAGTACGTATTGCTTTTGGAATTAATATTGAAAAAGTCTTCAAAAAAAGATTGTCTATATTCTGTCTTGAATCAAAATGCATTGTTGCTACTTACCAATGAAAAAAGAGATCGATCTAGACTCTAGAGTATGTATAATTATTGTGACAGAATGAACTTAATTACAAGGATCAGTTGAAATCTGAAACTTAAATCACAGGCTATATATATATATATGTTGGCAAAGCTGCCTATTCTTCGTCCTTTTTTGCATTTTAGCTTTTCCTAAGCGGCAATTCTACAAATTTGAATTCCGTATTCGAATGCGGAACATTTATTGAATTCTAAAAATAGATTAAAATAAAATAAAATTTGCAACTTACTTTGGTATGTGCCAGTAGCGGGAGTCTTTGCCCCATACGATATTGAGTCGTCTTGGAGAAAATCTATACCCGTTGGGTACCTGTAGTGATCGAAATATGGTCGTAATATTAGCAAATAAATAATATATGAGTAATGCTACATATCATCTTTTTGTCCTCATTTCATCCTCCCAAAATTGATGTGGCTCTTAAAATCACCATTGAATTTATGATAGATCATTATTAGATTTTGATCCAATAGTGATTTTAAAAGCCACATCAATTTTAGGAGGATGAAAGGAGGACAAATAGATGATATGTAGCATTACTCATAATATATTGTGAGTGCATTTTGTGTAAAAGTTTCGACACTTGGTAGCTTATGCATTTTCTCTCTATTACAAATTTGTATTTTAAACATTCATTTCTACAGTTTATAACAATAGAACTAAGCATACCATAAAACTAAAAGAATGGAAGAAATTATAATATAAATATTTTTTTTAATTAATTTTTAAATATAAGAATGTTGGATTGATGTGAACCAATTAATACAAAACACAGGAATTGATAGGTTGATTGTTTCTGTTAGATATATGGAAGGTTAGAATATATGGAAAATATATTATATTTTCCATATATTCCATATTTGGTTGATATTGTAATATTATCTATTTATGAGTTAATTGTAATCAAATCATAGGGATTTGATTACCATATTTGATGGGGATTTGATTACTTTATGAGAAATGATCCCTACACTCATTTCTCACAACAACTCCACAACAAGCTGACGTGGCTAGTAATATTTTATTATTTTTTTGGTTTTCTTTTCTTTTCTTTTTGTAAAAAAATAATAAAATATTACCAACCACATCAGCTTGTTGTGGGACTGTTGTGAGAAATGAGTGTAACGATCATTTCTCTTACTTTATTTGTATTCACTTTAAAGAGCATAATGTAGCCATCTGAGTGTTGTAAAAAAAAATAATAAAATATTACCAACCACATCAGCTTGTTGTGGGACTGTTGTGAGAAATGAGTGTAACGATCATTTCTCTTACTTTATTTGTATTCACTTTAAAGAGCATAATGTAGCCATCTGAGATTTATTCTATGGATGTAGGTCATAGACCGAACCACGTAAAATTATTTTGTCTTTTTTTTTTATTATTATTATTCCACTATTTGTCTTTAAGTTTTCCATCCTATTCAGTTTTCTTTCAGTTTCGAGTGAGCCAAGAACTCTTAAAAAACACAATGAGACTGTATTTTACTTAACAAAATTCAACATAACATATATTCCATAATCATTCCTTTAAATACATAATAAAGCTAGCAAACTCCCTATAGGAGTGTAACTCTATTCTAGATAGAGTTATCCCATACATTCAGCTAGATAACCTATTGATATTCAAAGATAAAACTTTAAATGAAAACAACTACTATTACTCGTCTTCTCTCACTAGAAGAGATAAGACTCTTATTCAAACTACTACTTCTATTTAGACTAGAAAAGCTATTTAGATAAAGATATAATCCTTACAGATTAGGATTACATAATTCCCTCTCACTAACATTTCCCTTGTCCTCAAGAGAAAAACAAGGAAATTGTGTCCATATTTCTTTTTTCCTTTTTCTAATCCATACAAAAGCTTGTCGTTGCTTTAACTCCCTTGCACCACAGTAAAGAATAAACCCAGGGACTGAATAGTGCAGATTTTCGTCTGAGGGTGATGCTTTTGTTTTATTTGTTGGTAGTACGGGCTGAAGAGATGGCGACATGGGCTTATGGTGCTGCTTTCTAATCCATTGGCAGCATGGGCTGAGGAGATTGTTGCAATGCGGACCCTTGCAGTGTTGTCAGCATTGCTGGCTCCAGTGATGTCTGAATCTGCAACTAGGGTGGGCGGATCTGCGGTTGGTCAAAGTGGTTTGGTTGAACGTCGACTTGGATGGATCTTTGTTGCTTCAGCAACTCTTTTCTTCCTTTTTTGTGATGGTGGCAGCCGGTGGGGTACGCGTTATGGGCAATGATTGGCTTGCTGGAGCGGGTCATGGTGGAGAAAAACTTTCAATTTTTCTCATATGCTCCTCCATCTTTTTGTTGGTTTTTTCTTTCCACAAGAGAAATTCTAATCGCATCTTTTCTATCTTTGTTGGGTCCTCTTCATTCCAGAAAAATTGAAAAGACATGGTGATGGTGTGGGACGAAGAACTCTTGTTCTTTGATTTTCCTATGTTATCTAATATCTGGTTTCTTTTGAGGGAAACCGGTCCTCTTGGGTAAACAATTCTTGCTATTCAAAAGGAAATTGTCTGGCTCTGATTCTAATTGATATGAACCAATTAAAACAGAACATAGGAATGGATAGGTTGGCTGTTTTGAGTGAACCAGGGACTCCCAAAAAACACAGTGAAACTGTATTTTACTTAACAAAATTTAACATAACATTTATTCCATAATACTTCATTTAAATACACAATAAAGCTAGCAAACTCCACATAGGAGTGTAACTTTATTCTAGATAGAGTTATCACATACATTTAGCTAGATAACCTATTGATATTCAAAGATAGAACTGTAAATGAAAATAACTACTATTACTTGTCTTCTCTCACTAGAAGAGATAAGACTCTTTTTCAAACTACTACTTCTATTTAGACTAGATAAGCTATTTAGATAAAGATGTAATCCCTACTGAGTAGAATTACATTATGGGTGTAATCGTGTAAGTGTATAATTAACAACATGCTGACATGCATTATGCATATACAAAAAAAGGATGCTTAATTACCTCTGTTGCAGGCACGGTGAGGTCTGCTTCATAATGAGCTTTTATAGCCATTTGTACAAAAGCTTTTCTTTCTTCGATCTTCTTTTCGCTAGCTAGGGAAGGGATCGTTTGAGAAGGTATGAATATATATATATAGAACGTTTGATATATATATATATTAAGGAAGAAAAGGAATATGTCTGCTTGAGAAGCTTAGGAAGATATTAGCACTGTCTTCCACAAGTACTGAATTAAAAAGTGTAGGAATCAAGTGAATGACAGGCGATGCCTTAGTTGTATGAAAAAGAACATTTCGCATATATACGCTATTCCATCATATCTAAAGGGAAGAATAAAAGAGGAAGAAAAAAAAAAGCCTATCGATCCGGTCTATATCAGAAGACGTGTAGATCGAATTAACGAGTTGCATGTCTAGCTAATCTCTACAATGGGCCTAGCTAGCTGCCACTTGATTAAGTAGTGCCTTTATCAAATCCAAGCTTTTTCTAGAACAATTCAATCGATCTGTACGGATGAATGGTTGATAAATTTCAAAGTCATGAAAACAACTACCGTTTCTGTGAGGGAATTTTGATCTATCTATCAATTGGCTTCAAGAAAGTAAGTAGATCGAATACGTAACTTTATTATCACACGTGCTAACAAGTGGAATATAGGGTTTGTTTGGCAAAGAACAGAACAGTACAGAGTAGTGGATTATTAGTTTTAAAATTAGTAAAAAGTGATGATGTGATATAAAATAAAAAGAATTTGTATAAAAATGTGAAAAATTTTGTATTGTAGTAAATTTTTTTTATTTGAATAATAATAAAAAATTATTGATGTAATATAAAAAGTGAAAAAAGTGAGAATATTTTGATGTTGATTGTTATTGGAAATTTGAAAAAGTGAAAAAAAAAAAAGAAAAAAAAAGTATATCTACAATGACAAGCACTACCCTGTAATGTCCGAGCACTAAACAAACAATAAATACATGCGCGCAATTGCTGAAGTCAGTCCATCTCCTTTTTTATATGCTGCAAATATAATTACTAGCAATCAAATGTTTGCTCCTCTTTTTAGGCGACAACGAAATTAATGAGGCAGACTCTAAATTATTCTCTAAGCAATAAATTAGGGTTTTATAATATATATAACAAGTTGAGCGAGCGAGTCAAGTTTTATACAAGCTAACCTCGCAAGCCCTAAACGAGTTGGGTGAACAAGTTGGGTCGAGTCTTAAATGAGCTAGGCTTGCAAGCCTCAATCGAATTTTGTAAAGCGAGTCGGGTATATATGTATCACTTACTAATCGAACAGATTTTTATAATAATAAGTGAGTTTCTACAGTATCGAGTTTGATTTCAGATTGGCTTTTACCGAGCAAGTTGTCGAATGAACTGATTTATATTTTACGGCCCTTATTTTTAATCCTTATAATTTATTATTCTTAGCGTTTTGGATCAACTCGAGATGCCTTTCTAAATAGTCCTAATAGGCAATATTCTTGGAGCGTTACAATTGAAGCACGGAAATTAAAGAAAGAGGAAAGAAGGGAATAAATATATAAAAGATATTGAGCTTTGAAAACCAATCTTATATCCCAATAATTCCAACAGTGGGAATTGTATTTTATTTGGGGTAACATAAAAGCCAAAACACTTTATTTAATAAACACTTATTGCATAAATACATGATAGATCACATCCATTTGTATTATGGGTTTATTTTTTTTTGATGATTGCCTCGTGAATTTTCAGACCTCCCTTCCATTTCCCGCTCCACACTTCATACAAACCGAAGTAGAGCGTATTTTCAGTTTCAGATTTGATACTCAGTACCTGTTCAGGAATTTGATATTGATCTTCCGCTTTATCCGTTTTTAATGTTGCTCTTTTCCAAGAGTACTTTCCCCTTTTCCCAAACTTGGCCATCACGTAAACAGGACACCCATTCCAACCAAACGCGTCTGGTGTCAGGGATACCTTGAACCCAACTTCATACGTCTTGTTAGCCTCCAACTGCAATGAACCGGTTACCTCCAGCCAACAAACCTGTATCAATTCTGCAGGACCAGTATCCCCCCTACCAAGAAAGAAATTAAAGCAATTATATATATATATATATATATATATATATATATATACTTCTACTTTTTCTTTCTGCTTCTTCTTCTTTTCTTTTCTTTTCTTTTTTTTTTTTTTCAAAAAAAAAAAAAAAATAGTTGTTGTTGTTGTGGTGAGTACTAAATAGGTTAGAACCCTTTGAGATTTTAAAACAAAAGTTATCATCCCTACGTACAACTATTAAGAGCCGGTCTGAGATTGCAATAATTAAGAAGTTTGGAGATGTTGCCTGTGTTCTACAGGTAAAATTCATAATAACGTGTTCGTGGTTAATTTCTATGAGAAGAGCGAGTACGTATTGCTTTTGGAATATTGAAAAACTCTTTAAAAAAATATTGCTTTTGTCTCCCTCTGTTCAAAAAAAATCCAGCCTTCTCTGCTACGCTTAGTGAGGTCCCTCCCTCCTCTTCTGGTTCCCTTCCGGCCTTGGTTCTCTAGAGTTTTTCTTCTTCGCTTAGGTCTTTTACTTTTGGGGTTTTCTTTTGTTGGGTGTAGATCTCAGTGGTTGGGTCTTCTCCGCCCTGCTCATGACCTTGCCGTCTTCTTGATTTTGTGGATGGCCACGCCGCCGTTCTGTGTGGCTGTTTGATTCTTGCGCTTCTTGGGTTGTAGATCTACGGGTTTTGAGGACTCCTCGCCGTGCACGTGCCTCACCGGAGGACTTTCCTTAGTGGTCCGGCTCTTCCCCGCCGTCCACACTAAGCAAGTGGCAGCCACGCGCCGTTCCGGCGTATGTGGCCGTGGGTGTTTCTGAATTTTGGGTGAGATCTGAGGCGTTTGGGTCCTCTCCTCCAACTCAGGCGCCTCTCTGGTGATTTCTCCGGCAATTTTCACTTCCTCCGATGGTCTTTTCGGCTGATTCCGCGCTGGTGCGCGTGGCTCCACGCGCCACCGCCTCTTTTTCTTTCCTTTTTTTTTTTTTTTTTTTTTTTTTTTTTTTTTTTTCTTATAGCTCTGGCTTTTCATTTGTATTTCGTATTTTCTTTGTATTTCAGGTTTGCTTGTATGTTGGGTTTGATTTTCATTTGTATTTTAGGGTTTGGGTTTTTTTTTTTAGGGTTCGAGTTTTCTTGTGGGTTTTGGGGGGATTCGTTGGGTTGAGATGCTTTCGCAGCAGGTTTGGGTGTTTGAAGAGAGCTTTTTCTGTTTTTTTGGCTTTGGGTGTTATGGATGCTCCTTGTGAGTTTCGGGTTTTAGGGTTGATTCTTGTGAGTTTGTTTGGGTTTTTTCTTTTGTGGGCCGGCTTTAAGTGTTCTTGTGTATAATTCCAGTATACTTAAGGTCATCTTACGCTTTTTAATAAAAATTTCTTATTGGCTTATAAATAAAAAAAATAAAAAAATAAAAAATAAAAAAATTGCCTATATTCTCTCTTGAATCAAAATGCATTGTTGCTACTTACCAATGAAAAAAAGAGATCTGGAGTATAATTATAGTGACAGAATGAAGTTAATTACATGGATCAGTTGAAATCTGAAATTTATGAGAAATGATCCCTACACTCATTTCTCACAACAGCTCCACAACAAGCTGACGTGGCTGGTAATATTCTATTATTTTTTTGTTTTCTTTTCTTTTCTTTTTGTAAAAAAATAATAAAATATTACCAGCCACATCAGCTTGTTGTGAGGCTGTTGTGAGAAATGAGTGTAGGAATCATTTCTCGAAATTTAATTCATGTTTTTGGACGATTTTGTTTTTCCAAGAAAAATCACAGGCTACGTTGGAAAAGCTGCTTATTCTTCGTCCTTTTTTGGAATATTCTTAGCTTTCCTAAGCGGCAATTCTACGAATTTGAATTCCATATTCGAATGCGGAACATTTATTGAATTCTAAAAACAAAATAAAAATAAAAACAAAAACAAAAAGCACGCGAACAAAATTTGAAACTTACTTCCCTGCAGGTATGCGCCAGTAGCGGGGGTCATTGCCCCATACGATATTGAGTTGTCTTGGATAAAGTTTATATCCGCCGCCGCCTTCTAACTGTAGTGATCGAAATATATATATGGTCGTAATATTAGCCAAATATAAAAAATAAAAAAATTGTGAATGCATTTTGTTTATCCTTGTGTAAAAGTTTTTGACACTTGGTAGCGTATGTATTTTCTCTCTATTACAAATTTGTATTTTAAACATTCATTAATTTCTATGAGTGTGAGGGATTTTGAGTTCATAACAATAGAAGTAAGCATACCATAAAACCAAAAGAATGGAAGAAATTATAATATAAGTATTTTTTTTTAATTAATTTTTAAATATAAGAATGGTGGGTGTCCACGTGTAAGTGTATAATTAACAACATGCTGACAGGCAGATACAAAAAAAGGATGCTTAATTACCTCTTGTTCTTGCTCGAGGGGGTCTGCATCATAATGAGCTTTTGCAGCCATTTGTACAAAAGCTTTTCTTTCTTCGATCTTCTTTTCGCTAGCTAGGGAAGGGATCGTTTGAGAAGGTATGGATATATATATATATGGAACGTTTGATCTATATATATAGTAAGGAAGAAAAGGAATATGTCTGCTTGAGAAGCTTGGGAAGATATTAGCATTGTCTTCCACAAGTAAAGTACTGAAAAAGTGTAGGAATCAAGTGAATGACAGGCGGTGCCTTAGTTGTATGAAAAAGAACATTTCGCATATATACGCTATTCCATCATATCTAAAGGGGAAGAAAAAAAAAAAAAAAACCCTATCGATCCGGTCTATATCAGAAGACGTGTAGATCGAATTAACGAGTTGCATGTCCAGCTAATCTCTACAATGGGCCTAGCTAGCTGCCACTTGATTAAGTAGTGCCTTTGTCGAATCCAAGCTTTTTCCAGAAGAATTCAATTAAGTGTGCGATAGCTATATAGCCTTCTGTACGAATGCATGGTTGATAAATTTCGAAGTCTTGAAAACAACTACCGTTTCTGTGAGGGAATTTTGATCTATCAATTGGCTTCAAGAAAGTAGGTAGATCGAATATATATAACTTTATTATCAAACGTGCTAACAAGTGGAATATAAATACATGCAATTACTGAAGTCGGTCCATCTCCTTTTTTATATGCTGCAAATATAATTACTAGCAATCAAATCTTTGCTCCTCTTTTTAGGCGACGATGAAATAAGGCAGACTCTAAATTATTCTCTAAGCAATAAATTAGGGTTTTATAATATGCAGAGATCAACAAAACTAATCAAGTTTTCTTATCATATATATATACTACTCCTACCATGATTAGGATTATAGCTCTCTACCTACCGTTTAATAACCACATTTGTGTTAATTTTTTTTCCCTATATACACTACAAAAAATCATGCTATTCGTCACGTGGCTACAGTAGCCGTTATTGTAGTCACGTGGCCATATAACCACGTAGTCTAGTTGGCCACGTAGTTATATGGACACGTGGAATATGTGAACATGGCCACATGGCCACGTGGGATTCAGGCACTTGGCCATTGGGCCATGTGGATTTGGGCACGTGTCCATATTGCCACGTGGAATCCGAACACGTGGCCACATAAAGACGTGCCCAGATTCCACGTGGCCACATGCAGCCACATTTTACTGTGTATGTGGTCGAGTGGCCATGTGCAATAGAACCACATGGATGCATGGCCAAGTGGTCATATTGCCACGTGGAATCTGGGCACGTGTCTATGTGGCCACGTACCCATTTTCCACATGGCCACATGGAGCCACGTTTTACAGGGCATGTGGCCGAGTGGCCACGTGCAAGAGAACCACGTGGCCATCTAGCCATGTGGTATCTGACCACGTCGCCAAATGGCCACGTGTCATATATCCACGTGATTAAATGTGGTAATTTTGTAAAAAATTACAAGGTTTTTTTTTTTGGCCATTAGAAAAAATAATCCAATACTTTACATATGATATATTCTATGGTTTAAAAAACTTGTATTTGATATATTAATACTATGGTTTAAAAGTTGTTTAAATGCAACTTTTAATTAATACTACGTACATATTTTGATATATTCTATGGTTTGAACTATATCCCTAACTTAATATTTATAAAGCATGCATATATACGTATGGCTAAGCTAGGGTTTATATGTATATATATTATATATATAGCACTAATTATATTATAGTGCTATATATAGTATATATACATAGAGTTGTGTACTACACATATAAAACATATACGGCTTGTAATCCATTCCTCCAAGCAAGGCTGGCTCTTCCACTAGGCGACTTAGGCGGTCGCCTAAGGTCCCCAGTTAAAAAAAAGGCCCCAAAAATAGTATTGGATACTCGATCTATGGATATGAAAAAATTAAGATAGTTGTTAAAAAAAAAGAAGCCCAATTATAGTGCACAACAATTTTCCAAAAGAAAGGAAAAAAAGAAAATGCATTAACGACTTTCCTTTGAGAGACTTTAAATCCTATGGAAAACTCAACCGTAAGGCCCAGAAACACAAGATTTTGCCAAAAAAAAATTAATACAGTGATTTTTCTTTTCCTTTAATAAATTAAAGAACTCTCGCATAGATTGAAAAACCAACCGTCAAATGCATTAAGGCCTCTCCTCCACTCCATTAAGCAGTTCTCTCGCACCAGTTAAAGTCGGCAATGTATACTCCACTCCACTCTGGCTCTAAAGAGTAAAGTCGCATTGTTTTCCTGTGCAGAGTTTGATGGCTCTTCTTTTGTTGATAGTCATTAAATGGCCGGCTATAGTCATTTCTAGAGATGAAGACTAAAGATGTGGTTGTTTTTCTTTGTTTCACAGCCATTATATATATATTTTTCTAAACAGTAAGAGAAAGGGGTTACTTATAAAATAGTATTACATTTTTTTTCAACAAAAACTTATATTAATAAACTAATATTTGGCATATCGAACTATGAAAGACGCAGTTTATTATTGTTTGTATAAATTAGTTACTAATTATTAAAAATAAATGTTTTATGCAAATTAAAAGTGTTACATTATTTTATTATAGAGTGCAGTGTCTTTAAAAAATCAGGTTTAATTCTATTTTTTTTAGGTTAGCTTTTTATTAATAATATTTTCAATTATAAATATATGCTAGAAATATGCATTAGTTACAAAAAGCTTTAAATATAGAAGAATATATATATATATATATATATATTAAATATAAAAAAGAGAGCCTCATTGAAAATTGTCGCCTAAGGCCCCACAATATATCGAGCTGGCCCTACCTCCAAGTCCCTAGCCTTGTAGCAAGAACCATACCTGGACTAACACAAGTTAACTGTCTATTGGTCCCACTTGAGTAAGGCTCCTTGCTACGGCCGCTGACTCCCACTATAAGCTGCTGCAAAATGCTAATGGCCATCCTCACCAATCTCAGCTTGTGAGTGCATCTCATGAACGGATGTTATGTGTTGGCTTTGTGGTCCCGATCATTCCAGCGTGAGCACAAAGATAGAAATTTGCATGCCTCTATCGTTATATAGATCCGGTTCAATGTTCAAAACTTGGTTGAATTATGACTCGTTAACTCCATATCTGAATATAATAATCCGACCAGGGCCAATATTTCCTAATCCGGCCTAAACTCTTATAGAAGTTAATCAAAAGCTCCCTAATTAATAAGGGCCTTCATCTCCAGTATCAGACATACGCTTAGATAACGAATCTAGCATTTCAACCCTTTGAGACTGTGTTCGAACAGATGCCTATACTTATATTTCAATGGCCATTGCCTTGAGCTGACCACCGCAGCAATTGATGGTATGTCGGACTATCCTGGAGGGTCTTGTACGAGAAGGAGGGCGAGTTTAATTCCCTTCAACTCTCCACATAGTACACAAATCTCGTATAAGTCATTGTATACTATATACATATGTTAATGGTATATTTTATTGATTGAATCCTACCCCTAGTTTAATGCTAAATATAGTATATATATACGTATAGTTAGGGTTTAGATTTGTGTACTACGTACACATATAAAATATATTCTTCATAAAATATATATGTCAACTTGGGGGTTAATACTATGTATATAATGTATATAGACAACTTATATATCCTAACCCTAGATTTGTACTATATATAGATATATATTTAAACTTTATACTTTAACAAATTAATACTACTTAATTAATTCAACATATATACTTTTTTGTGTATATTTTATTTATTGAACTCTAACCCTAGTTTAGTGCTATATATATAGTATATATACTTAAGGTTAGGGTTTACATCCGTATAATATATATTTCTTTAAGAATATATGCCAATTAACTTTCATGCAATACTATATACATAATATTGTACATATATTATTTATATACCATAACTCTAGATTTGTACTATATATAACATACGTAGGGTTAGGGTTTACATTAATTTGTGTACGTACTATATTAACATTTTTATATTTTATACTTTAACAAATTAATACTATATAGTTTATTTCAACTCTCGACATTTAATCAAATCTCATATAAGTCCTTATTTATCTTAATACATGTGTTAATGGTATATTTTCTTTATTGAACCCTAACTATAGTTTAGTGCTATATACATATCAACATATATATTTTATTTGCATTTTGTAAAATTAATACTACTTTATATATACCAACATATATATACTTTTTTGTTGGTATTTTATTTATATATGTGTATGTATATATAGTTAGAGTTTACTTTGGTGTACTATAAATATATGTGAATTTTTTATTTTTAGGGCTTACGTTTTGGGTTTGAGGTTTAGTGTTATAAATAGTATACTATATAGTATACTTAGGGTTAGGGTTTACATGGGTTTATTATATATATCTTTAATTTGTAATATATAAATTAATCAGTAACGTGGCAAAACGTGGCAAAATGACATGTGGCACAATAGCCACGTGTTTTATCTCACGTCACACAATAGGTGACGTGTATTATATATACACGTCGCCAAGTCTCCACGTGGTCAATTCCACATGGCAAATTGCCCACGTGGCTTACTGCCACGTGGGGAATTTTCGGCCAGATGGCGCGCGCGGGACATTTCCCCGCGTGCCACCTACCCAATAAAAAAGAAAATAAAAAAATCTAAAATTTAAATTTTGAATTTCTTTTTTCCTTTTATAAGCAACGTCATGTTGACACTACTTTATCTCTCTCTCTCTCTCTCTCTCTCTCTCTCTCTCTCTTGCAACACCACCTACTCCCACCACCGCCGCGCGTCCATCCTCCAACTGGCAGAAAAAAAAACCTCCCGACCAGTACTCCCTCTCATTCTCACTCATTTTCTCTCTCTCTCTCTCTCTCTCTCTCTCTCTAACCGGCCAACACATGCCCACCGTCCAGCAAGCACCTCGGCGACACCTCCGGTACGTCTTTCACTCTCTCTCAGTTCCCTCTCTCTCTCTCTCTCTCTCTCTCTCTCTCTCGGTATCCTTTGGCATTTTTAGGGTTCTAAAATTTTCCCTTAATTTTTCCCACATTTTAGGTATATATACTGGCCGAGTGAAGCTTAAGAACATTATAATTTGTTCTCCACCGTCACTGACTCTCCACCGGCCGACCTCTCCCATTGCATGTTTTTTTATTTTTTTTGTGTGTATTTTGTTTTGATAATTTTAGGTTCTGTAAGTATATATATATGTTATTGAGTTTGATTAATGGTATATTTTCTGATGATGGGTACGAAAATTATTGTGTATTTTTTGAATTGTTTTTTGGTTCTGTACGTGTATATATACATGTGTTCTTGGTGTTTTGTTTTTTTTGGTTGAATGTAGGAAAATCTGTAGTGTGTTATTAGGGTTTATGAATAACTCTGTAATTTTTTTCCACTAATTTTTTCAGATTTTTCCTTGTTCTGTGTATTTCTGTTCATGATGTTATCATTTTTTAATTTTTTTTTTTGTATAAATCTGTTTATGTTTCTAAACAAAATTTGGAAAAAAAAAAAAACAAATTTTATATACATTCCAAATTTACAACAATATTCGCAATCAACATTTCATTCCACAAACATTAAAATTAAACATACAGTGACAACCACAAGAGAATTTATTTTTTAAGTTTAATTGTTGATGTGAAAATAATATTTGCAAGAAACAATAAAAAAAAAATATTAAATCTGTTCACAAGAGCGACGACCATGTTTTAATTTTTATTTTTTAGTTTGATTGTAGATGTGAGAGACTATAGATTTTTTATGGTGCTATGAATAAATATGGGTTTCGGTATTTTTGAAAAAATAAATAAATAAATAAACCAAATAGATCTGCCCTAATTTGAAATTTACAATGAAAAAAATGTTCAACAATTTTTAACAAACTTCAAATTTAAACACGAGCGACGACCACGTGTTTAATTGTTGGTGTGAGAAAATTATAGATTTTTAAGGGTGCTATGAATATATATATGAGTTTCGGTATTTTTTTAAAAAAAAAAAAAAAAAAAAAAAAAAAAAAAAAAAGAAAGAAAGAAAGAAAGAAAGAAAGAAAAAAGAAAAAAAAGGTGGTCAAATAGATTTGCCCTAATTTGAAATTTACAATAAAAAAAAAAAATGTTCAACAATTTAAAACAAACTTCAAATTTAAACACGAGCGACGACCACGTTTTGAACATTATTTTTTAGTTTAATTGTTTATTTGAGAAGATTATAGATTTTTTAGGGTGTTTTGAAATGTATGAGTTTTGGTAATTTTGAACAAAAATTAATCTTTAAAAAATAAGACGAAATAAATTTGCCCTAATTTTAGGGTGATATGAATATATATGAGTTTTGGTAATTTTGAACAAATAATAATAAAAAAAAAAATCAAATCAATGAGGTAAAATTATATCTATAAAGATTATATGAGTTTTGGGATTTACAATAATATCGGTGTCTAAAACAATTTAATATGAATATATGATATGGAAAATATAACTATTATTTATGCATTCCCATTAAAAAAAAAAAATAGAAACTACAGCTAAACTTACGGAGCGGAATTTTACTTGCCCAAATTTAAGACTAATTTTTGGACAAAGTTTAAAATTTCCATGCGATTTTATTCAATTTAAGCGCTTTAATTGTTTAAATTAAAGATCTTAATTTGTTTCGGTATGTTGATTCGCGTACAGACAAATATAGCCAAGTCCTGGATGTCAGCACGTAGGAGTACGACACGGTATAATGACGGGTGTAGAGCGTTTGTAAAATTTGTCGTTTGTAACTGTACGGCCGCCGATGGTAAAATTTATTGTCTATGTAAGTACTGTCGAAATAACCAGTGTCACCCCCTTGATTGCGTTCTTACCCACCTGACAGGGGGTAGGGGAATGTCCCCTGGATACATTTTGTGGTATATGCACGGTGAGACCGCGATTAGCAGACCTGTTCCTGGCCGGTATCGAATCCTGTGGCCGCAGATGCGATGGCTGGTAGCACAGAACAGGGTGGCGACATGCACGCCATGTTGCGTGATGCCTTCGGCATGCACAATGTTAGTGAAGAAGCGGATAGCCAGTCGCAGGCAGTTAATGAAGGAGCAACTGGAGGTGACACAATGAAGTACTACAAGTTGCTAAAGACTGCCGAGAAACCACTTCACCCCGGTACCAAGCATAGTAAATTGAGTGCTACTGTACACATGTACAACTTGAAGTGCGTTGGAGGTATTAGTAACAAAATTTTCTCTGATATTCTCGAGCTTATGAATCAGTTGTTACCTCCTTGTGATGAGACCCTACCAGGTAATACATACGAGGCAAAGAAGTTTCTCAGTGACATGGGGCTCGGGTATGAGAAGATTTCGGCATGCTGTAATGACTATATGTTGTTCTGGAAAGGCAATAAGGACTTAGATTCATGTATCTTGTGTGGAGAATCTAAATGGAAGGATGACAATCATTTAGACGAGGATGGTGAGCCCATATCATTGAGGAAAAAATATCCAGTGAAGGTGTTGCGGTGGTTTCCACTCATCCCACGGCTATAGAAACTTTTCTTGTCGAAGCATACTACGCCTTATATGAGGTGGCATGCAGAAGGCCGCACTAGGGATGGCGTATTGAGGCATCAGGCCGACGGGGAAGCATAGAAATCATTTGACATGTTACATCCAGATTTTATGGCAGACAATAGGAACGTGCGGCTTGGTTTGACATCTGATGGATTTAATCCTTTTGAGAACATGAGTATATCTCACAGCACATGGCCCGTAATGCTCGTACCGTACAATTTGCCTCATTGGATGTGCATGAAACAAACGTCATTCATACTATCACTGGTTATCCCTGGCCCGAGCTCACCTAATATGGATATCGATGTCTACCTTCAGCCATTGATTGATGAGTTATAAGAACTGTGGAATGTAGGGGTACGCACATTTGATGCTTCAAAGAAAGATAATTTTAATATGCGAGCTCAGTTGATGTGGACAATAAACGACTTGCCGGCATATGCAGATTTGTCCAGGTGACCTAACAGGGGTGTGAAGGTGTGTCCTTACTGTATGCATTCGACAAAGTCTAAATATTTGAAGAACGACAAGAAATTTTGCTATATGGGTCACAGGAAATACTTGCCAATGGAGCATCTATGGCGGCTGAACAGGAGAACATTTGACGGTATTGAAGAATTAGAATGTGCTCCAAATGTGCCATGCGAGGATGAGATCCTTCAATAGTTGGACGGAATTGCATTAAGGGATGAGAACGCGAGTAAGAAGAAACGGAAGAAGCGGAAGACGGGTGCAGCAGATACTGATGATGTAGTGTGGATGAAGAAAAGTATCTTTTTCAGACTACCGTAGTGGAAAGGCAATTTACTTTGGCACAATCTTGATGTCATGCACATAGAAAAAAATGTCATAGACAACATACTTGGCACTATTTTGGACATCAAAGAGAAAACGAAGGACAACCTGGCAGCCCGACAAGACTTGCAAGAAATGGGGTTGAGACATAAATTGCATCCGTTCATAACCGCAAATGGTAAAACATATTTGCACGCAGCTTGTCAAGTGATGTCCAAGGAGGACAAATCACACTTTCTGAAGGTTCTTCGAAATGTGAGAGTCCTAGACGGATATGCCTCGAACATTTCTTGGTGTGTTCGACTCAAGGAACGTACGATTTTGGGGTTGAAGAGCCATGACAGTTACGTACTGATGCAGCAGCTCATTCCAATTGCATTGTGTCTGTCATTGCCAGATAAAGTGGTTAGACCTCTTGTGGAGATGTTTGCATTCTTCAGAGGCATATGCTCAACCAAGTTAACATAAGATGAGATGGACCGACTACAGAGTGACGTCTGTATCACTTTATGCAAGCTGGAACAGGTATTTCCAACCGGATATTTTACCAGCATGGTCCACTTGGTCGTACATCTTGTGCGCAAATGTAGACTCGGCGAACCCGTACAGAGTATAGGTGGATGTACCCGGCAGAAAGGTAAAATGTGAATATATATATATATACATATATATATATATATATATATACATATATATATGTATATATATATACATATATATATGTATATATATATACATATATATATATATATATATATATGTATACATACATATATATATATATATATATATATATGTATACATATATATATATATATATATATATATATATGTATACATATATATATATATATATATATATGTATATATATATATATTTTAATCATTTCGAAATTGGTTTGACAGTATCTAACTAATTAAGTTGATGTGCATGTGTGTACACCAGGAGCCTTGGGGGGTTCAAGTCTATTGTGCGCAATAAAGTGGCCCCTAAGGGGTGAATTACGGAGGGTTACATAGCGACCGAGCTAGTGACGGTCTGTTAGCGGTATCTAGATAACGCACCAACCTTCCACAACAGACCCCAGAGAAATCCTGATGGTTCAAAGGGTGCGGGAATGCAAGTAAGCTTGGACCGTTTGACAATGTACCAGATTCGCTGTTTCATTCTGTTCAACATTGACCAGTTCCTTCAATTGTGGATGTAAGTAGTGTTTATATAGTATGTTTCATCAAATACGTACTTAAAATTACTAATTAGTACATAATTATATCCGGTGAATGTAGGATGCACAAGAACGCGCTTAGGCGATCATGCACTAAGGGTCGTATTACGGACGATCTTATTGAAGCCCAATATCATGAGTAGTTCTGCGAATGGTACCATGCATATGTAAGGAAATAGTGGTATTTCAGTATATATAATATATCATGCGTGTTCAATGTAGTTTAAGTATCGATTTACCAAAATAATTAACCAATGTGGTTTCTATTAATTGTAATACATACATAGGTCAATGGACTGGACGATCAACGTTTGAAGAAATTGGGTCATAAATTGGTTATGCATTGTAGAGGGCTGAAGGAGACAGCCGTCAAGTATACTAGGTACGTGGTCAATGGCAAACTGTTCTGCACGGTTGCCCATGATGTGGGAAGGAAGACTCAGAACAGCGGCGTATGTGTGCCAACTGTTGATAGTGAAACGTACTCCAGAAAGTTAGCCGATATAGTTGAGGTCGAGTATTATGACAAGACTAAGTACGTCCTATTCAAGTGTAATTGGGCGGACCGAACGAGAGATAGAGGATTCAGGATAGATGATTATGGCCTAGTGTTTGTCAACTTCAATCACCTTATCCACAGGGGAGAGCTGATTATTGATTAGCCTTACGTGCTGACATCTCAGGTTGACCAAGTATTTTACGTTGAAGATGAAAGGAACCCAGATTGGGTTTGTGTCATGAGGACTAAACCGAAGAACGTGTACGACACTGGTCAAGGTGAAGGGAGTCATGATGCAGGTGCAACATATCATGAGTGCGAGCCGCTCGTATTAACCACTGGTAACATATATGATATGAATGATGAATTCGAGCACGACAGGCCCGATGTAGATCCGATTGAAGCGCCTGTTGGATGAATAAATATTATTTGCTGGTACAATCCACTTAAATTCAATTACATAAATTGTGACATATAGTAGTTAATAAGTGCGATCATTCCAAATTTAATAAATCTCATTGTCTAATTTGCATTTTCCTTACTAATATATAACTGGGTAATTATACTTTTCACGTGTTTAATTCGTTGCCTAAATTTGTTCGCAGGTTTCGATGGACCAGAGACCTCCTCCTTGTGCGTACCAGGCACCATGCATGCCCGTGCCGTCCATGTCCACGTCCACGCCACAGGGGCCATTATATACTGCGCCACACCACACAGATGGCGCTTGTAGACCATTACTGCCGGACACGGCGGGGACCCAACCGTATTTTGACTAATTTATTTATTTATTTTTAAAAACTTAGGGTTATGTTTTTTTGAGTTTATATTTCATAATTGTAACGCCCCGAATTTGAGCCTGCAAATTCGTAAGCAGAAACCTCCGGTTTCCACGTGACATTACTACATCAGAGATAAACTCTCGCAGCGGAATATTTTTTTTTTTTTTCTTCTAAAGCCTTAGGAATTGATAGCATAACACATTTAGAGCTGACTGAAATACCTCGGTACATTTATTAAAAGTTACTTATGTTATCTTTACAAGTCATATGCACACTAGGTGCATCAAAATTAGTGCCACAAACAACACATAATCTTATAACATAAAACATGCTAAACATGACACCGTTATACATATTTACATGCCATAAAACAAAACATAAGCACAACTAGTAATTTCTAAACTAGCACATAATCGCTCGTTGAATGGTTTCAAAAACCATCAAAACTGGCATATGGGTCCATGCCTTCATTCTCCAGATCTACATCAGTAACTATGCAAATATGGCATTATCATATTTGCATAGACAAACAAGTGAGTCATCTATTTTCATATCTACGTTACCATCAATCTAATAACAGTTCATATAGAATGCAAATGTAAGGGTTGTATAAATATGCATCGTAGTAACTATTTAGTTTGTGTTTTAGGATCATCTTACTTCAGACCTCTCGTTCTAGGTTATCTGAACCCGTTCACGTCTTTTGCCTCACACTTAAAGTCTTACCTGTTTGCACTGGAATCCTACTGGTCCCAGCATTAGTTATATATTAGGCCTTCGGATACCCCTGGGTCACTATGAACCCCCTGGATCCACTGACTAGCCTTCCTTCCCCTTGCTACTACATCAGCTTGTTGATGGCTATCTCATCAGCCGTTATATTAATTGGACACAACATGCAATGCATGAACAACCACATGCAATAAACACACACCACACAGTCCTAATGAAACATAGAATCATTCCTCAGTAAGTACATTCATACTTACACTCTTCCCCGTGTAGTCCTTAGACTTCTTTTTTGTATAAAAATCCATCCATACAATAATATACAAATCAATTATCTATCAAACAAATCATTGTTTATAGACCCTCATCTCTTTATATTTATTATTATCCATCACTTCATTATATTTGAGATGATCACTTACGATAATCGTAAAACCTTGGTTCATAATTTGATGACGAAGCTATATGACCAATACCACCAAATATGAACTTGAAGGATTAAAATATATCATAAGGACAATAAGAGTAAATACGATCAACTCATGAAGGTCGTAAGATCAGTCATGAGGACAGTGAAATTTAAATACGAAATATAAATACAATCAACTCATGAAAGTCATAAGATCAGTCATGAGGACAATGAATTTTAAATACGAAATATAAATACGATCAACTCATGAAAGTCATAAGATCAGTCATGAGGACAATGAAATATAAATACGAAATATAAATACGATCAACTCATGAAAGTCATAAGATCAGTCATGAGGACAATGAAATTTAAATACGAAATATAAATACAATCAACTCATGAAAGTCATAAGATCAGTCATGAGGACAATTAAATTTAAATACGATCAACTCATGAAAGTCATAAGATCAGTCATGAGGACAATGAAATGTAAAAGCAGTTTATATTACTCTTTACTTTAATTCTTTTATCTCTTAAGCTTATTGGGTCTTTTAAACAATTCATAAAAAAGTAATGAAATCAAATAGTAAGGAAGAAGTGTCAAGATTTACTTACCAATTTGATTTGGAGAGAAAAATAACTTCAAGAACACCGAAGTGGTTGTGTGGTAGAAGGAGAGAAAAAGGGAGAGAAAACCAAAGCACAAAGCTTTCAAGGAAGTTGTCTAGGATTTGTGTGGAAAAACAAGGAGCCTTGCATGCTTATTTATAGGAGGAAGGTAGGGGTATTTAGGTCCAAAATGTAATAAAAGAATTAGCTTATTGGATAATGTCTTGTAAATTTAGAATTTAGAATTTTCGTCCAACTAGAGGGCAGCCTACTCCGAGAATTATTTCGATGGTCAAACCTACTCCGATTGACGTGAAATTTTGAGGGTAGATAGAGGACTTCATGACAAACATTTTCTCTTTTTGGTTCGTCTCATTTTGAGTTCGTTTTGACGTAGTTTCGGTCAAGTCAAAATTTCTGTCTATAAAGCCAAAATATCTTTTATCCACTTTTTGCGTTCACACTTGCTTTATTGATTTTTTCCTCCTTTTCATGATTACTTTTGAGATATCCTATCCTTTCATCATTACTCTTGTTTTTTATACATAAATGTTTCTAGAAGCATGGAGATATTATTCTTGACAGTTTTTCGTTTAATATCGACATTTGGGTTATTTAGGCTCGGGTCAAAAAGTCAACTGGTGGACTTTTTGCTAACTTTTGCCATATGGTAGATCTTTCTTTTGTAAGCACAACGGTTTTTGAATTATCTAAATCTGAGTTCATTTGACCTATTTTCGGTTCAATCAAAGTTTAAAGCTTAAATGTAACTTTTAAGTTTTTAAGGGTTTTTAGGTTTTGATCTTTTAATTTTTCGAAACAACTTTAGGTTTGCTTATAAAAATATGTGGATATTGTCTCCTCAACAATATCAATGATTTCTTAAGAGCTTGAATTTACTGGGCGTTACAATAATGTTTAAATTGCATGTGCAGGAGGAGTTTTATTTCCCCGTATCTGTAGATGAGTGCAAGGCACAACACGAAACGTGGGCTGATATGGGACGTAAGCACCATTCTTGGAAGTCAAAATTTAGAACACAGCTAGATATTTGTGATGGTGACACGTCATAAAGTATACGTGCAAGAGTGCTTACTAAAGTTTTTGAGAAGTATGACAGAGCAAATGTGGAGTACCTGCTGAGGGATTGGTGTACTAAGCAAAAAAAGGTACGTAGGTCTTTGATTTTTTACGATGCTATTATGTGTATTTTCAATAACTGTTCAATTAATTTTATGTCTCATTTAAATGTGTCAATGCTTAAATATTATGAAATGTTCATTGTGTAGGTGGCCTGTGAACAGATGAAGCTGATGCGAGAGCAGAACGACCTCCCTCAGTGCTTGGGTTCAAAAAGCTATGCCAGGTTCAATCACGATGAAGTATGGACATATATATGTAGATGTAATAATAAAAACAATGTTCCCGTTTGTTATTTATTTCATTTGGATGGCAACAGGAAACTACATCTGGCACAGGCCCCCACTCGAGCGGAATTGTTCATCAAGACGCACACGAGGAAGGACGGGACTCACCCAAACGATCGTACACGGGTCCTATGCGTATGCTACTGATCTGTTTTTTTCTCTATTTCTAAGTTATGCGTGTGATAACATATATATTGACTACATGTATATTATATATTGACAACATACAGGAGAGGATGATATAGAGTTTATCAAGTGACCCTGCTGCTACTCAGAGCGTGTCCCTAGACACAGTGCGTTGGGCACCGAACGACGTGTACAAACAGGCGCTAGGGAGGCCTGAATACGCGGGGAGGGTTTGGCAAGTTGGGCTGAGCGTTACTCCTATACGGGGGACGTCTTTCTCATACCGGTCTTGCTCACAGGGAAGACCATCCCAGTGTACATCTCGGAGCTGCTCTGTACACGAGGGTAGGATTGCGACAATGGAGACATTGCTACAGGCTCAGACCGAGAGGAATGAGGCTTTGGAGCAACGCAAGCGACATTTCGAGACGTTAGAGTAGCGTATGCAGCACTCCGAAGCCATTCTCACCTCCATGGAAGTATCACATATGAGCCTTGGTGCCCAGCAGTCTCCACCTCCAAACGGAGGTGGTACATCGTCCGTTAGTAGTGCATCTGCATGTATGATTACAATTGTGTAAATTGTTTATTTTTAATCAATGCTATCGACTTGATACGTATATAGATTAATTTTTGAATGTTTTTATTATTTGCAGTTAATGCAACGATGATTGGTCCACTGTTGCCCCTTGGGCGACAATACTCTCCATCACCGCTGGGCCAGCACTCTCCCGTTGGGATACCATTGCCCGCTACACCGTCCCTTATGCAGCAATCACCTATTGGCGAGTCCACGCCTAGTACGGGAATCCGTGATCCCCAAGAACGACGACCTGAAGAGTTGTAGAATTTTTGTAGTTCTGTTTTGTTCTTATAATAACAATAATGTTTCGTTGATAATTAATTTGTTGTTGTTTTGGATTCAGAATTATTGATTTGAAATTTGAATTTGTGTTTATGGTAAATTTCAAGTGTTGTCCTAATAATTTGGTGATATTTTGGGAAAAAAATTGGATTTAATCAAATATATATATATATATATATATTTTTGGGTTTAAAAAAAATTGAAAGTTTCACCACGTGGCTAAATATGGCCACGTGTCTGATTCCACGTATCACGGCAGCCACGTGGCTAATGCTAACCACGTGGGAACAAAACATGTGGCCGACTATGGACACTTGGAACGAAATCCACGTGGACAGCGTGGCCATGTTGCGAAATGCACATTTTGTAACAACCGGATCTGCCACGTCGACTACACGTCGCCACTAACACGTGGCAACCTGTTAGCCACATGAATGAGGGTCATTCATGTGGCTAACTGTAAGTGGCTAAAAAACATGTTTTTTGTAGTGATATTTTTGACGACGATAGCCTACTTAAACCCAGCTTACTCCAACACAAGGCTTCGGTCAACCCTGTTACCTTGAAGATTTTCTTAGATTTAAATCGTTGCTATAACAAGGCAACATCATGAATAACCTAATTGACACTTTAAATATAAGGAAAATTAACCAAAAAAAAAAATGTGGCTAAATTTTGACCCTTCACTAAATCAGAACTTGAATTTTACCTTGGTTATGGTCAAACACTCAATTGTCAAATTGATGATTCCGTCCAATTGGATTGTTAAATTTTTTTGGATTTTAATTATGTATTTGGATTTGAATTATGTAATAGGTAAGTAGAATGCTGTTGTGAAGAAGTGTATTTTGGGATTTTGTATTTGGATTGTGCAGGTATTTGTATTATGGATTTGTTTAATCATTTCTCTCTCTCTCTTTCTCTTTTTCTTTTTGTTTCGTCTACAATGTCACTATCTCCATAACTCTGATGAAATTGCATAGAGTATGCAGACAAAGGCATGTCTACAATGCAAAATGCTAAAGATACAAACTTGAAGTATCCAGACAAAAGCATGTCTCTCTTATTTGCCTTCATCACTCAATCCCGCACTGGCCGAGGACTACAAAAACGGACCAATTCTTGACGGTTTTAAAAACTATCTAGAATTAAATTTTTAATGACGCTTTTCTAAAAAGTGTTAGGAATTAAAAAATTTACAAACAGTTTTTCGAAAACCGTCAATAAAAAAAGAAATCACGACCGTTTCTTTTAAAACCATCGTGAAATTTGTTAACGGTTTGAGACAAACTGTCTGTAAATGTAAATTTCCAGATGGTTTGGTCCCAAATCGTCTGTAAATTCACTCAAATTCTTCCTTAAAAAAAAAAATAAATAATAAAATTCAAATTCAGTGTGAATGGAACGCTTTAGCCATTTTCTTTCTTCCCCAAAAGCTTTTCCCCCAATCTTTCCCTCCTTCCTCTCTCCATCTCCTCCCTCAACCCCGCCACCCACGAGCCTGCCACCGTAGACCACCAGCTACCACCGTCATCGGTACGTCCAACTCCATCTCTGGATCTCCGGCCAAAACGTATCTTGGATTTTAATTATGTATTTGGATTTGAATTAGGTAAGTAGAATGTTGTTGTGAAAAGGTGTATTTTGGATTTTTGTACTTGGATTGTGCAGGTATTTGTATTATGGATTTTGTATTATTAATGACATTAATATATATATATATATATATATATATATATATATATATATATATATATATATATATATATAAAGCAATTATTAATTCTGGACTGTTTGGGCAAAACCATCTAGAATTAATTCTAGACGGTTTTGCCCAAACCGTCAGGAATTAAATTTTCCGACGCTATATTTCGGACGGTTTCAAACCGTCTAGAATAAACCATTAGGAATTGATTGCTTACGGTTTTTCACCTAGTTCTGGACGGTTCAAATTGTAGATATGGGCTTTTCCATTGTTTGATTTTTTTATTTTTTTTTCTCGAGAAAAGTTGTCTTTTGGAAAATTTAGGAAATTGATTTTGGTCGAGTTGCCGTGTTCTCTGCGATTGGTCCAGTGGGTGTTTGCAATTGTGATTTTCCTTTCTCGGTATTATTTGATTGCTAAGAAACGGCTTGAAAAGTAGAAAAAATTTCAAGAAGTGAAATTGCGGGCAATGGGGTTTCGTCTAAGGTTGAAGAATACTGATGCTCTAGCTTTTTGTCTAATTTTAGTTGAATAAAAAAATTTAAAAATAATTAATTATTTTAATAAAGTAGAGAAAAGTTTAAAGAAACGATTGGACGAAGGTTTTTAAAAATATTAGCTAAACTTGCAAAAATAAGTTTGGATTAGCCAATTTGCCTAAAAATTTACATAAACTATCCATAATCCTCTTTTGTCAGCTCGATCCCTAGCTAACCTGTACTTTGAATGAAGTTGACACCAACGGACGGCCTGAAAAGAAGTATTCCTTCCGGGCAAGTGAAGCAATAACTTTATGTCACTGTATTCAGATTCTAATCTATCCGCGGCCGTTACTTGCGTAGGCTTTCTGGAAAACATGAGTTAGAGAATAAAAAAAGAAACGAAAAAAGAATAACTTTATGAATAATAATGTTCATAAAGTCTGTAAAGTTGAGGGAAAGTGGATCCCGACACAGAAATATTGATAAGCATATATATTAATAAGCCTAAGAAACTTGCATTCCTATGAGCTCAGCAACAGAAAAGGAGCACTGCATGGGTCGAACACCGTACCTATTTACATTCAAAACCACTTCTAAATTCTAATTGTTTGACCTTTCAGACAACCAAACTTCTAGATGGTTTCTTGTGCCATGAAAACATTTCACAATCATTAGTTTCCCTTGATTTACGTTAAGGCAAACCATGAAAATCCGTGTTACGTGACTAACAACAGCTTATCTTTGGCTTTGCATGGAAGGACAGATTGTGCATTATTATAAAGAAGCATTAATGAAAAGCTAGGCAGAAAATTATATTCAAATTTTATGTTTGTCAAAAGATTTAGGTTCCCTCTAAGTTCCTACAGATCTTTCCCGTTACGAAATTGTTTTCCTAACAAATTAATATCCTACTGCTAGTTTTTCTTAAATTAGCAAAATAGGCAAGAAGAAGAAGCTTGATCCGACTTCTTTTCCAGTCAATCGTCAAATTACCCGCTCAATTAAAAATTCTCATAACAATTTGGTATTAGAGCCTCGTTGAATGGTGAATCAAAGGGTGGATCGCGCTTCAAGCAGCAAGTTGCTAATCTCGGAACCATGTTACACATGATGAAGATGAGATGGAAGAAACTAATTAGTAACAATGTGGATAGCCTTGTCTCAAAGGGAGGCACTATACCCGAGGAAAGCACAACAGCACGAACCCGAGCTGGAGGCAAAAAATAATAGTGGTTCATCCAATTCAGCAGCTCCAAAGCTAGCTAAATTGGATTTTCCAAAATACAACGGCATTGTAGACCCAACGAGCTGGGTTTATCGAGTGGAATAAGTCTGAGTTCCAACAAACTGAAGAGGAAGATAAACTTTCGTTGGCTGCGTATCACTTAGAAGGAGAAGTCCAAATGTGGTATCAACTCTTCAAGGAGTGTGATGATCGAGGAGCTGATTCTGTGGGAGACATTGAGGCAGGTCTTTACTTGCGCTACGGACCAACTCCATTTGAGGATCACTTTGGTGACCTCACCAAGTTTCAATAAAAATTATCTTCAAACCTTGCGTCTATTAAAAGGTTTAGGTTCCTCTAAGAGCACTCCAAATGGATTATGCATCTCCTCTTTTAAGCTAAATTAATGGCTAAACAAACTCTTAAAAAGTCCACCCATCAGATTATCTATTCAAAATGCAAAATGCATTTCTCTTCCATTTGTGAACGGTATGTAAAGTTACATTATTCACGAATGTATCTATTTATTTATTGTTTCTCTTACCCACTCTCTCTCTCCGATACTTTTCTCGCACAAATCACAATCGTTGCTCAAACAACATGCTAAAATGTGCTACTTTCATTTCTAAATTACGTGAGTTATAGTCCTTTTGGGAGTAAAGGTGATGCAGTGTAGGAAGAAAAAAACACGCGCACACACAAGCTGTGGCCTTGGCGTCTCACCAAGCCAAGGAACGGCTCATCTCAAAACAAATAGAAAGAGGCTATATTATCTCCTACTAGTGTGTGTGATCAACCAATCAACTAAAATATAAAATGCGGAACGTAAAGAACATAGATATTTTGGTGACAAAGTGAAAATTCTTTGTACCAAAAAGAAAAACTACTCCGGAGCAGACAAACTCAGGAAATCCACTTTTCAAAAGAAAAAGCAAGTTACAAAGCAGTCGTACTCACATACCCCTGATGCAGTAATTGTACCTTGAACTCTAACACGTACCTATAAGTGAGCGCCTCCTAACCAAACCGCATGTCTAAAGGGTTCTTCAATGGACTCCTTTAACTTAGAGCTCCTCTCTAAACTAGACTTCAACGGTTAATCAAATCGCACAAATAAACTCCAAGAGAACTAGCAAATATTACAATCTCTACCTAAACACCCTCTCCTAACACACTAAAATTCAATACTTAGTTCTTACAAAATAACAAGCACAAAGCCCCTTTAAATAGGCTTCAGAAATCCTAATTCTAATCAAACTCGAATTTCAATAGGCGGCGTCCGGACGATGCTTGTGGCATCTAGACCATCACTTGAATCTTCAATAAATCTCTGAGGCGCGTCCGTACCGGTAATCCTAGCATCCGGACGATAGCACGAAAACCCTTTCTTCGTTCCCAGTCATCACATTTTCGTCTAGACCCTGTGTGAACGGAGACTTATTACTGACTTCAGTATCTGTTGGGCCGTCTGGACCTTGAGCTACTGACTTTAGCATCTGCTGGGCCTTCTGCACCTCTTTTGGACCTTGAGCTACTAACTCCACTGTTTGCTGTAGCATTCAAACACTGAGTTTCTGACTTGGGCGTCTGGACCTTGGCAATTGGGCGTTATGACAGTTTGTAGGAAAAACCGACTTTCTGAACTGTAAATCTTCAAAATATTTCCTTCTCCAGGATGTTTCCTTCTTAGTGATATTCTGTGCAATTTTCTTCCTTTGTTCACCCCTTTCCATATTGAAATAAATCTTCTGCAAATATGCTTCTGGAAACTTCTGTAAATGCAGTGTCCATGTTATAGAAATCCCTGTAAAGGAAATTCCCTGATATGGAAGTGTTTTTGTCAAGACAGAATGAGCTAATTAAAATAAACTAACATATTGCATGCATAACCCTAGGAAACCTAACCCTAAGTTTGGTGGGTCAGGGCTAAGCCCATTATTAGTGCAACTTAAGATGGGCTGATTATAGATCCAACACTTTATTGGAATACAAATAACTACTTAATACGTGACAAATCTCCAGGCTCCATCAAAAAGGATGAAGCATTTTTTTCTAGACTGAAGGACAACGACCTTTAGCAAATGAAGTGAAAAAAGAAGGGGCCAAAAAATTACTGTTTGAAAAATAAGAACGTTTGAGAAAAAAAAAATGACGAAATAAAAAAGGAATAAAAAAAGATTAAAAAAAACTAATAATAAAAATATTATTTAAATGATATAGAGAAAGAATAGATAATCGGATGTATAGTATCTTTTAAAACTCGTTAGCTAAACTAGATAAAATAGATATTGATTAGCCATTTTGCATATAAAAATGCACACTTCCAATGGATTATGCATTTCCCCCTTTTAGCCATAATGACAAAGCAAATCCTTAAAAAGCCCCCCATCCGATTATGTAAACAAAATGCATTTTGCATTTCGAAATGGGCAAGAACGTCTGATCATTTATTTGATTCTATCTGATTTTTGAAATGGGCAAGAGCATAGAAAGCACAATCGCTCAAAGCGAAATTGCAGATACTAGAGGACTCCATGTGCAAAGCACAATCACACCCAACCATGCCTTCAATGGATAATTGGTTTGATGCATGTTTTGAAAAGTGGTTAACTAAACTAGCAAAAGTAGGTTTCCGTTAGCCATTTTGCATGGAAAAATGGCTAAACCATTGGGAATGCTCTAAGAATCTATCCCATTACAAAATTATTTTTGAAAAAAAATAATATACTGCCACTAGTTTTTGGTAAATTAGCAAAATAGGCAAGAAGAAGCTTGATCCAGCTTCTTTCCCGGTCGATCGACAAACTACCCACTCAGTTACAAATTCTCGTAATAATCACACACCAAACATGAAAATCTAAAACAAATTAAGTTTTTTGAGAATGGAATCGACTCTCCTAAACGTGTTTTCTGAATTTAGTTTTATGTTTTTCAAACTATCCAAACATAATTTTCTAAAGTTTTTTCATTTTTGTTTTCAAATGGAGAAAATGGCAATGAAAGACTTAACAATGCCTTCCCTTATAGTGTGAAAATGATGTGATTTTAATCCTACAATGATTAGTAACTAACTATTAGATTTAAACAAAACAATATAAACATATAGGATTTACTTTATGCACACAAAAAACATACGCACGCAAAGACGCAGACATATTAATAGTAATTGAGTCGATAGATGGATGGACAAACAGAGAAAGAGCCAGATAGATAGATAGATTGATTGAGAGAGAGAGAGAGAGAGAGAGAGAGAACTAAATACTTATTTTCAGTACAAGAAACTACTTTAGAATAAGTACTACACAGTGGCTGAAGATGACAAGACACCGGCAATTAGTAATCAAGCCATCTTTTGAAGAGCAATGGATGCAGAAAACAAATCTTCGGCTGTCACTGGCTTATGTAGCTGCAATCATGAACAAAGTTCTCAATTAAGGTGGCTGGAAGAGCCTGTGAAATCCCTTCGCTCAAATAATGCTAACTTTGTTATTTTATAGCAACAAATTGATTATGGAAGAATGGAGAAGATTCATAATTTTCACGGGTTAAGTAATTCAAGAATCTGGAAAGAAAAAAAAAAAAATCTAAACTTATGACCATAGACATCTTCATAATCCCAAGTTAAGAATATTTATGAATAAAATTATTAACTATGAGGTAATGTAAAAATATTAATGATTTTCAATGCGGAACAAACGTTAGAAAATGGTTTCAAGATCATTTTCAAAATGTTAGCCAAACACCAAAAAAGTCAGTAGTTTTCGCTAAAAATATTTTCAATCGAAAATGTTTTGTCAAAACAAACGCAAGCCTAAAAGGCATAAAACATTTTCCAGCCACAGCTCATCTCTTCAAACCCCCCTTCACATCGAGCACCCACACCATGGCACACTCTAGACACCATCCCTCTTCAGTTGACAGTAACCTACACCGAAGCCATCCCACTAAAACTTTGAATGTCAATAATTTCATATTTTCGGAGCGAAACAAATAGCAGAAAATGTTTTCCCAAAAAATATTTTCAATTGAAAACATTTTACAATAAAATATATTTTACCTCAAAACAAACCAAGCCAACAATAAAACATCTATATTATTTTCCAAACACCCATCTTTATATGAACGTCTGAAACAACCCTGATTTGTTTTTCACATATTCTTTCTTTTTCTTTTTTTGGGAAAAATATAAAAAAGTCTCATAAACTAACAGTCGATTTTAGAATAGCCATTGAATTTTCAAGTGCACTAATGTGACCAACTAAATTACCAAAGTCTGCCAAAAAAACCACTTTTGTTTTATTCTCTTAAAAAAAAAATAAATAAATAAAAACCCACATCCCCCGATCCATGTGGGTGGCCGCTCGCCACCCCCGCCCACCTCTGGAGTGGCTTAAGGCCATTCGAGGTGCAAAGGCCACCCCCAATGGTGGCCCGAAGGCCCACCCCAAAGAATGTCAGGGGTGGCACGTGCCACTGCCATCTCAAGGGGGCGGTTGCGGGTCACCCCGGCTTTCTCTGGGGTGGCCTAAAGATCCACCATTGGGGGTGGCCCGCGGCCACCCCAACCAAAGGGTGGTAGTCGAGCTACCACTTTACCTCTTGTTTTTTCTTTTTCTTTTCTTTTTTTAATTAATTAATTAATTAATTAATTAATTAATTAATTTTTTTTTTTTTTTTTTTTTAGTTTTTTAGTTTTATATATATAGTATTAATAGTGACACATGTCTTCATTTTATTGATGCTAACGTGGCACACTAACGAAACCCGCCAATTGTTTTGACAAATTTTGACTGCAGGGAGTGATTTAGTTTTATAATGTATATTTTTAATATATTGATATTGGTTTTAGTAAGAGTGACATATGTCATCTTTTTATTGGTGTTGATGTTGACACTAACAAAATATGTCGAGTATTTTGACGGAATTTGACTACAATGACTAAATTGTTATTTTTTGCCTAACTTGAAGACCTTTGAATTATTTTTTATTCTGCAATGAACGATTTGTAATTTAGGCCAACCACATGGATTGATTTTGCATTTATCTTTTTCTTTTTTACAAAAAAAAAAAAGAAAAAAAAAAAAAGAAAAAAAAAAAAAAGGTTTTGTTTTGTTTTGTTTTTTAGTTTTTAAGATAATAGAGGTATTATAAGAATATTTCGACAAAAATGGCTTTTTTGGTACACTTTTGTAATTTGATGGGTCACATTAGTACACTTGAAAATTTAGGCGGCTATTCTAAAATTGATTGTTAGTTCAAAGAGTTTTTTTTATATAAATTTCTTTTTTATGTCTGTTTCCCACCTATATATATATATATATATATATATATATATATATATATATATATATATATATATATATATATATATATATATATATATATTTTCTTTATTTGAACAGCACAAACAACCAAATTTTGAGTTCGTATCAATTTATGCCTAATTGCTCCGCCTATAGTTTCTCGAATCATATTTTCTAAACAAACCATAACTACTGATCCCAACTTGGCAGGCTAAAGAAACCAGGGTCTTAGTATCATCATGTAACTAGTAACAAAATTAACATACAACTTAAATAAACCCAAGTAACATATCAGTTCCCGTGCACATTTAACCACAGCTTGTTTAGTAAAGGTCAAAATTTGATACGAGATCAATATGCAAGTTAAAATTGACCCGAGTTTCATATCTGTTCCAACAGATATATACTCCAAGCTTGTTTAGCATGTCAAGATTTTATTTTCATAAGCACAACCTGTTTTTTGCGTTGAAATCTATATCTCAGTTCTTAACACTCAAATAATAGAACACATGACAAATGGCATTTATCTACGTGTCAAGTGTTCCATCTCTACGATAGGGATGGAACAGAAACTTACTACTTTCGCAACAGAGAGCCAGTGAAAAGAACGCAAAAAAGCATCATCATGTGAAGGGAGGATGTCATGATTCCAATATGTCACATTAAGAAATTTTGCATTCACCTCCCACCTGTTTGAGTTCCCTTCAGACATGTCGGAAGATTTTCTCTTCCCAAGATTCTTCTTTCCCAGGACAAAGCCTGCAAAAGAATAATTAGAAAAGAGGAACTCTTTTAGAAAGAAAAATGAAAATGTGAGGTCAAACATAACTGGGATGGGTCATTAACTGTTAAATTTTAAAGTGTATTTTCTAAAATCCACAGTTATTAATTTTCTTCTTGTTTTGAGTGATGTAGTGAGGAATTAATGTAATTTTAAATGTTGGGGGACACATGTCATTTTCTTCTTCTTAGCCTTTACACCATACTATCTTCTACCTTGGTCATCTAACCATCACTACCCTTATTCAACTTACTTCATCTTTTAATACATCCTAACACCTTCCCAAGGAACATTATTATCATTTCATGTACAAATTCGTTGTTCTTCCTTGGTCACGTGAAAAGTCATGCTTCTCTTCTTAGTTAAATGTGAGAATGCTTTAGAACCCTTCCCTAACCCTTATATATACCATATGCATGCTTCCAAGTCTCTTAATTCCATCATATCTCACCAAAACCCTCTTCTATCTTGTGCAATTGTTGTCAAATTCAAGTTTTGTCTATTTTTGTATTAGTTCATAAATAAGAAGTACATTTTCCCATTTAGTTTTGATCTTTCTTCTTCTTTTGGTTGTGAGTCTTTGGGTTAGTGTAACTTTGTTGTGCTACTTGAGAATGGGTTGTTCCTAATATTTGAACACCGTATTTCTTTACATGATATCAGAGCTTCAAGGGTGGTGGTAATTCATCCTTGGTGAAGAAAATCAATTGGTGGTGTGGAAATGTATTCGGGTGGACGGTTTAACAATTTTGGGGTTGAGGTGCTCAACCATTCTAACTACAAGATATGGAGGTCGTGCATGGAGTCTTATCTTGCTGGAGAAGACTTATGGGAGGTTGTTGGTGGAGGTGATGTGAATCCTCCAGAAGATGCTCCGGAGAACGTTGATAACTTGAAGAAATGGTGGATAGCGAATGCAAAGGCGGAATCTATCTTGAAGAGATCTATTTCCCATGGGCTATTTGAGCATATCATTAGGTGTAAGTCAGCCAGAGAGATTTGGACTACCCTTGATGGGTTGTTCAATAAAAAGGATGTTGCTCGATTGCAACTAATGGAGAACGAGTTGACAAATACAACTCAAGGTGATCTCTCTATTTCTCAGTTATTCTTGAAGATTAAAAATCTTTGTTTGGAGATTTCAGCCCTTGATCCAAAAGAACCTATATCGGAGGCACGAATGAAGCGTCATATTATTCGTGGTTTAAAGAGGGAGTATATTCCCTATGCTACGTCTATTCAAGGATGGGCTGTTCAACCCAAGTTGGTAGAGTTTGAAAGTCTTCTCACATCACAAGAATCATTGGCTCGACAAATGGTGGGATGCTCCATTTCGGGAAGTGAAGGAGATGCTCTCTTTTCTAATAAAAAGAAAAATTTCAGCAAAGGAAAAAATGATGGTTCTAGCAAGCATGAAGATGGTGGAGAATCATTCGAGAAGCGAGATGAAAATAAAAAAGGTGTCAAGTGTTATCAATGTGGTAAACTTGGACACATAAAGAAGAATTACTGTGTGAAACTCAAAGGAGGATATGTAGCCAAGAAGGAAGGTGAACCTGAACATAAAGAAGAGTGGGGAAAGTACTTTATGACAGGAACCACTACGATTGATGCCTTGTCATCAATCAATTATAAAAATGATTGGGTCATTGATTCAGGTTGCGGGCATCATCTCACAGGCGACGAAGCCAAATTCTCAAGCTTCCGAGATTACAAAGGAAATGATGCAATCGTCACAGCAGACAACTCCATTCATCCCGTTGAGAAGGAAGGGGTTGTGACTATCAAAGATGATGGAGATGAACAAATCACACTTAAAAGTGTGTTTCAAGTTCCCGGGACAAAAAAGAACCTCTTTTCGGTGGTCAATGCCGTTGATGCTGGTCACTATGTCTTGTTTGGGCCAAAGGATGTGAAGTTTCTTCAGAATATCAGAATCTTAGATGCAGATGTCATTCATACGGGTAAGAGAATTAAAGACTAATTTGTTTTAGCATCCATGGTTTCTTATATTGATAAAATGAGTACAAATGATGGAGCATCAATTTGGCATGCTAGATTGGGACATCTTAGCATGGATAAATTAAAAGTTATGGTTCTAAAAAATTTGGTGAATGGATTGCCCATGTTGACTACTTTTGGTAGGAATGAAGTATGTGAGGGTTGTCAATATGGAAAAGCACGTCGTCTTCCATTTGATAAATCTCTTTCACAGTGCAAATCACCTTTAGAACTTATTCATGGTGATTTGATGGGGCCTTGTACTACACCATCGTATTCGAGTTCTCTTTATATGCTTGTACTTGTTGATGATTATACACGATTTACGTGGGTATATTTTATGAAAGAGAAATCTGAAGTATTCTCCATGTTCAAAGAATTCAAGACAACTGTGGAAAGTGTGCTCGACAAGAAGATCAAAAGGTTTCGAACCGACAATGGGGGAGAGTTCACTTCTATCAATTTTCACAATTTTTGTTAGGAGCACGGCATTCGAAGGGAGCTTTCGTGTGCATATACACCGCAACAAAATGGTGTGGCGGAAAGGAAGATTCGGCACTTGGTGGAGACTTGCAAGAGTTGGCTTTATGCAAAGAACTTACCCAAAGCCTTATGGGCGAAGGGTATGGCATGTGCCGCTTATATGATTAATCAGGTGCCTCTTAGCTCGATAAACATGAAATCACCATATGAGCTAATGTTTGAAGAAAAGCCTAGTGTCAAGCACTTCAAGGTTTTTGGCTCTATTTGTTATGTTCATGTGCTGGATGCAAAAAGAACTAAATTGGATGCCAAGGCTCATTAATACATCTTTATTGGATATGATGAAAGAAAAAAAAGGGTGGAAGTGCATGGATCCCAAGACCCATAAATTTATTGTTTCTCGAGATGTTGTATTTGATGAAGTCTCTTCATATTATAAGGCGGAAGGTGCTATTATTGGGAGTACTAGTGGTGACACTAGTGTTCACAATCAGCCGCATACAAAAATCAATTTACCATTGTCACCTAATGCTCCTATGCCATCAGACAGCTCTTCTTCTTCTTCTTTTTCACCTATGGAGGAGCAAATCCAATAGGGGGAGTAGTGTTGATTGCCATAAGCTAGAAGGACAGCATGTTGATGATGAAGCAGAAAGTGTACCACCTCTTAGGAGATCTAAGAAGAAAGTCGTATTGCCGGCTCAATATAGGGATGGAAATTTTGTGAGTACGAACTCATATTTTCTTGCTAATCCTATTAATGATTGTGAACCTTCTTGTTTTGATGAAGGTACAGGTGTTAAGGAGTGGAATGGTGCTATGAATGATGAGACGAATGCTCTCATAAAAAATCAAACATGGGATCTTGTGCCAAAGCCTAAGGAAGTGAAGCCTATCACTTGCAAATGGGTTTACAAAGTCAAACGTATTCTTTTACAATCAAAATGCTTTAAAGCTCGTAACCAATCCGGTTTGTCACGCAAGGACAAAGCATATTGAGATTGAGCATCATTTTATTCATGAAAATGTGCTAATGGGTTTAATTGAAGTTTTGGAGGTGAGAAGTAAGGACAACGTTGCTGACATCTTCACCAAGTCACTTTCCAAAGGTCCGTTTGAATCCTTAAGAGAGAAGCTTGGTATCATTTCTAGAAAATCACTTTAAGGGGGAGTGTTAAATTTTAAAGTGTATTTTCTAGAATCCACAATTATTAATTTTCTTCTTGTTTTGAGTGGTGTAGTGAGGAACTAATGTAATTTTAAATGTACGGGGACTCACTTGTAAATGATGGATGACACATGTCATTCTCTCCTTCTGAGCCTTTACACCATACCATCTTCTATCTTGGCCATCTAACCATCACTACCCTTATTAAACCCACTTCATCTTTCAATACATCTTTACACCTTCCCAAGGAACATTATTATCATTTCATGTACAAATTCGTTGTTCTTCCTCAGTCACATGATAAGTCATGCTTATCTTCTTAGTTAAGTGTGAGAATACTCTAGAACCCTTCCCTAACCCTTATATATACCATAGGCATGCTTCCAAGTCTCTTAATTCCATCATATCTCACCAAAACCCTCTTCTATCTTGTGCAAGTGTTGTCCAATCCAAGTTTTATCTATTTTTGTATTAGTTCATAAATAAGAAGTACATTTTCCCATTTAGTTTTAATCTTTCTTCTACTTTTGGTTGTGAGTCCTTGTGCTAGTGTAACTTTGTTGCACTACTTGAGAATGGGTTATTCCTAATATTTGAACACCGTATTTCTTTACATTAACACAACCACAATACCAGAACAAAGGAAAACAATAAATAATGTAGATAAATTACAAGAATCTACTCAAGAAAAACACATCTTACAAAACCAAAGTGAAGTACATTCATAGAATCACCTTAATAACCATACCAAGGGTAAGAAGCTCAGCGAGGAAAGAGCTTAGAACCGTATAAAGTGCAAAGAGATGATATACGGGCTACCAAATAGGATTGAATGATATCAGTATAGCAAACTCTAAGAATAGCAAACTCTAAGAACCGTATAAAGTGCAAAGAGATGATACACAGGCTACCTAATAGGATTGAATGATGTCAGTATGCCCATTGAGAGTCTAGCATTTTGACCATGTTGTTAATTCTCCATACCGGTAGAGTCATCATCAGAATTTCTTTTATCCTCTTTCTACTTCTCCAAAAGTCTACAAACTTCTAAAATGTTGACAGTAAAAGAGTAACAGTGTGGCAGTGTTCAGGGGCAATAAATTGAGACCGTGTCCCCCAATGGAATGTCCAAACTATTTAAGCATGCAGCAATCAAGAAAGAAGCTGTCAACTCTTTCACGGGCAATGAACCAAATAAGTGCTTTACTCTTGGATAGACTACACCATCATATTAATTTTGGCAAGGAAAGAGAGAAAACTGCAGCATCAGCATATAAAGAGAAGAGAATTACAAAATAAATCATTGGTAGATGATTTCCTGAACTTGCTAGCCATTAGGATCACGCCTTAAGTTGGAATTTTGATCGTACCCACCAGGAAAGATTATTGTAAATACCAACTATAAAAGCATTAGGACTCAAAGTAAGCCAATACATATATATATATATATATATATATATATATATTGTGCATCAAGTCCACAGAAAGGATTTTGGCCATTAGAGATCTAACCATGATATGATCAGCTCAATTGAAAGTGGTAGAGAGACCAATCTCAGAGTGAGCATAAAACCGAACATCACATATCCTAAAAGGCATAGATGGTATAAAACATCATGTGTCCAAAAAGGCATCTCCTCAAACTGTTGGGTCATAAGGAAATAAAACCATAAACACTTGACAATTGCAAAACACACACACACACTCAGAGACCTCTATATACATAGAAAGAAAGAAATAATCACAAACCAGAATACCCCTGTGGAATTGGAATGGTCGCTCCCTGCAACTTCCTTCCTCTGAAATACGCTTACTGCAGCTCTAACCCCCCCACCTCAATCCCTTACATTTACCAAAGAGCACAAATGTCAGAAAATTTTAAAACAACATAACAAGAGAGAGGAGAGCTGGTGGAGCTTACCTGTGGGTTTGGGTTTGAAATAGTGGGAAACAGAGGAAGGGCCGTCGTGCTTGATGGAGCAGGGGAGCTGGTGGACCTTACCGCCCAGATCCACCAAATCGGCGCCACCTTCATTTTGCCTCAGATCTATTATTGTGCTCTCTTCGCACACCATGACTTGCAGATTTCTTTTTCCTCTCTTTTTTGAATTTTTTAATTGCATTATTGGTGGATTAGGATTAGGTGTATAATAACGGACCGAGAGGCCCGACTTGAAAGAACTGGCGGACAAATTTTGTGTGTTATATATGGCAAGCTACTAATTTCTTCTATCCAACTTACATACGAAATTTTCCTATTTATTTGTGAAAAAAATAAATAAATAAATAAAATTAAAAGAAAGATCGGTTTCTAATATCACACTCTACTCTTACATTATTTAATACTTCAACGAGCTTTTACCTGGAATACAAGAAGAAAAATAGATTCCCGAAAGTTTTATTACTGAATCACTTTCAAATGGTATATTTAAGATTCGGTCACCAAACCTCTATTTCAGTATTTCTCCTACCTGTCCTCCTTGCTTAGCCCTTCCTCTAAGGGGTTGTTGTGTAACAAGTGGATAATGTCAAGTGATAATTTTCAAAAAAAAAAAAAAAAAAAAAAAAAAAAAAAATCCTGGGCCAAATCCTGTTTTCAGAAAACAAATAAAACAAATTTGAGCAACCGAGAAGTGCTACTCGAGTAAAAGACGAGAGGAAGAGAGTGAAAAGTAAGGATAGGGAGAGGAACATGAGCATAATGAGCATTCTCAACAACTTTTCAAACAATTTTCTTAAATATAGAGAATAAAATTATTTTTTCTCCCTTATCAAAAAGAGCAATAATTCACTACCACCTAAATATACGATTTTTCACCACCTTATATATGTGGTAAAGTGGTCCCCCACTTTAATTTATTTTTAAAAAATAAAAAAAACTCAAAAAGTAGTGAGGGACCACCTTGCCACATATGCAAGGTGGTGAAAAGTTGTATATTTAGATGGCATTGAATCATTATTCTATCAAAAAATAACTCACAAGTCACACGCTTTCATTTACTTTTCTCAATATCAATTAAATATTATTTATTTACTTTTTCTTTTATACTTTTTTATTATTTTATTATTTTATCAATACTTTTGAAGTCTCACCCTCCTGGCTCACTCTGTCTCTCAAGTCTCCGGCGCCACTTGCTGCAGGCGGAGCGGTGGTGCTTGCAAATTGTCACCGAAACAAGGGACCTCGTTCTGTGAGTGAAGGTACCAAATGACAAACAAGGTCGGCTTCAGTCGCCATGAGGGTTCTAACCAGAAGCACGCTCCATCGCCTCACATCGACTCCCAAACAATCAACAATTATCCCAACACACAAAACCCAATTATCTTTCACAACCTTCAATTCCTCAACCCAATCCCTTCCAAATTCTCCAAGCAATCCCATTACAGGAAACAGATTTCCCTCGCCAATCTCCTCCAGGTACGGCTTCCCGTCATCTCAACTCCACAATTTCCTTGCAAAAAACAAATTTTTGTTGTATTCCAATTTGTGGGAGATTGAAAAGTCTCAGGGTATTCTCTTAAAACTCAAAATTCCACAGAAATCTTTGGTTTCGTTGATATTTGATTGTCCTGGAGGGGGTTCCACCCTGCTGAATTCTGGAGGGAGACGTCGGCGCCGGCGAGCGCAAGGGCGCGGGCAGAGATAGCGTCGTTGAGGGAGTCGCTCCTGAATTCTGGTTGCTGAGTCGCTCCTGAGCCAGGGAGTCGGACTTGGTGTGGATCCTATCCGGATCAGCGAGTTTGGGCATGGTGGAGACGAGTCGGGACAACGAGTTTGAAACGCTCATCCATGATTATTTGGATGATATTAGAGGAAGAAGAAAGGGCATGGGCGTTGGGAGACGTGAGAGACTGAGAGGATAGAAGAGAGAGAAAGTGTGGATTTTTTTTTTTTTTTTTTTTTTTTTTTTTTTTTTGTTTTTATTATTGTTTGTGGGATATAAACCGAGATTTCAATGCATTAAGAAGTATCGTTCATTTCTCATGGAACATAAAATTTTAAGAAAGTTATTGTAAATAACTTTTTATGATTTTCTTGAAATTTAAATAACAAACCTCCTTTAAGGAAACGGATGAAAATGAAGCCAGAGATAAGCCAACCAATAACTTACCATATTAGATTAGATAAAAGCCTTGAATCCGTGTACCGAAAAAGGCTTTAGTTTAAGTCCTTTCCTTCTGAAAGATTTGATGAAATGGCCCAGCCCACCCAAGAGCGCTTATGCCATATGGGAACTCATGGCTGGAAACAAACAATCCTTATGGTTTTGGTTCTTTTGGGGTTAGTTGATGGTTGTTTATCAATTCATTTCATCTCTTGATTATCAGTGTAATGTCTGTTTGTGAGTTAACCATCATGCACTTCCTGGTTTAATGCAGGAATTGAATCGCAAGAGAACTCTCCTTGCGTAACTGTTAGTAGATTAAAGAGTAGTTCTCTTTTCCTTTCTCATTTTAATAAGAAAATTAAGATAAGCTCTTTCCTCTGCTTACACTTGAATTAAGGAATAGCTTTCTACGAAGACAAGTTCTACCAAGGCCAGGATCTGAAAGGGAAGATTCACTTCCCGAAATTCCTAGTGACATGATTCCTTCATAAGCTACTTGGTGAATTGTTGTACTGTTAGTACAATACTTGGTGGGGATAATTGCCGGGTAGCGGACTACTGGGTCATCCTGATGAGGAGTCAAGGAAGTGAATTGTTGTACTCTCAGTACAATACTTGGTGGGGATGATTGCCGGGTAGCAGACTACTGGGTCATCCTGATGAAGAGTCAAGAAAGTGACTCGGCCCCGTTTGAAAATCTCCCTTCCCTTCCCTCCCCTCAGAAATTTTTTTGAATAATTGAAAAATATAATTGATGTTTGTAACTTCGTTACCCAGAAGATTGCGAGGGCGGTGGGTCGGATCAAGATCGGACCATGTGAAAAGAGCTAACTAATATAATACGTTTTGAAAATTAGTTCTGGTATATATATATATACCAGACCAGTAACCACTCAAAATAGTCTTAATTCAACCAATTACGAGGCTATGAATGTGAATCAGGATCAAATAAATTTTGGTACATACAAGAGCAACGACGAAAAATATCAAAGACAATCTAAAGAATAATCTAAGAAATATAGTAGATGTGTAAAAATTCAAGTACTCAAAAAGGGAGAACTGCTTCATCCTGCTTGTATGTAACATTTCTTAATTATCAATAATCGATACATGATACATGGAAACATGACCAACTGCAAACTTTAATCAACAATTGTACCCAAAATCTACAGAGTCAAAATCTATCCTCTAACATGTATGAATCTGAAGCTTTCTTAAATGTCACCATCAGAGTTAAGGTTGTTCAGCTCAAAACTTGGGTCCACCTTTTTCCCTCCTTTGTATAGGAGAAACTTTCAGCCCTCAGGATCAGTGAACATAGGGCTATCAAGTTCACCCATACTTGCAGAAGCAAAAGACTCAAAAGATTCCATTGTTGAGAGGGAAGAAGCAGTGTCATCCGAATCCGTGACAATCTCATCAGGTAGAATTATGTGATCTTCATCGAAATCGGATACATCTGACCCAGATGCTCCTAATAGCAGTTTGTTTATTGCTGACTTAGCAGTTTCAACAAACCATTCATCCTCAGGGAGTGCACTAATGACATAGCAGTTTGAGTTTCCAATGAAAAACAAGGGTGGGAAGGGGGAAAAGGAAATGAGAGAGAGAGAGAGAGAGAGAGAGAGAGCACAAAGTACCTTTGTGGGTCTATGCCTCTAGCAGAGAAGGTCCTGATTGCGCGAGCGATTATGGCTGATGCAATCTGGTGCACATGCCGAGATGGGTAGCCGGCAAAACGTGCAATTTCAACAGTGAAGTGCATATCAAGAATTAACTGCCAAGACAAAGTCAATTTTCAGAGAGAGCGAGAGAGGTTTCAGAGAGAGGTCATTCAGCCCAGTCGATTTACGAAGATACATGAATTGCTCTCAATTAAGGGTCCTCCAAACCATTTGAATTGAAATGTCTTTCTCAAACTACATGCACTAACAAAGTTAACTTCAAGAGAGTCGAATTAACAATATACTGCACTAAAGGACTTGTAGACATGTTGTGAGGCACCAGAAAAAACAACATCAAACCCTTATATATTTTGCATAAATTGCTAGGAGGAATGGATACTTCAAAACCTTTGGATTGTTGGTATCCGGCGCATATCAGACATGCAATGACTCAGACATGGCCAGATACGTCCAATACCTGTTCAAAAATATAAAAGTAATTTTGCATCTCGGGCACAATCTGGAAACAGTCATGGCCCAAGAAGGATTTGGCTGCTATATATATATATCACAATCACTGTCCACATTCCTTAAATCTCACTTTCTGTTTCTTATGTCTCAGACGTGCTGCCACAAAGAGCGATTGTGCCCCTCTTTTACAATTGACTATGGCCCTCGGCTTCAATAACTCTGCTTCAGCACAGTGATTGGGGCTCATTGTAAGGGGTTCTGTTGGAGGTCGTGCACCATCATGCTTTTGCGTTGATCAGGGCTCATACCACTGTCAGACACCACGTCCAACTCCCCATAACACCGTCCTAGTCCTACGGTACCCTCTCTCCTTTCAGTTCCTTCGTTTATTTTTTAAATTTTTACCTCCTTTGACTTTCCTAGTTGTTAACAAATTCAATTGAAAATATGTTTGCTTCCTCTGTTATACTTGCCCTGAAAACAAAATCCTCCGTTGCTTTTAATTCCTTGATTCTTTAACAGTAGACTTGAAATGAATTATAATAGTATACTATTGCAGGTTAATATCTACGAGAAAATTATGGATTCTTATTCTCCTAGCAAATATGTGACTGGTGATTCAGATGATCGTGCTCCTCTTTGGAAATATGTCACTAAATTGAAACAAAGAAGTAAAGAAGTTGGAAACAGAAGCTTTAGACCAACTATTGTCAAGGTGTTTGCAAGGGATCCTATTCTAGAGTGAAGGCATATTTGTTAGAAATCAACAATGGGATAAAAAGCACGTCCTAATGTGTCACTAGAGCATCCTGGAGAGATACAAAGTATGGAAGGAGAAGCCTAAACAAGTCCCATGACACCTCCTTATTCTAGAAAATTTAGCTCGAATGCCTCCTTTGACCTACTTACCTATCTTGATAACATTGTGTGGATGGGACTTCTAATGGAGGAGAACGGGAGGTTTCTGCGTAGGTGGTCTGTAGAGTCAAAGGATTTCGAAATGGAGGTGGGGGGAGGCGCTGCAGGCTTGAGGATTCGTGAAAGATGTCACGGCTTGATGAGGTACATTCTCCTAAATAGAGACCAAACAGCATGGCTCCTTTGAGAATCTTATGGTAGTAAGAGACTCAAGGGTCATCTGGAACCAATCCATACTTGGTTTTCCTAGGATTTTTTTTTTTTTTTTTATTTTTTTTTTTTATTTTTTTATTTTTTATGTAGTGTCAATTCATTAATAAAGCGTAGAAGGACACAACCCTAATACATAGAAAGTATACGAGAGTACCCCTAATAGGAACAAACAGAAAATAAATTTAAAAAATCTGTATAAGTAAAAACATTCAAGCTATGCTAAGATGCTATCCAAATATACAATGTGCTGAGCAAACACTTAGTTCCACCATCGATATCTCTACATCTTCATAGTGTCACGCATTCCGCTCCCACCAAATACACCACATTAAACACAAAGGAACTAACTGCCAAACTTTCTTTGCTGGACCATACCCAAACGACACGCCCCAACTAGTCAGCAATTCCAGCACCATTTGTGGCATAACCCACTCTATCCCAAATAAAGTAAATGTTACTCCATAGATTTCGGGCAACTTCGCAATGAAGTAACAAATGTTCTATAGACTCCCTACTCTTTTTACACATACAGCACCACTCTATCACCATGATATTCCGCTTTCGCAAATTGTCATGCATCAAAATTATACCTAAAGTTGTTGTCCATACAAAGAAAACCACCATTGTCGGAGCCTTAATGCGCCATATTCTTTCACGGAAATAAAGGGTCATCTTTCCCATTTAACACTTCATAATAGGACTTCACTTCAAATAAACCACTTTTGGTGAAGTTCCAAATTAACATGTCATCCTCTCTATGTCGAACCGAAATAGAATAAAGCCGAGCGAAGAAAAAAAGTACCATCGTCATCTCCCAATCCTAAACTGGACGCGTAAAAATAACATTCCACTGAATAACTCCATTTTGAACAACCAAGTTTTCTGCCACCACCGCATCTTTATTCCTCACAATACAAAACAAATCTGGAAAACATTGCTTCAAAGATCTCTCTCCACACCACCAATCATGCCAGAAACTTACATGAGACCCATCCCCAACCTCAAAACGAACAAAGTTCCTAAACTTATCACATCCCCTCCTAATATGTTTCCACACACCCACTCCAAAAGTACCCAACACTTCTTTTGAACACCACCCACCCTTTAAACTCTCAAATTTGACATCAATCACCAATCGCCATAATGCCTCTCTCTCCCTACCATACCACCACAACCATTTCCCCAAAAGAGCTCGACTAAAATGGATGAAATTGTAAACTCCCAACCCACCCGAATACAATGGAGTACAAATCTTGTTCCAATTCACTAAATAAAATTTGGCCTCATCTCCAATACCACCCAAAGAAAATTCCTTTGAAGTTTATCAAGACGATTAGCCATGCCCACTGGAATAGGGAACAACAAGTCATACGTTGAAAGGTTGGAAAGAGTACTTTGAAGAAGAGTCAACCGACCACCCTTCGACAAATACATTCGCTTCCATCCAACCAACCTTCGTTCCATTTTCTTAATGACACCATTCCAAATAGGCACAGCTTTATAAGAAGCACTCAACAGCAAACCCCAGTAATTCATAGGCAAAGATGCAACTCGACATCCAAGGAGTTGAGCCAACCCTTTGACATTCTCTACCTCTCCAATAGGAACAATTTCTGATTTTTCTAAATTAATCATCAATCCTAAATTTGCCTCAAAACATAAGAAGATACACCGCAGATGTCAAATTTGTTCTTGCACACCACAAAAAATAAACATGTCATCGGCAAACAGTAAATAATTCACAACTAAAGCTTCAGAATCCTTGTCCCACTGAAAACCCTGTCAAGTGACCTTGATCCATTGCAGCAATCAAGATCCGGCTCAAAGCCTCCATAACCACCACAAACAATAAAGGTGAAAGTGGATCCCCTTGTCGCAGCCTATGAGTGCTATTAAAAAAACCCAACGAGGTTCCATTCACAAGAATAGAAAATCTCACTGTAGAAATACAAAGTCGCATCCAATGTTACGGTCCTCCGTAACGGGGGATGGACGATGGTAATTTGGATGAGGGTGCATGTGATAGTAGGGTATTCGAGGTATCCTGGGCCTCCTAATGTTAGGACTATTCGAGAAACCCTAAAAAACTCCCAAAGCAACAACCAGAGTTAAATATAATTTTTCTTCTTCTTTTCTTTATTGATCACTCTATTAGGTTTATATAGAGATGATTAAATAAGGGAAATATAATACGTAAATATTAATTCTAACTCTAATGGGAAACAAGTCCCTTATTTCTTTCCCTAAAATCCTCCTTACTCTAATGGGCAACAAGTCCCTTATTTCTCTTCTTAAAATCCTGCTTACTCTAATGGGAAATAAGTCCCTTATTTCTCTCCTTAAAATCCTGCATTTATTCTCCTCGTAGGATTCTTGCTTTATGAGCATTTATCCTACGTTTACAATGGGTCCTCTTGCCTCCTCTTGCCTTAATCAGCCACTTTCTTCTCCACGTAGTATTCTTTTCCATCTTAGCCATGTTGTGCAGCTCTCAAAACTTTCCTTGGGAGAGGCATTGTATTCGGCAGCTCACTTCTTTCTTTCTTAGTCATGGTGTAGACCCGTAACATCCAAGCTCTCCATTTCTCCCCAAAACCACACCGCTGCAGCAAATAGAGTAAGTCCCAATTCACATGATCATATGCCTTTTTCCAAATCCAGCTTACACAGCAGCACAAATTCCCCCGATCGAATTTGACTATCCAAGCATTCATTAGCAATAAGCACTGAATCCAAAATTTGTCGACCGCCAATAAATGCAATCTATGTTTGAGATGATCTTTCCCAATACTGACTTAAACTTGTTCACTAGAACTTTGGAAATAATCTTATACATCCCCCCACCAAACTAATAGGGCGAAAATCTTTCACATCCATAGCACAAGTCTTCTTTGGAATCAGAGAAACAAAAGTAGCATTTAGACTCTTTTCAAACTGACCTCGATTATGAAATTTTCCAAAAACAGCCATAAGATCAAATCCCTGACCACAACCCACACCTCATTCTCCTCAAACTGTTTTTCTAACCAAATACTTTCATCCGCATCAATGGCCCCCAAGAACATTGTTCAAAATACAGTTTGTTGTAATACTGTACTATATGCTCCTGGATCTACACAAGATTCTTGGACGTTGCACCATTTATATTCAAAGAGTCAACATGATTGAATTTACGATGTGAGTTGGCCACTCTTTGAAAAAAATTTGTGTTCTTGTCCCCCTCCTTCAACCACAAAGCTCATGATTTCTGTCTCCAGATCATTTCATCAAATAGAAGAGTTTTCTCCAGCTCTCTCAACATATCTATCTTTCGAACCCTTTCGTCTTCCTCTAAACAACAACAGTCTTCAACTAAGTCCAGCTCTCGAATGCCCTACAATAATTCATTCGTTTTCTTCCCTACATCACCAAACACTTCCTCATTTCATTTTTTCAAATCCGTCTTCAAAGCCTTCAACTTTTAGCCAAAATGTAACTTGGTAATCCATAAAACTCATAGGACAACCACCAAGTTTTAACCTGATCTACAAAACCATCCGATTTCAGCCACAAGTTTTCAAATTTAAAATACCTGCTCCCTCTTCTTGGCGTCCCACAATCCAACAACAAAGGAAAGTGATCAGATAGAAGTCTTGACAATCTCCTCTATGTCACTTTAGGAAAACGTTCTTCCCACTATAAAGAAATTAAGAATCTATCAATTCTGGACCATGTTTGATCTTCCTGATTATTTGACCAAATAAACTAGCCACCTTCAAGCGATAGATCCACCAAATTCTGCATGAATATAAAGTCTAAAAACTCTTCCATTATGACAGAAAAGCCGGCAACACCTAACCTCTCACTTGGAAAACGAACGACATTAAAATCTCCCCCAATACACCATGGCATCTCCCACCAACTCATCAACCCAGCTAACTCATCCCACAATCCCATCCTATCCCTGTCATCATTCGGACCATACACCCCCCCAAATGTCCTGTTAAAGCAGATAAATCCTAAGTGATATCTATCACGGTTTATAGTTATCAAAGTAGCTTTGTATTTATCAAGAGTCCTACTTAGAGTTTATATTTGACTGTAGTTCTATAATAATAGTATATCTCGGTTGTATATCTAATCAGCTATCATAGCTATAGAGTTTCATTAGGATAGTATCTTAGTGTTCTATTAGGTTGCTATTACCTTGACAGCAACGCATGTATAGAGTTAATCTCCTATAAGGATTGTGCTTGTATTTCCTATATATATGAATATAAACCACATTCAGTGGTAAGGAACAAAAGAGGTTTTACACAGAATTGTTATAGTTCTATTATGGTATCAGAGCTATTTTATTGACTAACGTCGTATAGCTCCATTTTTCTTTTTTTTTCCCTCTTGCTGCGATGTCGACCCCTGAACCCACTACGCCTTCTAAGGTTTCCAACCCACCGCCGTCTGCTCCTGTTCTCCTCACGGTTCCAAACATGAATCCGTCGCTACACGTTAAGCTCACCAAATCCAACTTCATCTCCTGGAAAACTCAGGTTGATGCCTATCTCCGAGGCCAAGATGCCCATGGTTTTGTCAATGGATCCTCTGTTTCCCCTCCGCAGACTATTTCGAATCCCATCACTGTTGATGGTGCTCCCGTTTCCATCTTGAATCCCAACTATGTCACCTGGTACCAGCGGGATCAACTTATTCTAAGTGTGCTGATTTCCACTCTTTCCGAACCCCTAGTCTCCCACGCAGTTGGGTGTGCTACGTCTTGTGCTCTGTGTATGTCCTTGGAGAAGATGTTCACCTCCCAATCACGAGCTCAGATGATGCAAGTTCATTACCAGCTTGCTACATCCAAGAAAGGTAACTCTTCTGTTACCGATTATTTCCAGAAGATGAAACTTTTGAGTGACACCATGGCTGCTATTGGTCAGCCTTTGAATGATTTTGAAACTGTGTCATATATTCTTGCTGGGTTGGGATCCGAACATGATCCTTTTGTCACCTCTATTACCACCCATGTGGATCCTCTTTCTCTTGAGGAAATCTATGGTCATCTATTAGCCTATGAACTTTGGCTGGAACAACATCTATCCACTGTAGACATCGTTCAGCCTTCTGCAAACTTTACTTCTCGATCTCAGGATGGTCGTGGTCGAGGTTTCCGTGGCCGTGGAAACAACTATCGTGGTGGAAATCGAGGACGTGGACACCCTTCAAATGGCCATGGCCGTGGCTCTTCTTTCACCAATACCACATCCTCTCAACCTCGACACACTTGTCAGGTATGTGGTAAACAAGGTCACACTGCCATACGGTGCTATCGCCGTTTTGATCAAGAATTCCAGGGTGAGCTCTCCACCAATCCTCAGGCCTTTTACTCCTCACCGAATCTGATTTCTGATGACAATTGGTATCCCGATACTGGAGCCACGCATCATGTCACCAATGAGATGAATAATCTCAATGTGTCTTCTGAGGAGTATACTGGAGCAGACAAGATTCGTGTTGGCAATGGTTCAGGTTTGTCTATAACTCACAAAGGTTCAACCACTATCTATTTCTCGTACTCAATTCTTACTACAAAATCTTCTCCTTGTTCCAGATATATGTAAAAATTTACTGTCTGTTAGTAAATTTGCCCTTGATAATAACGTCTTTTTTGAATTTCATTCTACTCATTTTTTGATTAAGGATTGCCTCACACAGAGTCTTCTGCATCAAGGCCCTCTTAAGGATGGTCTCTATCAACTCCAACATCTGAACCTTTCATCTCAGTCAATAAAGCATGCTCTTCTTGGTGTGCGAACTTCAGCAAACACTTGGCACGGGCGATTAGGACATCCTGCTCTTTGTACCGTCCAGCGTGTGCTTTCTACTTTTCGTCTTCCAGTTTCAGCAAATAAAGCTACTCCTTGCTCGGCCTATCAACTTGCCAAAGGACATCAGCAACCTTTTTATGTTTCAAATTCAGTTTTCAGTACTCCTTTAGAGTTAATTTATTCGGATGTTTGGGGTCCTTCCCCAGTTCTTTCAATCAATGGAAATAGATATTATGTTTCGTTTATCGATGCTTTTAGCAAGTTTACTTGGTTGTTTCCAATCTCCCACAAATCTGAAGTTATGAATGTCTTTGTTAAATTTCAACTTATGGTCGAATGGTTGTTCAATACTAAAATCAAAAGTGTCCAAACCGATTGGGGGGGTGAATACCATTCCCTCAACAAGTTCTTTCAATCCATTGGCATCATGCATAGATTGTCTTGTCCTCACACTCATCAGCAACAAGGTTGTGCCGAGAGAAAACATCGTCACATTATTGATACAACTCTCGCTCTCCTTGCTGCCAGTGGTGTTCCTCAGCGTTTTTGGGATGAGGCGTGTCAAACATCTTGCTACCTCATAAATCGCCTTCCCACTCCAAGTCTGAAAAATATTTCTCCATTTCAGAAACTCTTTGGTAAGCCCCCTGACTACTCTTTATTAAAAGTTTTTGGGTGTCAATGCTTTCCAAATCTGCGGCCTTATAATACACACAAGTTTGATTTCCGCTCAAAAGCTTGCATATTCATGGGTTATAGCTCTCATCACAAGGGGTATCGCTGTTTTCATCCTCAAACTGAAAAAAAATTTGTATCACGTGATGTTGTCTTCCACGAGTCAATTTTTCCTTTTACCAACTCCACCTCTAGTGCCACGTCTCCCTCGGCCAGCCCATCTTCTCCAACTGAGCCTTCCATAATTGCCACACCAGCACCTCTCTCTTTGTTTTTTCCGCCCCGTGTCAGTGTCTCCTCTCTACCTCGTGTATCCTCCCTTTCTAGTTTACCTCCGGCTGATCCTATTGTGCATTTAGACTCTCCTGTTTCTCCATTACCTGACACACTTGCAGGCTCTTTTATATCTCCTGCTGAGACACTTACAGGTGCGGATTCCTCCATTGCGCCAGTCCATCCACGGATTCATCCTATGACTACTCGGGCAAAGAATAATATTGTTCAGCCACGAAAGCTACATGATGGGATGGTCCGATATCCCATTGCCCGGGCATTACTCACAGTCCAAGATGATACTTTGGCCGAACCAACTTGTTTCTCCAATGCTAATACCATTCCATAATGGAGAGCAGCAATGCAGACAGAATTCAATGCTCTTCTCCAAAATAAAACTTGGTCCCTTGTTCCTCCTACTACTGCCTCAAATGTCGTTGGTTGTAAATGGGTCTTTAAGTTGAAAAGGAAAGCGGATAGCACTATTGAAAGACACAAAGCACGTCTGGTTGCCAAGGGATACCACCAACAAGCAGGCCTTGATTTTGGAGAGACATTCAGCCCGGTTGTGAAGCCTACAACTATCAAAACAGTTATGTCCATAGCCTACTCTGCTGGCTGGGTTATGCAGATTGATGTCCAAAATGCTTTTCTTCACGGCTTTCTCTCTGAAGAGGTATATATGCAACAACCTCCTGGTTTTATACATCCCTCTCTGCCTCATCACATCTGCAGATTACATAAAGCCCTTTATGGGTTAAAGCAGGCCCCTAGAGCGTGGTTCTCTCGGCTAAGCACCAAGTTACTTGATCTTGGTTTTATTGGATCCAAGGCAGATACATCCTTGTTTACTCTTCACTCTCCTTCGGCAACTGTTTTTATTTTGATATATGTCGATGATATTATAATAACATCCTCAGTTCCTTCAGCTATTGATGCTCTCCTTCAACAGCTTAAGCTGGAATTTGCTGTGAAGGAACTTGGAGATCTCAACTATTTTCTTGGTGTAGAAGTTCTCCACTTGCAATCTGGATTATTGCTCTCCCAGCGTTGTTACATTCTAGATTTACTCAAACGGATCAACATGTTGGAGGCCAAACCCATTACTTCTCCTATGTCTACCTCTCATACACTCTCAGCATTTGTTGGTGATCCAATGGATGATCCAACCCTGTTTCGTAGCACGGTAGGCTCTCTTCAGTATCTCTCCCTCACACGTCCAGATTTAGCTTTTGCAGTCAACCGGGTGTGCCAGTTTATGCATCGTCCAACAAAGGTCCATTGGCAAACTGTTAAATGCATTCTAAGGTATCTCAAGCATACTGTCACGCATGGTCTACTTCTCACCCGGACGAATTCATCTCAACTTCAGGCCTTTTCTGATGCTGATTGGGCGGGATGTCTAGATGATCGGAAATCCACGGGTGCTTATTGTGTTTTTCTTGGGACAAATCTTGTCTCTTGGAGCTCAAGAAAACAACCTACTGTCTCTAGGTCCAGTACAGAAGTGGAATACAAGGCTGTTGCAAATACCGCTGCTGAGCTCTTATGGATTCAAGCTCTTCTTCGTGATCTTGGTATAAAACTGCATTCTCCACCAAAACTGTGGTGTGATAATATAGGAGCAACATATCTCTCGGTAAATCCAGTGTTTCATGCAAGAACAAAGCACGTGGAAATTGATTTTCATTTTGTTCGTGATCGAGTGGCAGATAAATCTCTTCAGGTTCTCTTCATTCCGAGTCAAGATCAGCTTGCCGATGTATTGACCAAATCGGTTGTTGCCACCAGATTTCGAGACTTCTGCTACAAGCTCCACGTGCGCTCTCCCCCGTTGAGCTTGCGGGAGGGTGTTAAAGCAGATAAATCCTAAGTGATATCAATCACGGTTTATAGTTATCAAAGTAGCTTTGTATTTATCAAGAGTCCTACTTAGAGTTTATATTTGACTGTAGTTCTACAATAACAGTATATCTCGGTTGTATATCTGATCAGCTATCATAGCTATAGAGTTTCATTAGGATAGTATCTTAGTGTTCTATTAGGTTGCTATTACCTTGACAGCAACACATGTAGAGTTAAATCTCCTATACGGACTATGCTTGTATTTCCTATATATATGAATATAAACCACATTCAGTGGTAAGGAACAAAAGAGGTTTTACACAGAAATTGTTATAGTTCTATTATGTCCATACAACATTATCGCTAGTATTGCGCAGAGAACAAGCAATTGCATATCTTCCCACACACTCCTCCACTTTCTCCACCACTCGTCTATCCCACATTAACAAAATCCCCCCCGATGCTCCACTTGCTCCCTTATAGCACCAATCTACATAATGGCAGCCCCATGAACTCTGCACCACCTCCCTTGATATAATTGCCATCTCTGTCTCCATTAAGCATACAATATCTGCCTTCCAATCCCTTATGGTTCGTTTGGGTATTGAATTTTTAGAATTAGAATTGAATTCTAATTCTATTTACAAATATCGAGGTAAAAAATTGTGTTTGGGTGTTGAATTTTGAGATTGAAAAATATTATATTTTAATGGTAAGAAATGATTGGAGGTTTAAAAAGTTGTGTATAATGATTGGTATTTTGAAAAGTTGTGTGAAATAATAATTTAAATAATAATAATTTATTATATATTGATTATTTAATTAAAAAAAATAAATAATTTTTTTTTAAAAAAAATAATTGAAATCAAAATTAAAAATTAAAAAATAAATAAAAAATGAAGCAAAGGGTGGCTGCCGGGGCAATGGGGGTGGCCGCGCGCCACCCCTAGAGGAGGTCGGGGGTGGCCGCGCGGCCTCCCCCAAGGGTCGGGGGTGGCCGCGCGGCCACCCTCAGTACTCGGGGGAGGCCGCGCGGCCTCCCCCAAGGGTCGGGGTGGCCGCGCGGCCACCCCCAGTACTCAGGGGAGGCCGCGCGGCCTCCCCCAAGGGTCGGGGGTGGCCGCGCAACCACCCCCAGTAGTCGGGGGAGGCCACGCGGCCTCCCCCAAGAGGGTCAGGGGTGGCTGCCAGCCGGCAGCCACCCCTCTGTTTTTTTTTTTAATTTCATTTTTTTTTTTTTGATTTAAATTATTAATATTTTATTATTTAAATGTGGGACCCACGCGTTTTTTTAGTCAACTTTTCCTGCGCGTGGGTCCCACCATTAATCTGAAAGACAGCCTTGAGAATAATAGAACTCGGGTTTTTATTCGGGTTTTTTGCGGGTGTGATGCGGGTTTTTCGGATTTTGAACAAATACCCGAGAAGAAAACTTATTCTTCTCTGTATCCAAACCAACTTTTAGTATCCCCCTAATCTCCAACCTTTTCTTAATCTCTAATCCCTCTGACATTCCACATTAATATTTTAGGCTTCATAAAAAGCGAGATGAGCCCCTTCCCCTATGTCGACCTCTAACAGATTGTACGTCCTTCTCATAATTAATAGACCAAGCCAGCCTATCTAGTTCCCGCTACCCTTTTGCCTCTAATGTAGACGGATAAATATTCTTAGATTCCGCAATTGATAGGTCTCGGGCAACTTCCATCATCTCAAACAATGCCAACAATTTGTCCTCATAACTCTATCCACCACCCACCTAGGTGACACCCTAGGGTGATGCCCGTCTCCTCCATCCACTGCCAATGGTGTGAGTACCAGCGGTTCACACCTCTCCAATTTCCCCTTTATATCCTCTTCTTCATACTGTAACAAGAGATCTTCAGGTAGGTAGTCCTGCATATCCAAAGAAAATTGATACATAACTCCCTCCTCCTCTCCCACCACACCCATGGATGTAGACCCAATTTCCATTCTACCCACCTTGCTCTCTCAGAAAAAACTCTCCACTTGCTTCCCCACTGAAAAAGCTTTGGTTGTGTAGCCTTCCACCTTGACATCTTTTGCCAAACAAGGCACCAGCTCGAGATTGTCTACTGCATGCCTCTGAACCACTTACTCTGAGTCAGACCCAGAATTTTCCATCACAGCAACCAACGATAAACCGCTGGATGCATGTGGAACTGGCAGTATGCCTCGATCAGCTTCTGACAAAACATGTGCAAGTCCCTCTTCAACGACAGAACCCATCTCACCCAAACTGGAGGCCTCTTCAACTTCATCCAAGCCAAACCCAAATTGGTGAGAACATTCTGGTGCCGACCCGTGTGTTCCAACCACCATCTCCTCCGGCTGTGTTCTGGCTAGCAGCGAGACATACGTTTTTCCTCCTCCATCACTCGACACACCCTTAGTTACCGGAACGGTGGCCTCATCCCCAACTCTATTGTGGACCGTAATCTTCTCTTAGCTCCGGGTAGGTCTTGCTTCAGCCTTGGCCATCCCCTGCTTCACTCTCCAAATAGCCATAGATTGTGGATTGCGACATTGTAGACCAAGCCAGATAATCCTGACTTTGGACGATGGGCCACCTCTTCCTGTCCCAATTTGGGTTGTGAACTAGAAGCATACCCACATGGGCCTTTACCTTTGACCCCACCAGGCCCACAATCTTTAGTCCCCTCTTTCAATTCCAATTCACAAACACTTCAGCCCAGCCCAAGATGCTCCATACACCTGTCCACATCCTTCCTGAGCGTTAAAAACAAGTTATGTAACGCTTTCTTAGTTAAATTTTCCTTCTTCAGCAAACTTCAACGTCCCTAGCCATGAACGAGCAACGTGATCGCCAGGCGCAAGTCTCTCCTTGTTTCCAAACTCGTTCGAACGTTACCAGGCTGGATTATGGTTTTACAACGGTTTTAATGAACACAAATCGATAGGGTTTGATAGGCCATGCTTACGAAAGATGAATTGCTCTACATCCTAGTTTGGTTTAATTTAGGTAAACAATTCATGCATTGCCGGAAGATAAGTTATATTTATCCATTGATTGCGTGTATACTAATTAAGCGATTTTATAATTCATACCTAAGGAAGATGGATCGTACCGCATCTTAGTAATTAAGTGGACGATCCATGCCTACCGAAGATGGGTTATTATTATTTCTTATTAAAAATGTTTTCTTCACGACATTGTTGAGTCCTTGACAAACACACACAAATCATATCATTCATATATATGAAATTCCCATGTTAATTACGGTTTACAATCATTATGATGTTAGTAGTGAAGTCAGTCTCCTGTACCTTCTCCATCTTATCTTACTTTCGCTTTTACGTTTCTATTTAGTTTCAATTGTGTTAGGTTTTTAGTATTGGCAAATTCGGTATCAAAACGTATTTGGTTGTAAGTTTTAGTCTACTAGTTAAATCAGTGAAGAATTTTATCCAAGACTAAATCCAACTCAAATTGGAAGACCTAGAAGATGTTAAGCCTAATCAATCAAGGAAATGAGCAAATTGGAATTTCACTAAGTATAGTTAAAATCAGATTTATCAATTTCAGATTGAGTACGTCCCCGTATTTTAACCATAACTTTTAACTTCAAGTATCGGAATGTGGTGAAATCAGTGATGTTGGAAAGCTAACACAAAACGCAACAAATACGTTGAAATATGTTTTCCCTAATTCGGACATTTACTATGCCAAAATCACTCCGCAATATAGGACCAAAAATCTGGGCGAATTTTTTTGAAATCCTATTCCAACTCGAACTAGGTTTTCTTCAGAGGTCTATTTAAAGGGACTTTCATGCACGAATTTATTAAGAATTCTGCTCTAGAATTCAATATGTTGAGAGAGGGTTTTAGAGCTGGACTATTAATGTTAAATCTCTCTTAGAGTTTTGGTTATTGTTTAATCATCAACCTTGAACAATTGAAGGTAACTGGAGTTCCGGTTAAGGAGATCAAGAAGAATAACTCTCCAAAGGATCTAGAAGAAAAGCAGACAAGTGGGTCACTCTTTGTAATTCAAGAATGTGACGACTACAAAGGTTTTGTGAGTATTAACATCTTGTAATTCGAGAATTCTTCGTTATTGGATTGATTTCCCGGGTTGGCTACCCCGAAGTAGTTTTTCTCTTAGAGTTCAAAGAATTTCCACTTCGTCATCAAATATATGTGTCAATTGCTTTATTGCTTTTCATATTTTGGTGATTGTTTATTTGTTGTTGATTAAATTTTTAATTCCGCATTATATTGTCATACACCTATTCAACCCATCTTCTAAGTGTTGTTTGGAGTCTAGTTTATATTTTCAATTAGTATCAAAGCAGGTTCATTTTGTTAAGGAATTAAGTTTGAGTGTGATCCTAGACTCCTCTCAAAGATGTCTCTATCTCTTAATTATGTTCCTACTTTTGATGGATCTAATTATGGCTATTGGAAATCTTGTATGAGATTTTTTCTAAAATCAATAGACGTTTGGTCTATCGTCAAATATGGATGGACCCTACTAGATACGGCGATAAGTAAATGGACTGTTCTTCAAAAACAAACTCGTGTTGAGAATGACAAAGCTATGAATGTCATATGCCTAGCACTTTCACCAGCAGAATTCTTAAGAATTCTCAATGTGAAACTGCCTAGGAAGCATGGGAGATTCTAGAAACTACATATGAACAAAACTTGTTAAAACTGCAAAACTTCAAATGCTAGTTTCTCAATTTGAAGGAATCAGGATGCTACAGGATGAGAGACATTTAATGAGTTTTATATCAAACTCAATGCTATTCGTAATTCTATGATCAGTCTTGTTAAGAAAATCATGAGATCACTCCTTGAAAGATTTAGAATCAAAGTGACTACTATTGAAGAGAGCAAAGACTTTGACACTTTGAAAATTGAAGAGCTAGTTGGCTCTCTACAAACCTATGACTTCTCTTTGCCTTAACCTAAGAAAAAACAAGTTCATTGCTCTCAAAACTGTTAGAAAAGAGACAAATGACTCCTTTGATAAGGAATCACTGGATGAAGAAGACCTAGCCTTGATTGTTAGGAAGTTTAATAGGCTCTTCAAAACCAAGAAAGGAAATTTGAGGAATACTTACTCGAAGTTTACTGAGAAACCCAAGGATTATTCTAGTGCAACAACTATAGGTAGGAGAGAAAGAGAAAAGAACCCTCGTGGCATCCAATGCCATGAGTGTGGGTGTTATGGTCACATTTGGGCTAAATGTGCCAATTTACAAGGTAATGCTTTTAATATTACTCACAGTGATGAATATGACAAAGATGATCCTGAAAAGGGTCTCAATTACTTAGCTTTTACTACTTATAAGAGTCCTCATGAGTCCAGTATGTATGCTACTCCAGAGCCTCATGATTCATCTGAGAATGAATCTGAAGAGGAAGATGATCTCCAAAACACTTATAATAATTTGTTTGAGAAGTTTTCTGAATTAAGACAGCAAAATAGAAAGAAATTGAAAAAGCTTAGCGAAATTGAACTTGAAAAGACCAAATGGCTTGAAACCTTGAGTGATTCACATGCTTCTTGTAATACTCTGAAATCTGAAAATCAAGTGTTGATAGCTAAAGTTAAGTTTTTGGAGAATGAATTGAGTGAATCGAAAAATCACTTGAAATTTTTTTTTAGTGATAAGCTTAATAAAATGTTGCATGATCAAAAATATTCTTTGGACAAATCTGGAATTGGCTTTGTAGATAATTGTTCATCTATGCCTTCTACTTCTGGTGTGAAAAATGTTTGTGGAAAGAAGGTAATGTTTGTTCTTGCTTCAAGTGATAAGGGTAAGAAAGTTATGGTTAACCCTTATGTTTCTAGACCTAAGTCTACGATTGTGCACCCTCCTAAGAAACAACCTTCTCAAAAGTTTGTTCCTACTTGTTATCATTGTGGCCAAGTTGGTCATACCCGACCTAACTGTTTCAAGTTGAAACCCTGTGAGCATAAGAATGATAGTCTCTATCTTACGAATAGTTATAAGGGGTTGTGCAACATGATTAGGATTGTTTTGACTAGGTTAGATAAGTTGGACAAGAGTCACAAAACTGCACCTAGTGTTAAAAAGGTCTGGGTTAGAAAGGTTGATACCATTCACTCTTTGAAGAAGAGTGGTTGTAGTCTCACTTAGAGTTAGGTGGTCACATGGCAAGTCTAAGATCATTTTTCATGCATATTCATATTCTAGAGCATGTAGTGTTCTTTCCATTGCATTTTTTTCTTTTGTTTTGCATATGCATTACATTAATTTTGTGTTTTATTTCCAGTTTTCCTTAAAAAAAAAAAAAAAAAAAAAGAAGAAAAAAAAAAAATTGTTATTGCCTTCTTCCTAGCTTTGGCTTATGAATCTTAAAAGTTCATTAATTTTTCATGTGTATTCCTTGAACTCAACTCATAATTATCTTTGGAATGTGTTTATTGTGCATGAGTTGATTATTCTTTTAATGGACTAAATTCTTTGCTTAAGCATGAGCTTTTGTAGTACACTTCTCATATGCTAATCTTTTGTGCACTTTAAAGCTTTTATTTGAGCTAAGCTTGACTGCAAGGGTGATGTTTGTTAGGCAACCATGTGAGGTTGACTAGCTTTTTGGTCAAATTAACCAATTCGCTAGTTGAACCTAGGACCTAAAAATTCTTGCATTCTTCCCATCTAATTTAAGCACCAATGTTTAAAGGCACTTTCTCAAAAAGAAATATATGAACTAAAGTTCAGTGTCAAATTATTGCTTAACATGTCGTTATAGAAACAATCAGTGACCAAATCATTGCAGAAAGTGACAGTCATTAAAAGACTATGTTTAAGTTTGTACTATGTCTCAGGGAGAATGTATTGGTTGAGGGTGACTAGGCCCTAATATGATAAGGTTTGACTTTTGACTTGATGTGCTTGTCAACCTTCCTCATAAGGATTTATAAGCTTTTGCTTACTAAGCTTTTCTCCTCACCAAATAAGGTTTTAAGCTTGCTAAATAGAATGTTATCACATACAACACACAAGCATAGGTTGAGTGGAACATTTTTCTTTGCTTTTGTTAAAGAAAAATTTGATCCATTCATCTTTTGATTCTCATGCCTACTTTGCACACTATGAGGTTTATTGTGTTGGGAATTCATTGTTTAACACATGAGCTAATTATGTGTCTTTCTTGTGTACTATCTGGATATTTGATCATTCTTTGAGAGGGAGATTTCTTTTTTCTATAAAATGATTAATTCTGAATATCGTGTGTTCTACTGTTCATGATCTTGCATGGCACTCATTTTACATTCGGTGCATTGCTCATGATCATAGTTGGAACTAGAGGAGGGTTTCTAGATGTGGTAATGTCTAGTTCTTAGAGAGGTCTTTTGTTTGTGTACATCAATCACTCATGTGATGTACATGGGTGATAAATTTGGCTTGTTTGAATTGCTTATTACAGGACTCTATGCTAATTTATTATCTTCGTCATTTCGTGACAAAAAAGGAGGAGAAAGTTTTGGTTTCGTTTTCGGTCATTAATGTCTTTGGTAAGGGGAGTAGTATCTTTTTGATAGATTAACATACTAATGTGTTTAATGGATATCTATTCAATTATTCATATTTATGTTAATATGAATTTTAGTACTTCAATTCTCTATTTGTTTAATGGTTTGTTCATGTTTCAGAGAACGGGTTAAACTCATAATTTCATCTAAGTTTATGTTGGATTTTTAGTTTTAGTTTTTAACTTGAGCTTTTTGTTGTAATTGGGTTTGTCGCCAAATTACCAAAGGGGGAGTTTGTTAAGTTTTTAGTATTGGCAAATTCGGTGTCAAAACTTATTTGGTTGTAAGTTTTAGTCTACTGGTTAAGTCAATGAAGAATTTTATCCAAGATTTAATCCAACTCAAATTGAAAGACCTAGAAGATGTGGTTAAGCCAAATCAATCAAGGAAATGAGCAAATTGAAATTTCACTAAGTGAAGTTAAAATTGGATTTGTCAATTCCAGATTGAGCACGTCTTCACATGTTAACCATAACTTTCGGCTCAAGCATCGGATTGCGGTGACATCAGCGGTGTTGAAAAGCTAAAACAAAAGGCAACAAATATATCTGAAATAGGTTTTTCCTAATTCGGGCATTTATTATGCCAAAATCTCCTCGCAATATAGGACCATAAATCTGGGCAAATTTTTTTAAATCCTTTTTTTTTATAAGTAAGAAAACTTTATTAATGAAAGCGTAAGGCGTCCCTAAGTACACAGTAAGTATACACAGGAACCAAAGCTAACCCGCAAAAACCCAATAAAACCCAATAAAACCCACAAAACCTAGGTCCCAGAAGACAAAAAAAACACCAAAAAACAAACTACAAAAGGACTCAACTAAGAACAAGACAACCCACCACCCGCCAAGGCACAACTAGCCTACATTAAGTGTGCCTTGCCTTTCCTACGCCTAGAGGGATCTTTCATGTCGCCATAATTGATGGAGCTATACAAATTCAGTGGCTCCCTTTTTCCTTTAGACTTCTAGCGCGCAATTATCAAATCCCGCTGAAATCCTCTTCCATGGCATCCCGAATTGCCATGGCCTCCTCCCCAAAATCCCCATCCATTGCCCAATCCAAGAGCAATCCATCCCAATAATGGGTGAAATCCTTTTTTTTCTTTTTTCTTTTTTTGATAAGTAAGAAAACTTTATTAATAAAAGCATAAAGCGCCCCTAAGTACACAGAAAGTATACACAGGAGCAGCCAAAGCTAACCCGTAAAGCCCAACAAAACCCGCAAAACCTAAACCCCAGAAGTTGAAAAAACACCCAAAAACAAAATACAAAAGAGCCCAACTAAGATACAAGGCACCCCACCACCCGCCAAGGAGCACCAACCAACACCTGCCCAACTAAGATACAAGGCAATCCACCACCCGCCAAGGCACAACAACCTAAACCATGTGTGCCTTGCCTTTCCTATGCCTGAAGGGATCTTTCGCGTCACCAAAATTGATGAAGCTATGCAGATTTAGAAGCTCCCTTTTTCCTTTAGACTTTTGGCGTGCAATCATCTTATCTCGCTAGAAATCTTATTCCATGGCATCCCAAATTGCCATGGCCTCCTCCCCAAAAGCCTCATCCAACGCCCAATCCAATGGCAATCCATCCCAATAAACATCTTCCTCCTCCCAATCCACAATCTCCCCGTTATGATCAAAGCCAACAGGCCAATTCCGGGATTGGGAGAAACCATTTCCCTCAACGGAAGGAGGATTGATGCAATCCTTCGGAGGGGAGGAAGGTCCTACCACCACGACATTGTTGACCTCCTGAGACAAAGCGGGAGGGACTGAAACTATCGGGGGAAGGTTGAGAAATCCCTTCCTAAAAAGGCCCTGCTTCACTGGAGGCTCTGTCTTCTTCTTCGCAGGAGGCACAACACCCGTAACCTTATTGAGAACAAGACCCCCAAACAACTTTGAAGCTTCCAGAGACTTTGATAATAACCCATCATTCCATTTCACAGAATGACCTACCCTAAGCTCCCTAGCCCTCCTGTAATAATGCTGAAAATGATGGATATGCAGCAAGGGGGGGGAAATAACGAATCTTCTCCCCCAACACAGAAGCCCCCTGAGAGAAGAGGAACAAAAACGGAAGGCCCTGGACCACACGAGCTACTGGAAAATTCCGAACTCACTAACAGCCCAGCCGGAGCCGGAGGAGCAACCCGAATTGCCGTAGCCGACAACTCTGAAGCCAGCAGAGGGGGGAAGATGAGAAGGGAAGTCGACTTGACTAGAGAAGATGCTGGGCCGGTCTTCAAACAGCTAGACGACCTACCCCCTGGAGAAGAAAGACCCAAAAACACCCTAGAAGATACCTCCAGTGACATCTCCGGCATAAGTCTCGACAGTCGAGAGACTTTGGATTTAGGCAGGAAATGGCCCAAACGAAGACCATTGCATTTACGACCCAGGCCAAACATTGTAATCCGGCCTAGAAACTTCCTTGCAGCCCGGCCCAATACCATGTTAAAACCTATGACCAGCTTACTCCACATGCGCAAGTTTGAAATTTTGAATTTCAAATTCGAACGTCGGAGAGGCTTCTTACCCAGCGGACGATGAGGCTGATCTTTGTCCAACAGATCAACCGTATGAGTCTATTTAAAGGGACTTCCAAGCACGAATTATTAAGAATTCTACTCTAGAATTCAGTGTACTAAGAGAGGGTTTTAGACCTGGACTATTAATGTTAAATCTCTCTTAGAGTTTTGGTTATTGTTTAACCATCAACCTTAAACAATTGAAGCCAACTAGAGTTCCAGTTAAGGAGATATAGAAGAATAAATCTCTAGAGGTTCTGGGAGAGAAGCAAACAAGTGGGTCACTTGTTGTAATTCAAGAGTGTAACGACTGAAAAGGTTTTGTGAGTATTAGCATCCTGTAATTCGTGGATTTTTCGTTATTGGATTGGATTTCTTGGGTTGGCTACCCTTGAGTGTCTTTTTTTTTTCTTTTTTTTAGTTCAAAGAGTTTCCACTTCGTCACCAAATATCTATTTCAATTGCTTTATTACTTTTCATATTTTGGTGATTGTTTATTTGTGGTTGAAAAAAATTTTAATTCCGCATTATATTGTCATACACTTATTCAACCCCCCTTCTAGGTGTTGTTTGGAGTTTGGTTTATATTTTTAAATTGCAAAAGAAAATATAAAACAAACATCTTTTCTAAATTAGACTAGAATTAATCTTGATGATTTAACAACCAAAACCTATGATCTTTGAGGTTCGCATAGACTTATCTTACAAAGATTTGTACTATTGCAGTGATAACTTTATTATTGATATATATACATACACTCAAATCCACAATCACTTACAAGCATGGAGCTCGTAAAAAAAAGTCTTCAAGCCAAGGTCATTACTGACCAATTGTCTTCTTCTAGGGAAGATGTTGAAAAAGCTGCAACTACTGAAGAATTTATTTCCAATGATGTTTGGTATAAGGTTGATTACATTCTCTCTTTGACTGGGCCTATCTATGATATGCTTCAGTTGGCCAAGACAGATCAACCTATTATTCATGTGGTGAATGATGTGTGATGCAATAACAGAGAAGGGAGCAAGAAGGGGAAAGATCATCCTTTCATGAGATGGTATATGCTATACTCCTTGATCAGTCAACTAAAAGTTGCACACCGCTTGATTGCATGGCTCATTTCTTGATCCCTATGTAACTTCGTAAATAATACAAAGATTTTCTGCTCTTCGCTCTTTTCAAATGCATCATTTTTTTAATTAGGTATTCTAGCAACCAATGGACTCGTGAAGCATAAAACCATGTTCCTCAACATAGGGATGAGGAAATTTTTGAAGAGAGGATAAGTGTATAAGAAGATACTTTCCAAATCTTGAAGAAAGAAAGACAGTGAATGTGTAGTGTGCTAGGTTTCCTGGATCAATGGGTGTGTTTGGTACCTTTAACTCCTTTGCAGATAGGTGGGGAGAATAGTTAGAGCTTGGAGCCACTGCTTTGGTGGTATGTCCATGGGTCTTCAGCACCTATGCTTCTCAGACAGCCTTGTTCATCATCCATTGACGAGGAAATTGGGTACATATTCGACTAACACCCATTGAGGAGGAACAAACTGACTCCTAAACATACTGAAGATTTAGTATGAGTACATACTAATCTTCGAGTTTTATCACGGAATAGTGAAGACTTTAGGAGAGAAGCAAGAAAGATGTGCCATTTGAAGATGTTGGGTTGGATAAGCCATTTGGAGGTGCCAGGTTGCTTGAGATTGCAAACCCTTCACTAGAAAAACTGGACACTTGGACCATTCTTTTCACGGATAGTGATGGTGATGACAGAAGTGATACTGTCACAGTTGGATCATCTTAAAGACAAGACTTCTATTTTCTACTAGTTTTCTATTTCGTGTTTGGTAGATGGTTAATCTGTGATGTTAATTGAAATTTATTTGTACTCCATATATGGATTATAGACTTTTTTATATATATAAATAATTTGTTTCATTGATAAGTGCAAAAGGGCACAACCTTAGTACACAAGATATATAAAGAAGCCCCCCCCCCCCCCCCCCCCCCCCCCCCCCCTCTCACATACTAAAAGAACAAAAATCCACAAATTCAAAGAAAATAGAAAATTTCGAGAGATATTACAAGCCCCAATCCAACTAAGAAGCAATTTGACCAGAATGTTCTTGAGCTCTTCCCTCGTCTTCTCTTAATCTTCAAAACATCTAGCAATCCGCTCTTTCCATATACTTCACATTAAGCACAACGGTGCTATCATCCACACATCTAGAACTGTGCGACTATCCACTTGACTTCGCCAACAATCTAACAACCGTACTACCCTTGCATGCAGAACCCAATGAACTTCGAATAGGATAAAGTTCGCACTCCATAATTCTTGTGCCACTTCGCAATGGAGTAAAAGATGGCCAATCGATTCCCCGCTTCTCCTACACATGCAACACCATTTCACCACTATTACTATCCAATGTCAAAATCTTCACAAGCTGCTGTCCAAAAAAAACACACTCACTCTCAAAGGGACTTTAACTTTCCCAACACTCCTCTACGGAAAAGAAGAACCCCCCCAAAGTAGACAACTCATGAAAGAACGACCTCAACTCAAATTTCTTCCTCTTGGAAGGAATCCAATATAATACTTCAAAAAATGCAAGCGCCTAATCTACCTCCCAATCTTGTACAGATTTAACAAAAGACACATTCCACTGAATAACACCATTGGAAGACAGCATGTTGTCCACAACCCACGCCTCCTTACGACAAGAAATACTAAATAACTCCGAAAAAACTTCTTTCAATGCCTAATCCCCACACCAAGCATCATGCCAAAAACGAATCTTAGTTTCATTGCCCACTTCATATCTAATATATCTCGAGAAAACACCCCACCCCCTCCGAATATTTCTCCACTCCAACAACAAAAGGCCCCGCTACCTCCTTAGAACACCAACGACCACTCAAACTATCATATTTCGCCTCCACAAGCAAACGTCATAACGCCTCCCTCTCCGTAGTATAACATCATAACCATTTACCCAATAAAGCTTGATCAAACTTCTTACTCCCAAACCATCATATTGCATAGGAGAGTAAATACTCGACCATTTTACTAGATGGAATTTAAACTCCTCCTTGATACCTCCTCATAAAAAATCTCTTAGTAATTTCTCAATCCTACTCGCCACACCCAACTGAATAGGAAACAAAGATAGATAACATGTGGGTAAATTGGATAAAGTACTTTGGATCAACGTCAACCTCCCTCCCTTGACAAATATAGCCTCTTCCAACCCGCCAACCGCCTTTCCATCCACAATACCATTCCATATAGTAATTGACTTGTATGGCACCCCCAAAGGAAGTCCCAAATATGTCATTGGTAACACTACCACCTTACACCCAAATATACCAGCCAACCTTTCGACATCCTCCACCTCACCAATAGGAATGATCTCTGACTCCGACAAATTAATCTTCAACCCCGAGCCCGTTTCGAAACATAAATAAATAAAAAAGACATTTCAAATTACGAAGATGTTCACCATTAACCTCATTATATTAGAGTATCATCTGCAAATAACAAGTGCGACACTACCATTCCTACAGCATTTCTCGATCCCATTGTAAAATCATCCAATTGACCCCTATCCAAGGTGGCCGACATCATCCTACTCAGAGCCTCCATAACCACTACAAAAGTAAAGGTGATAACAGATCCCTTTGTCTCAAACCCTGAGTACTGCTAAAGAGACCAGATGGGGCTCCATTTATTAAAACTGAAAAGTGAACCGTAGAAATACAAAAGGCAGGATCTTCATTTCTCCCCAAAACTGCTTCTTTCCAACAAATATAACAAGAACTCCAAATTCACATGATCATATGCCTTTTCTAGATCCAATTTGCATAATAAACCCAATACTCTTGATCTGAGTCGACTATCAATACACCCATTTGCAATCAGAATCGAATCCAGAATTTGTCTCCCCTTAATAAAGGCATTCTGTGAATTTTATATGATTTTCTCCAATACTTGTTTCAATCCGTTCGCTAGCACCTTAGAAATCATTTTGTAAACAACACCCACTAAATTGATAGGACGAAAAATCCTTAATATCCACCACACTAACTTTTTTTGGTATGAGAGATATGAAAGTAGCATTGATATTTTGCTTAAATCGCCCTTTACTATGAAATTCTCTAAAAAGTGCCATTATATCCTCTTTCAAAATCTCCCAACATGTTTGAAAGAAACCCAGAAAGCCCCAAGCCCCAAGGTTTGTCTCCATTCAGATTTTTAACCACCTCAAAAACCTCACTCTCCTCAAAGTCTCTTTCCAACCAAGAACCCTCCTCTTCGCCAATGGCTTGAAAAGAGATCATTCATCTTTGGCCGCCAGCTATACTGTTCTAAATACAATTGCATATAAAACTGTACTATATGCTCCCTTATCTATGTAAAATCTGATGACAATGACCCATTAACAAGTAAAGAATCGACAGTATTATTTCTTCTATTTGAGTTTGCCACCCTGTGAAAAAACTGTTCCTATCTCACTCTCTCAACCAAAGAGCCCGAGATTTCTGTCTCTAGCTCACTTCTTCATAGAGGAGCAACCTCTCCAACTCCCTAACAAGCTCATCCTTCCGCACCTTTTCCTCCTCATCCAACCCTCTCCCTTCCCCAACGACATCTAGCTCTCGAATATCCTCCAATAAAGCCTTATTTACTTCCCTAAATCCCCAAAAATTTCTTCATTCCATTTTCTCAAATCACCTCTCAAAGCTTTCAGTTTGCATGCCAACACATAACTAGGACAGCCCTCAAATCATCTTTCATTTCTATTGCATATATCACTTTATGGAGTTTGAATGTGTTTCTTTCCTATCTATTAATGATTTTAAATTACTTCAGATATGTTTTTAAAAGATTTGATACTTGTTATTAATTTTTTAAACTAAAATTTTTATTTGATAAGTAGTAATTTTATAAAAAGCAAAAAGGCGCCCCTAAGCATACAGGAAGTATACAAAAGGACACCAAAACAAGAAAGAGGGGGGAAGGGAAAAAAACACCCGAAAAACCCAAACAGAAGGAAACCCAAAAACCCCTACAAAACCAGCCCACAAAACCCAGAGACTAATACATCACATTAGGCCGCTTTGCCTTGTCCCTGCTAGAACCACAACCTCTGGCATCATAATTAATCGAGCACTCTAGGTTCTTCACTTCACGACTCCCTTTAAACTTAGAAGAGGAAACTGAAGCCTCTAGACAATGCTCCGCATCAATTAGAGTCATGAAGTCTAAAAAGCCCTTAACATTCAATATACCTAAAATAGATATTTACTAATCAATTGATTGTCATATTTCCGCTGTATCATATCCTAGATTTTCAAGAAGTATTGTATCACCATATCCATATCGTATCCTACCTGTGTTCCGCATCACGTGCTTTATATATAGATTGCCAACAGTCACTTGAAACAGAATAACTGAAAACTGTAGAGACTTGGTACTAAAACAAAAAATTAACGAAGAGTCTATAGGATGAACTTTAAGAGAACATCTTATTTATGCATTATTAGAAATTGGTTCTACGTTTATACGTATATTTAAAGAAATTGACTGGAAAAAGGTACACTTTGGAAGGAAGGAAGTACCTGCTGCAACCCAAGTGGCTGAAGAGGAGCTGAATCATGCTCAAACACTCCCCAAAATTCTTGTTCATCAGACAACCACATTACAACTGTCTCTGTTAGCCTAGCTAGCAAAATTTTCTGTAGTTTCTCTTTCCCAAGTAACACATCTCCAGCCACAGTCGCTAACTGCTGCAGCTTAGCAAATAATGCCTGTAATAGTAACACAAATCTCCATATTACCTCCGTACAAGATAATTGGTAGTAAGAAATGTGTACATGAAAAGACTTTGACTTTACAGGAAGAGAAACTCAAGTCTTAAGGAGAATTGCAGAGCACTGATACCATACAAAATAAGTAATACACATTAAAGTTTCTTAAAATGTGGCCCAAAAGCAATCAACAGAAGGGGAAATTTGAAAAAAAATATAACCAGCCTAACCAGCGTATGCATGCCTGCTCTCCGGTACTAAAATCGAAGGAACACATTGAAACACATTTAAACGCGGTGAAAGGAGCAAACACATGCAACAACAATAGCTCAACTCAACTCAACTCAACTAAGCCTTGATCCCAATTAAATTAGATCAACCAATCGGGGGTGATAGAAATACTACAAAATCACATAATTTATGTGTTAAAAGGAAAACAAAATTATCAAATGGAAACCTTGGACACAAAATGTAGTAACCAAGACCCACGGAAAAACATTCCAGCATAAGAGGAAGAGGGATGACCTGAAATGGAAGTGAAGGCAGAGGGTCAGAGTCCCAATACAGATCCTCTCCTTTCCCATTCAAGTAAATCCGTGCATCTAATCGTGTTTTGCCTTCTCTTGCATAGATGAAATTCAAAACATACTGCCGACAGAAATGATCTTTAAGCTTATCAAATGAGTGCTGAAGATGGCGCCTCCAATCCTTCAATTCTATTGTAGTGCTTGCACTAGGCACAATGTTTTCAATGGGTCCACTTTTTGGTTCATTGCTTTCATTCTGCTGCTTCCAAATGATCATTACAGAATTCGGTAATAGTTCATCTAAAATGGTAAATGCTATTCCCAATATTGCAAGCTGTTCTGAGTCAGTTTCAGCTCTAAAGGGAATGGCTTCTTTCAGATCCGTAAGACTGTCATCATCAGAAGGGCCTGGTAGCGCTTTGATCAAAGCATCCATGTATTTATCAAACAGCTGTGAGATTCTACTTAATACATTTCCGCCAAAATGCATAACAGCCAAGGGGGTTAGCTGTTTCAATATATCCTGTAAAAAAAATTTGAAGTCCAATATTATGTTACAAAATATTGGGTCACCACAAACTATCCGAGCAGTTAAGTATCAGAAAATTTCTTGATACTGACGCTGCACAATTACTTCTTATGCATGTAAGCACCTGCAGATGTGCATGTACAACATGTAGATAGAGAGGCAACAATATGACCTCCAAGTCAACCTTTGAATTCAAAACATAGCACCATGTTTACTGATTATAATTCAATTCTGAAGCACGCACATATTGGACACACTGGTGTAGACACCAAGCTTTAATGGAATATACAAATAGGTTTTATCCAATCATTGGGCTATCTTGTGGTCGTTTCGAGGACAGATTGTTGGCTTTGTTTGAGGAGATTGAAGCGGCCAGAGACCTCTCTTTGGCAGAACCTAAGACTAAGTATTCGCCTGCACAAGGGGTGAAAGGGCAGAGGGAATTAAATAGGCTGGCCTGGTCTATTAATTATGAGAAGAAAGGGGTTCATTCTGATAGAGGCAGGCATAAGGGTAGGGGCCCATCTCGCTTATATGACGCCTAAAATTTTGACGTGGAATGTTAGAGGGCTTAATGCGATCAAGAAAAGATTGGAGATTAGAGGGCTTCTAATGGTTTGGAAGGCGGATATTGTATGCTTGGTGGAGACAAAGATGGCAGTTATCTCAAGGAAGGTGGTACGAAGTTTATGTGGTTGCTTTCATGTTGATTGGTATTACTTGGGTGCCAACGGAGCGTCAGGTGGGATCTTGTTAATGTGGGATAGAAGGGTGGTGGAGAAAGTGGAGGAGTGTATAGGTAGATACACTGTTGCTTGTTCTTTGAGCAACACTGGAGATAATGTAGTTTGGGCTTTTGGGGGGGTTTATGGTCCGAATGATGACAGGGAAAGGAGGGATTTGTGGGCTGAGTTAGCTGGATTGATGAGTTGGTGGGAGATGCCTTGGTGTATTGGGGGAGATTTTAATGTGGTTCGTTTTCCTAGTGAGAGATCTAATGGTGCTGGCTTCTCTACAGCTATGGAAGAGTTCTCAGACTTCATATTCATGCATAATTTGGTAGACCTACCCCTTGAAGATGGCCAGTTTATTTGGTCTAATGGTCAGGAAGATCATATTTGGTCTAGAATAGATAGGTTCTTAATTTCTCCGGAGTGGGAGCGTTTTCCTGAAGTGTCGCAGAGGAGATTGACAAGACTTTTCTCCGATCTTTTTCCTTTGTTATTGGATTGTGGGACAACTAGAGGAGGAAACAGGTATTTTAAGTTTTAAAACATGTGGCTGAAATATGAGGGTTTTGTTGAGCAGGTTAAAAAGTGGTGGATGTCTTATGAGTTTTCTGGTTTGCCAAGCTTCGTTTTGGCCAATAAATTGAAGGCTTTGAAGCTGATTTGAAGAAATGGAATGAAGAAGTGTTTGGTGATATAGGGAAAAAGAAGAAAGAATTATTAAAGGGTATTCGAGAGCTGGAGTTAATCAAAGAACGCCGTTGCCTAGAGGAGGATGAAAAAGTTCGAAGGGTAGATATGGCGAGAGAGATGGAGAAGACCCTTCTTTTTGAGGAATTGAGCTGGAGGCAAAAGTCTAGAGCTTTGTGGTTAAAGGAGGGAAATAAGAACACAAAAAAATTTCACAAGGTGGCCAACTCACACCGTAAATTCAATCAAGTGGATTCTTTGAATATTAACGGTATAATTTCCAGAAATCCTGCGGAGATTAAGGAGCATTTAGTTCATTTTGACAACAATCTGTACTTGGAGAATTGTTCTTGGCGGCCTAGGGTGGAGGGTCTATCTTTTTTATCCATTGATGCGGATGAGAGCATTTGGCTAGAAAGAGTGTTTGAGGAGAAGGGAGGTGTGGGATGTAATCAGGGATTTGAATGGAGATAAGGCGCCGGACCCTGACGGATTCACTGCGACGTTCTTTCAGAAGTGTTGGGATTTTTTAAAAACTGACATTATGGATGTTTTTGCAGAATTTCATGCTCGAGGCAAGTTTGAAAAGAGTTTGAATGCTACTTTTGTCTCTTTGATTCCCAAGAAGACTGGTGCCATGGATGTGAGAGATTTTCACCCTATTATTTTGGTAGGGGGGATTTACAAGATTATTTCAAAGGTTCTTGCAAACAGATTTAAGTCCGTGGTGGGCAAGATTATCTCCAAACTCAGAATGCGTTTATTGGTGGTCGACAAATATTAGACTCTGTGCTTATTGCAAATGAATGTGTGGATAGTCATATTCGATCGGGGGAACCTGGACTCCTGTGTAAGCTAGATTTGGAGAAGGCTTATGATCATGTGAACTGGGACTTCTTGCTTTATTTGCTGCAAATATGTGGTTTGGGGGAAAAATGGAGGGATTGGATACGTTTTTGTATTTCTACGGTGAGATTTTCTATTCTTGTAAATGGAACCCCATTGGGTTTTTTTAGTAGCTCTCGTGGTTTGCGACAAGGAGATCCTCTTTCTCCTCTGTTGTTTGTGGTGGTTATGGAGGCTTTGAGTCGGATGCTGACTACCGCATTGGATCAGGGTAATTTGACAGGGTTCTCAGTGGGTTCCAGAGATTCCAAGGCCTTAGTTGTGAATCAATTTAGGAAAATCAGAAATTGTTCCAATTGGTGGAGTAGAGGATGTCGAAAGGTTGGCTAATCTTCTTGGATGTCGGGTTGCTTCTTTGCCTATGACCTACTTGGGTTTGCCGTTGGGTGCTTCTTACAAGTCCACCTCTATTTGGAATTGTGTTATTGAAAAAATGGAAAGGCGGTTAGCGGGTTGGAAGCGGATGTATTTGTCGAAGGGTGCCCGGTTGACTCTTATTAATAGTACGCTCTCCAACATCCCCACATATTACTTATCATTGTTTCCTATTCCAATGAGGGTGGCTAATCGTCTTGATAAAATTCAAAAGGATTTTCTTTGGGGTGGCATTGGTGATGAGACCAAATTTCATCTAGTGAATTGGAACAAGATTTGTACACCTTTGCATGCAGGTGGGTTGGGAGTTCACAATTTCATCTAGTTCAATCGAGCACTCTTAGGTAAGTGGTTGTGGAGATATGGTAGGGAGAGAGAGGCTTTATGGCGTTTGGTGATTGATGCCAAATTTGAGAGTTTAAAGGGTGGGTGGTGCTCGAAAGAGGTTTCGGGTTCTTTTGGAGTGGGTGTATGGAAACATATAAGGAGGGGGTGGGAGAAATTTCGCAATTTTGTTCGTTTTGAAGTGGGGAATGGATCAAATATTAGTTTTTGACAAGATTAGTGGTGTGGGGATAGATCCTTGAAGCAATGCTTTCCAGCCCTTTTTAGTATAGTAAGGAACAAAGATGCGATGGTAGCGGATAATTTGGTGGTTCATAATGGTGTAATTCAGTGGAATGTTCTCTTCACACGTCAAATCCAGGATTGGGAGATGGATATGGTCCTTTCTTTCTTCGATCGACTTTACTCCACTTCGGCTCGACATGGAGAGGGTGACAAGTTAGTGTGGAATCCCTCTAAAAAAAGGTTCATTTGAGGTGAGATCCTTCTACGAAGAGCTTATTAGGAAAGATGGCCCATCTGTTCCATATTTTCCTTGGAAGAATATTTGGCGTGTTAAGGCTCCAACAAGGGTGGCTTTCTTCGTATGGTCAGCTGCTTTGAGCAAAATATTGACGCATGATAACTTGAGTAAGAGGAATGTTATAGTAATTGAGTGGTATTGTTTATGTAAGAAGAGTGGGGAGTCTATTGATCACTTGTTACTTCACTGCGAGGTCGCCTGGGATCTTTGGAGCTACGTTCTTATTTTATTTGGGGTTGAGGGGGTTATGCCACGAACGGTGTTGGAGTTGTTGAGTAGTTGGGGGGCGGCGATTGGATGTAGTTATGCTAAAGAGGCTTAGCGTTTAGCTCCTCTGTGCTTGCTGTGGTGTATTTGGAGGGAGCGGAATGCTCGACTATTTGAAGATGTAGAGACATCTATGGTGGAGCTACGGAAGCGGTTGCTCAATACATTATATTTTTGGATAGCTCCCCATCATAGTTTGAGTGTTTTTAATTATGTAAACTTTTTTAAATTTATTCTCTGTTCATCCCTTTTAGGGGTTCTCTTGTATACTTCCCGTGTATAAGGGTTGCGCTCCTTTGCGCTTTTTAATAAATTGCAATTACTTATCAAAAAAAAAAAAGGTATGTCCATACAAGTCAAACATATAATGTGAGATGTACGCCTGTAAATTGAATTGACGTAACTAATTGTTATGCATCAATGCTTCAAAAGCATAGTGACATGAACTACGGCAGAGAAAGAGCCACCTTTAGAAATTCAATGAACTCCAGACAAGTCAAAGTGATGCCTAACCTTACCATGTCAATACCCAATTCTTCGTATCACAATATAATCAAATAACTATGGACCAACAGACCAAATTTCCAAAGAGTAGTAGGAACTAAGGCTTCAGTGAATCATCCTTAAATGACATATATTTCCGCTAGCATTTTGCTTTTCCATTAAATTTAGAGAGAGAGAGGGCAACATTTGTCAAAAGTGACAAAGATGAAATTGTATGGCCCATTGAGTGGATTGTGATCTTCAGAGGTAGTGTGCCTTAGTTGTTCTCTTTAACCAAAATAATAATAATAATAATAACAATATTTTCCAAAACCAGCTAATGAGCTTAATTTTTTAGGTGTGCTATATGAGTAATACTTGTCAATAACATGTGTAAATTATAAAGTGCTTGCTGTGAGAACAAAGACAATTTATTGCTTAAACAATAGCCAAATCATACTACAAGAGACCAACTTACTTCAACAATGTACGTAAATCTCTTTCCACTATCAACAAGAATGCTCTCCGATGATGTAGCAAAAGCAGACAAAGAAGCTGCAAAGTCAGGAGAGAATAGCAAGCTCTCATCAAGCTCCACCAAATCGAAAAGTAGTCTTCTAGCCCGTCTGAAATTCAACTCTAGAACTTCTTCAATGTAAGGTCGCAAAAGCACCAAAAGTAATTTTGACAGTTTCAGGCCTTGTGATTCCAACATTGAGCAGTAGTTGAGACTGGACTGGATGCAAATGCTAGCGGCCTGTAAAGCAGAAACTGTCTCAGAAGAGGGTGCATTCTCTTTCACCAACCGTACAAAGTATTCGATTTCCCACTCAGCCCATTGAACAACTCTGTTGGTATAAATCGGATTGTCACCAAATACTGAAGCAGACTCCTTTGTTGTCAATGAGATTGCAGAAAATACAAGCTTAGATAACGTGGCCGAAAATGTTCTCGGACAGACATAACATGAAGGAAGAAGAACCTCAATGCTCTTTTGGAGGCGCAACCCATAAGATTTTAGAAGTAACTGATTTGCCAAAGGACCTTTTCCAAGTTTTATCAAACCAGATAAGGCCTTCTTCATCTCCAGAACACCAACAGAAGGCTGTTCAATAATCTGGACTAGTTGATCCTCAAGCATTGCTTTTCTTTCCAAAAAAGCAGATTTGTACTCTGATACTTCACCTACTGAAGTATCTCCCAAGCCGTTCAGCTCTGAAGAATTTCTCTCTTCAGCATCTAAAGCCTCTAATGCTTCTTCAACTTTATGTTCAGCCAAGAGAATATCAATATTATACAAAAATATCATCTGCTTGTCATCCGTTTCACTTGGCAAGGGCTCTGGAAGTTCAGAAATTTCAGGATCTTGCTGAGTTTCATGGTTGTCCCCATTAGATTGTTTCCACTCTTCCAGTTCACAACATACACCAGTCATCAAATCCTGCACAAGGATCCCTTGAGCTGAGATATGCTTTCGCAACTCAATCAATTCATGTTCCATTTCCACGGCCTCTTCAGATATCCTACAATTTATCACTAAGATCAAATCACATGTACATAGATCTGACATAATGTTAATTGACCAAATGATTAAATATATTAGAAAGTCTCTGTTCTGACATCTAGGTCTGAAATTGCTTTGAAACTTCAAATGTATGTTCCTTATTATGCCATTGAACTTAGGAATAGATTCCAGTTTCCTTGTCATTATGGTAAAACCCTTTTCTTTGGCCTGACTCAAACTATGACAGGACTACTACAGTAACATCCCCAAAGTCCAGTGCCATTAAAATCTGTCAAGAATGTTCCCCCATGGAGAAAAAAAACATAATTCTCTCACTCTGGATTAAATTAGCCAGTGTCAAGCTTCCAACACAATCAGTTTCAGTTTATTATCAGATATCTAGTTTAGTTATGAGTGCACCATATGAGTTTCTCAATCTTTTTATTTTTTTTTAAGTAATCCAGTTTCATTAACAATGCAAGGTTACACAGGATGTATACAAGAGAAACACCTATTTAAAAAATAAATAAATAAATAAATAAGAAAGAAAGAAGAAGATCAAGAAAATTGCGAAAAATAGAAATATGAAAGTGATCATAGGCAATCACTCAATGGTATAGGGTAATAAAGAAAAAGGTCTTTAATTCCACCACCGTCGTCTAGCGGTCTTCAAAGCCACAGTCATTTCTTTTTCTCCAAATATACCACATTATGCAGGACGAAATCATCTTCCACAATGCCGTACTATGAAAACCATCAAACTGACCTCTCCAACATGCAAAGAGAACTTACACACAAAATAAAATAAAATAAAACTTGCAAAGAGATCTACCACTCGTCTAGGCATTACCCAGTCTAACCCAAAAAGACTAAAAATAGAATCTCATAAAGCGCTAGCAACCTTACAATGAAGCAAAAGGTGATCAACAAATTTTTCACTCTTCTTACACATACAACATCAATCTACCACTATGATACTACACTTCCTTAGATTATTCGTAGTGAAAATCTTCCCTAACACGGCCAACTAAACAAAGAACCTTACTCTCAAGTGAACTTTATTCCGCCAAATACTCCTTTTTTCTTTCATAAGTATTCCGCCAAATACTCCTTTAAGGGAAAGGATTGCTATCATGGGGGGAGATAGGACAATTTAGAATGATCTAACATCAAACAACCCTTTCTTGGAGGGGGCCAACAGAGCTTGTCTTCACTTCTCTGTCTCAATCTGAAAGAGTACAACAAATTGAAGAACGAAGAAAAGAGATCAACCTCCCAGTCATGCGCTGCTTTGATAAAATTAACATTCCACTAATAAGTCATTAGAAAACTCCAAGAGATTTGCCATGAAAGCATCCTTAAAATGAGCAATACAAAATAATTCAGGGAAAGCTGCCTTAAGGAGCCAATCCCCACACCACATGTCATGCTAAAATCTAATCTTTGAACCATCCTCCACCTCAAACCTAGTGTGACTTGAAAACTTCCCCCAAACCCCTCCTCATATTTTTCCAAAGACCCACCTCGTATGACCCATGAACATCATTAGAACACTACCCACCCCACGAGCTGCCGTATTTAGAATCTACAACCAACCTCAAACCTTATTGTTTTCAAAAGAATCAATTCCAAGCACTTGAAAGTTAGGGATTTGAATAAATAACAACACACAAACTATTAGTTGCTGCTTTTCAAGTAAATGAGTTTATTTGGTAGCTCTAAAACTTTTGCATGTTAAGAACTATAAACATTCCCTCAATGGTTGGTCAGAATTAGAAAGGAGCAAGTCTGTGTGAAGGTTGTTGGTCTGTGGCTATAGATACCAATACTCATATTTTATGAAATGACCCTAGCATTCTTCTAGTATTCTTTTTTTAATAAGTAATAAATTTAATAAAAAAAAGCGTAAGGCGCCCCTACGTACACAGAAAATAAATATATGAACAATTAAAGTTGCCCACAAGAAGAAACCCAAATAAACCCTCAACCACAAGACCCTCAAACCCAGAACCCACATGGAGCATACACGCTACAGCACATGAGCCTTGCCTTTCTCTTGCCACTAAGACACGCTTGCATCGCCATACTTAATAGAACTATTTAGATTCGACACCTCCCTCCTAGGTTCTTTGAACGTGCAAGCTTTACAATCAGAAGAAGGTCCTCTTCAATGGCATCCTAAAACTCCAAGGGGGTATCCTCAACCTCCTCACCATCCGATACCCCATTCTTGTCATCGGCGGGAATGCATGAGGAGCTACAACCCAAACAGGAGGGAGAAACGACAGTCACTACAGGCAAGTGAGGACCATCCACAAAACCTTCCTGATCACTGACTTGCACCGAAGAAACCTCCGACAGCTACTGGGGGTGAGGGACTACTGGGGAAGAACATCCTCAAGACCTAAAGGGCCTTGGCTTCAAAAAACCCCACTGGAGAAAACCCAAATCAACACTCACTGTGGTCTGGGTCTTCTTAACAAACTGTGACCTCTGAATCTCGTCCAGCGGAGGGGCCAAACCTTCGTCATTAGGACTTGTCGAAGAGGACTGAATAACCAACAAAACTTGGGGCTTCTTCGCAAACTGCGGCCTATGCACCACATCCAATGGAGGGACCACATCCATCCGAGAATCCTTCTTGACACCCAAAGAATCCCCCTGAATGAAAAGCACCAAAAGCAACAAACCCAATCATGGAACTTACCGTAGCCAAAGAAGACCTCTCTGACTTTACTGAATCTTGCGCAAGCAACATGGCAGAACTGGGTTGAGGTGCCAAAAAAATCAAGAACAGTGCTCGCCGGGTCGAGGCCATCTTGGTGAACCTTCAAAAAAAGCTCAGACCCAACCTCCGGCAACCCCATCACCAAGTCTGCCACCTGAGAAAAAATGCAAGCACCCCCCGAACCTGATGAAAAAGCATTGCTCACCAAGTCAGACCCAAAACCTTCCTCCAGCGAAGAAATCTCATCTTCGGCTTCACGAGCTCCTTCCTGACCCAGAGGACCACGCCCAAGATCTTTGGGCTGAAGAGAAGACCTGAAAATGAGCTTGAACTCCTGACCCGACGACTTGCAAACTAGTTTGAGCTGGAGAATGTGCTTCTTGCTGCCAGCCTTGGTCAAAAATCTTTTGGGCTTAAAACCCAACCCAATTAAACGACCCAGATAACATCTAACCCGACCTAAGCCAATTCGACAAAGCCCTAGAAGCTTCTTCAAGCAATGATTGACAAAACTGCCCTTCATCACTATCGTCTCCTACTTCTTCACTGTTGCGCAGGAAGTTGCTGCCGATGACCCAGAGGACCAAGACTCGAACTCTTTTTTTTTTTTTTTTTTTGATAAATAATGTCATCATTAAAAAGCGCAGAGGGGCGCAACCCTAGTATACATGAAGTATACAAAATTGCACCTAAAAAGATAAAACAAAATAACAGAAAATTAAAAACTCTGCAAACGTAACACGACTCGGGCTATAATAAGCCAAGACCCATACAAATAACGCATTAAGCACATTTCAACACAACTCTACACCAGCATTTCTACATCTTCAAAAATTTTTTTGATAAATAAATTTCTACATCTTCAAAATGCCGAGCATTCCTCTCCACCAAAGACACATAAAGGAACTTGCTTCCAAAATTGTGGAACTTGCTTCCAAAATTGTCGAACTTGACCAAGACCCAGCGAATTGCCCCAACTACTCAACAAATCCAGCACCCGTCACAGCATAAGCATGACCCACTCAACCCCAAACAAACTATAGAAAAAACTCCAAATATCCCATGCAACATCATAGTGAAGTAAGAGGTGTTCAATGGATTCCCCACTCTTCTTGCACATACAACACCACTCAACCACCACTATATGATGCCTATGCAGATTGTCATGCGTCAAGATCTTTCCTAAGGTTGTTGTCCACACAAAAAACGATACCTGTGACAAGGCCTTAACACGCTAAATACTCTTCCAAGGAAAAGAGACAACCTCTTGACTAGCTAAGGCTTTATAGAAAGACTTCACTTCAAAATACCCCCTCTTAGAGACTCCACACTAACCTGTCAACCGCTCCATGCCGAATCCATTGAGAATACAAATGCTCATATAAGGAAAGGACCATCGCCGCCTCCCAATCTTGTGCAAGGCCCGTAAAGACAACATTCCAATGTCCAACTCCATCTAACACAGACAAATTATCTACCACCCAGGCGTCTTTAAAACGAGTAATACTGAACAAAACTAGATAACAAAGCTTCAGCGGCCTATCTCCACACCAAAGATCATGCCAAAACTGTACATTATACCCATCCCCAACCTCAAGCGCACAAACTTATAAAAATTATCCCACCCCCTTCGATTATACTTCCAGACATTACATGGTCAAGGCTTCCCACTAGTTTTATCTCTCTATTTATTTTTTTGGATAAGCAATTGAATTATCATTAAAAGCAGAAAGTACTACTCAAGTATACAGGTAGTATACAGTAGAAGACACTTAGGTAGGAGGAGAGAAAAGAACAAGAAAATTCTGAAAACTAACCTCCCAAGAAGTTACAAATGTAGTTGTCCAAGTAAAAAGAGTACAAAAAGAAAAAAGACTCAAGCTTCGCTGACGATCTCTCACTGTCCTCAAAATTTCTGTCATTTTTTTCCCTCCAAAGACACCACAAGAGATAGGAAGGCACCATCTTCCACCCAACAGCACTCCAAGTATTCCCACCTTTTATTGGCAACGATGCATGACAAGGGGATGCTGGCTTCATTTGCAAAACAATTAGAGAAGTTGGAATATGACTTTCTTTAGGGAGCCTTTTGGGATGAGTGGGGAGAAGGGGTGCACCACTTAGTAAGGAGTTCTCACAGTTGCAAAAAGGGGTTAGGAATGATTGGGTTAATTTCTATTCTTTTACCTCTAATTGGTGAGAACGGGAGAAGGATTTTTTTTGGGCATGACAAACGCATGTGAGGAACATTCAAGTCTACTGTTTCCCAATATATACTCCATAGCTGATGATAAACAAGCTAGATAGAATAGTCAACAAGAAGGCTGCACTGAAAATTGATATTTGTTAGAGCTGATCAAGATTGGGAACTAGAGTAGGTGGATAACATTTTTGAGAAACTAAAATGTTTGTGTAATGCAGAGTACTTGGAGGGATACAAATTAGAGGTTTTGAAGGACTGGAGCCTCTGGTGTGTAAGCTTAAGATGACTTTCTTGCTCACATTTTTTTTTAATTGAGCGTCTAGTGCTTTTCCTTCCTCTTTTCCATCTTCATTTTGGAGTCCTACATATATTAAATTTCAGAACTTAGCTTTTGGATATCTTTTTCTTTTTCTAAAAACTTCAGATGTACTTAGGTTTTGCCCCCTCTGGCACTTAAAAGAAAAAAATATATTATTAGAAAATATCTATAAATTTGTATAAGACTAAGAGGGAATTCTAATGCCACGGGTGGGAGGGGATTATTTACCATTCATTGACATGCTTGGTCATGATGTGGTGTCATGACACAAAAACTGCCATTTCTATTACCTCAAGAAAGCTAAGTACTTTGTGTGCATATTGCCACATAAGTTCTCCACTGCATCCTTTAGATCCAGAAGCTCACAACAAAGTTTTCTTATTCCCTGTAAAGATAAAACATGTTTAGCTGATGGGAAAAGATTTTCATTATGTTACAATACAAAATATTTGATATAATCACAACACCAACAATAATAATACAATTCTTGTGCCTAGAAACCCATGGAATGATGAAACTCGTCATACAAATTGAGGAAAGAAAATGAACGCCTAATTCAGATATTGTTATCCCAAACAAACTCTCAAATAGGGTGCATGATTTCATATCGTCATCTGGAAATTTTTTTTTTTTAATAGGTAATTACCAATAAAGTGATAGTCAATACATTCTAGAAGCATCAAACTAAAAATGCACATACATTTACGATTATACAAAACCAGTACAGCACATTATCAAAAAAACGAAATACGTATACACTTCTTAAGCCCAAAAAGTACACCTCTTCCAATAGCTGTACCTGACGAAAAAAGCGAAAAGCCAGTTTACTTTAAACGAAAAACAAAAATCCTTAAGCATTACTGTCGAACGTTAGCATACTGCTTACAATTAAATTAACAGGGTGTCAATGCAATAGAAGAAAACCCGCGAGAAAAATATAAATGCTTTCAGGACAACTTGCATAAAGACATAGAAGACCCAGATAAAAGAAAGCAATTTTAGATCCAAAAAGATGCAAAGCAAGACTAAAGGCTGAAAATTAGTAACTTTCAAACAGATGAAATTGACAAATATAAGGAGAAACAGGAACTTTCCATCAAATACAACAGAATGTAAAAATGCTTGTAGTATCGCTGTAGTGTTAATCAATATTGAAAAGCCTAAGAAAGCACAATCCATCACTTTCACGCAAAATAGTAACTTGAAATAGAATATAACTAGATAGCAAAAACTGAATTTTCCCACAAATGGATTTGAAATAATGAAATCCACATCAAAATGAAGAACTTGTGTTCAAGCACACACACGAAGAAACAAATTCATTCAAAGATTAGCTAGGGAATGGGTAATTCTAGGATCTCGTTGATTTTAGTAAACATTGGGGTTTGAGGTGAGGGAAGTTCAAAAAACCTTTTCAGTGTGAGATTGGTAGAGGGAGTCGACTTTCGACTGTGGGATGATTCTTTCAATTGATGGGAAATCGTCTTCTTCTTCACTGCTCTCCATTTTACACACTGCCTTCCCTCTTCTTCTTCTTCTTCTTCTTCCTCCTTTTATTCTTCTTCTATGCCTTTTCTTTCTTTGAAAACTTAGAGAGAGAGAGAGAGAGAGCAAAGGGGGGAGCGTGTAGCTTGCAAGTTTGGTTGGGACTTTTTCTTCTTTTATTTTCTTTTTAATTTACATGTCCAACACAAGAGGCGGAAGGAAGGAATTCAACTAATAACCTCTGCTTAAGGAATTCAACTAATAACCTCTGCTTTTTGTGAGGCGTAATCCAACCAAGTGAAGTATTTCTTATAGACAAGTGTGGTTGGGACTTGTGCTACGATTACCTTTCAACCTTTGATTATTACAGTAGTGATCCTGTGATAATATGGTCTGCAGGAGGTGTCCGGTAGTCCAATTACAAGAAGCCACGACAGCATGATGACCGTCCACTACAATCTTTTTGGGTTTTCATTTCTAAGACCCCACCTTTATAAAAGTAAATAAATATGTAAATTATTTTTTTTTTTTTGGCTATAAATTATAATTCTATTTGAAAATGATGTAAAAAATGAAATGTCACAATATTTTTTTCACACATGTCAAAGCGATGGAAAAGAAAGGATAACTTTTACATATTTCCTTTCTTACTTATCAAAAAAAAACTTTTACATATTTCCCGAGTTTATCAACTTTTTTTGGAAATGATAAAAAAATAAAAAAAGTAAAAATAAAAATTGCTTTTGTTTTCAACAGAAAAAATTTCCTATAATGAACTGTATAATAATTAGGATTATACGAATGAACAAAAAATGAACAACATAAACAACAAATTTCTAAATATAGTTTAAATTCTAGATAAGAGATTTATTTCTTTGGATATAATCAAAAAAAAATGATTAGATTGTGTAATAATGAGGTTAAAAAAGAATATTTACTTACTATATATGATCATTTCTTGAATGGACCCTATCACAGACAAATCAAAATATTCTTTTTATCCTTAATCATAAAAACTTCTATAAAATATTACATAGAGACAATATTAATTTTTTAGAAATAGAATGCTTTTGATGACCCATTCTTTTTGTTTGTTTTGATACATTTATAAAAAAAATTAAACATTAAAAAATAAAAAATAAAAAAATTTGTTTTATTTTTTTAACCTCAAGAACTAAAAAAAAAAATTAATTTTTTTTTTTTTCGAATTCTTTAGAAATGGGCAGGGGACTAAATATAAATACAACATATCCTTTAGATTCAACCTCAACTATGTTTCAACCTCAGATCGTTGGTGAATAACATAATGAAACTACACAGAGTTAAACAAACTTTACAATGGTATAAAGAACTTCAAGACATTATACCTATCTTTAGATTGGACGAGTTATTCGAAGATGATCACTTAATTGTAGCAATAGCACGAAAAATTGACTGTTTCTTATTACAACCTTTTTTTCGTAGCAAAAGTATTTACGAGTTCTGTTAGATATTGTCTCCATATATGGCCTATATGCCACATATACAGTGTTTATTATATTTATTATAAATATAATATACGGTATTACGGTTAGGTAATTTAATTAATTTATATTACAGTAATGGACTCGTTTAATTGATTTAAAACCAATTAATAATATTGTTTCCTTAATAGGAGGAACAATACGGTACTTACCATATTTGAGGGTCCCTGACCTATCCTATAAATTAATAGCATGTGTACACCATCAGTACGGCAATACAGTCATAGGCATAGGTTAGAAGATCCCTCAAATAATCTTTTTCTTGTTCTTCAGATGGATCGTGGAAACGCTTGAACAAATATGGCTAGAGGTAAGCCTGAATCCTGTCTTATTTGTTTTCCTCTACGCATGTTAGTTTAAGCAATATGTTGAATATTTCTAACATGTGGTATCAAAGCCTGCCTCTATACTATTTTGTTTAACAATAAGTTTTTGTTGATTCTTGGTTTGTATTGAATCCAATAAATATTTGTGAAAAATATTTATTTATTTATTTTTTACACATTCTAGAGATACTGTTGAAAAACCATGAAAAAATGATATGAGTATGTATTTTTTTGGGGTAATTACCTTTTCCCCCCATGAACTACCAAAAAATGCGCGATGCCCCCATGAACTACCAACTCGACCAAAATAGAGTATTCAACTACCAAAGACAACCATTTTCCCCCCTTCCGTCAATCAAAGGGGTTAAAACAAACGGTCAACAGGTCACGTGACCGTCACACGCCGTTTTACCCTCATTTTCTTCCTATTTTCCCCCCATGAACTACCACCATCTTCCAACATGCCCCCATGTAAAACAGCATATGACCCGTTGACTGTTTCTTTTAACCCCTCTAACTAACAGAAGGGGGAAAAATGGTTGTCTTTGGTAGTTGAATTCCCTATTTTGGTTTAATTGGTAGTTCATGGGGGCATAGCGCATTTTTTGGTAGTTCATGGGGGAAAAAGGTAATTACCCATATTTTTTTTTATCAATATTCTGTCAATATTGGGATATATGGTCTATTTCGAATTGCTGTGAAACTCGATATGGGCATTTTCAATTCGTTATTTACTGTTTTGCCCTTGAAACTTACTGTATACCGAAGAAACCCATGAACGAACACCACTGGCCGATTCTCAGCTCCTCAGCACTAGGTTTTCGCCGCAAGCGCCGGCCCTCTTCGTGGTCGGCGTATTACTGCATGGGAAGCGGCCTCTCCCATCACCAGAACCGGCGGCCCGTAAGGGCAAACGGCGACCCAGCGGGGTTGCCATTGGCCGCTTCATAAGGGGGCAGCAAGCACGGAAAATCAGCCGTGAAACCCATAGCACCGGCCATTCGCTGGCGAAAACCCGCATAAGGCTAAGCGGGTTTTCACCGCATGCAGAAGGGACTGGCCCGTAAGGGCCGGCGTTGTTCCGGATGGAAGAAGCCGCTGCAAGCGGCCTCTTCCCCGTCACTAGAACTAGCAGCCCGTAAGGGCCGCCTGGTTCCTGGGCAATCGGCGACCCTTCTAGGTCGCCGTGGCCGCTGCATAAGGTGGCAGTGTGCTAAAGGCGACGGCCGGCGCTGGTGGAAAAAAAAAACTAAAGAAGAAGGAGAAACGGCACAGGTGCAAAAGTTTTCCGTGTCGGGTTATGGGTAGGATTTCAACCCATCAGGAAATCCGGGTTGGGTCAGCATATATATATATATATAATTTCGGGTCGGGTATCAGGTTGACCCAAATGGGTCGGCCCAGTACAGCAACCCATTTCAGTAGCCCATCAAGAATTAAAAAAATAGTAGGCTCATGTGGGGTTTAGAACTTGGGTTGACCAAGTGTAAAGGGCTTAAGGCCACTTACTAAACTATTGGGCCATGTGTTTTATTATGTCCTCATGTTGCAATTTTATTTTTCTTATGATTTACATTGATCTGTATTAAAATTATTGTTTCTTTAATACATAAATTGAGGAATATTTTTTAATTGTTGAATTTATATTGTTTAAATATAAATTGCTTGATGCCTAGACCTAAGAATAATTAACAATACCATATATGCTGGTGTGTTTACAGTAATATTCAAGAATGCAATGTCTAGAAAAGTTCTGGGTAGGAAAGTCTTAGGATTTAAGTGTATCCAAGTGACCCCCCTCACTTTCCTGGGAACTCACCTAATTGCACATTGAAAAATGCTGTTTACCCCATTTAGGTATTGGTTTGTTATATTCCTGGGGCTATTAAGGGGGCATCTATAAAGTTGTTAGATGTTAATGAAGTCACAATTATCATAATGATTTTGGGGAGCCACATCATCCCGATTTTTAATGATAATTACATCAGGATTACACATAAGAACATCATAAAGAATTTTGTTAGATGTTCATAAACTGCAGAGTGATTATTATGATTTTGGAAGAGCCACAGCATCTCAATTTTATAATAATTGCATAAAGATCATACACATGAACTTCATCTGGAAAAATTAACATCGTCTTGTAATTAATTCATAAATTTAATTACTTATCCCCACAGGAAAGTTTTTATCTTTATGACTTAATTAAAATAAGATAACAAATTTAGTATTAAAAGTAAAATTTCTCTCGGTTGCCCACAGGTACGAAGAATTTTATTTATCAATATTTAAATTTATTAGTCTTATTGATAAAGAGTAAATTTCATGCATGATGCAACCTTTACCCACAGGTAGGTTGAAATTTACTATTTAAATTGGCATTGGCTAATTTAAAATAAAGTTAACATTGTCTTGTAATTAATTCATAAATTTAATTACTTATCCCCACAGGGAAGTTTTTATCTTTATGACTTAATTAGAATAAGATAACAAATTTAGTATTGAAAGTAAAATTTCTCTCGGTTGTCCACAGGTACGGAGAATTTTATTTATTAATATTTAAATTTGCTTTAGTCTTATTAATAAAGAGTAAATTTCATGCGTAATGCAACCTTTTCCCACAGGTAGGTTGAAATTTACTATTTAAATTGGCATTGGCTAATTTAAAATAAAGTTACTTCATAGCATTAAAGTATTTTTATTTTTATATTCTTGGTGATTGCAGCTATTCCTGTTACTCTACTTTGGTAGTTTCATATTCTAATACATTATGGTAATATTTTTCTGATTGGAAAAAGATTAATATGCTTTTTTATTTAAGTGTTTCTAATCCCATTATGGGAATGAAGGATATTGTAGTTTAGCTTAAGTCCCTAAAGATTGAGATTTTTTAGTCATTATTGGTCTATTTCAATTTTTGAATTCTCTCTTCTAAGTGTAGAATTTTATCTTGTAACACACGTAAGGATAAATAGTTAGTAAATAAACTTCTAACCATGTGTGTTCAAGGATATGAGAGAATTCATAAAGGGTTCACATGGTTACTCATGTCAAGGGAATGACCGATAAATGCAATCATGTCCAATACTTAAAGCATGAGCATAAGGTGCTAATAAAGTATTATGGCAATCAAGATACCTATTTCTCATGCAATAAGGAAAATTAAGGATATATAAAGAAAGATTGTATGAAGTATGAGAAATGACTTAAAATAAAGATAATCTCATATATCTAGTATGTCGTGAATCTCTTTTAGTGACTCATTCAAATATGTTGTGGATTGATTATGGTTTAACAATCCATGTTGTCAACACAAATGCAGAGTCTTTTAAAATGAATAACACATGTTTATAATTTGAGGTTGTTGGGATCTATAGGTTAATTTTGAAATTCAGTTATATATATTTTTTTTTACCTAAAAAATGATTTATATTCCATAATCTTTTAGAAATTTATTTTCTAGTTTGGCTTGTTAAAAAATTTCAATTTTATTTTAAACTTGAAATTTTTCTTATTTTTTGGTGGAATATTGGTTGGGCTTTAATTAAAGTCTATTTAAAATTAACCTACATCCCAATTTTTGAAACAAAATTATTTGTTTACTTCTGCATACTGATGTTGACGTAAAGTAGAGTCTTTGAGAATTTAAAAAAAATGCTCTTATTATGGCTTTGGAGATTGAAATATATCTCCATACAGAAAATAAAAGTCAGTAATTTACTGAATTTGGTACTTGTGTGGACTACATAAGGGAAAGCATACCAACAAGACCACTAGAGGTGCCAAAGAGAGCCTTTTGAGATTCTTGAGATCATGTACATTGCCTAAATGGTCAGAGATATTTTTATCTCTTTTAGTGATGACCATATAAAGTTTATGTATCTCTATCTTCTAAATATTAAAGTTGGGGTATTGAATGCTCTTAATACCTATAAGGAAGAAGAAGAGAAACAACATGAAGATCATAAGATCTGATACAGGCATAGAGTATTAAGGTAGGTACACACAAAAGGGGAAATGATTAGTAATACTAATATGTTATTACCCTTATAGAGTAAAGCTTTGAAGACTGTTGTGTATATGTTAAACATGATTCCATCTAAGGTTGTCCTTAAGGCACCTTTTAAAGTATAAAATAGATGGAAGCCAAGTTTAAATTATTTACACAAGGGTTGCCTTGCTAAAGAGGGGATTTATAATCCTCGGCTAAGGAAATTAGATTCAAGGACAACCAGCGGATCTTTTATAGGCTATCTAGTAAACTTTAAAGGGTTTTAATGTTTTATTATCCTTCATATAATCCTAGAGTTGTTGATTGTAAAATTTCTAGAGGATGCGGAACCTAGTGGGAGTGCTCATTCACATAAATTGGAATTTGAAGAAGCACTAAAGTTGGCCAAATCTCCTCCTCATATAGGATGATTGATTGTATTCAGGGAAAATCAGATTGATTATCCTGAGCCACAATCATTTCTAGAACAACCAACTCATACAAAATAAGTTCAAAATTCTATTCTCCCATTGCAAAATGTAGAGGAAGTAGAATTAGGAAAAATCCTATAGAATAAGGAGATCAACAATTCTTAGTGATCATGTTGTATATCTCCCAGAGTTTGATGTTGACATTGGACATAAAGATGATCCAAATTTGTTTTCACATGCTATGAGTGAAGAAAACTCCACATTGAGATTCAGTGCCATGAAGTAAGAGATAAATCCATTGCTCAAAAGTCAAGCTAGACTCGTAGTCAATGGTTTTACTCATAAGGAAGGCATTGATTATCGTGAAACATTCTCTCTGTCTAAGAATGGTTCATCAAGATAATCATAGCATTAGTAGCTCATTTTTGACCTAGAGGTACATCAAATGGATGTGAGAACAACTTTCGAGAATAGGGATCTCAAGTAAGAGATTTACATGAAACAATTAAAAGAGTTTTATAAATAACAGTCAGAAAGCTTGCAAATTAAAGAATTCTATTTATGGGCTGTGATAGATCTCTCATCGGTGATATACTTTTTACAAGGTTATTATTTTATTGTTTATTGAAAAACCTTGTTAATTAGTATATATACCTTAAGGTCAGTGGGAGTACAATAATCTTTCTAGTCCTATATGTAGATATTATTTTTGCAAGTGGTGATTTAGGTTTGCTACATAAAGTTCATTTCACAAACTTTGAAATGAAGGATTTGGGTGAAATCTTTTATGTCTTTTGACAAAGAGATTCACAGAG